>NC_050445.1:100625293-100949737 GCF_903995425.1 Onychomys torridus | reverse complement strand
ATGCACATTAGAACAGCAATGGCAGTGGTGACAATGGCAATACCAACCAGGAGACAGCTAAAAATTTTCAGCAAGTAAGTAGGGCATATATGAGGGGGAAGAGAAGAAACAGAAGGATTGGAGGGTAGCAGGAGCAAAGAAAGGTAATGTAGGAAAGGGAGCCAAGATTGAAGAAAATTAGAAGAGGTAAAAGAGTTGGGGAAGAGAAACTGGTCATTTTCCTTAGCTGTCTGTCTCTATGAAATTAAAGGACCCAGGATTCTGGGACTTTTCAGAGTTTAAACATGAGTAAGAATTGCCTGCTACTTCCACTTAACGGCTGTTGAAAGCTCAGGATGACCACATAGGGGTACTGGTAGATAAATGTGCCTTCAGCCTGAGTGTCTGAACCATAGTGCAACAGGCCATAAGCTCTCAGGGTTTGAGACTCTGAATCTTTCCCATTAAGCACTTGGTGCTCAAGAGCCCAGGAATGCCAGCACTGGGACACCTTCTCCTCTCCTACTCAACAATTTATATCTGACTAGATAAAAGGACTCCATATAACTGATTACTAATAATGTTAATAAATATGTTATAGCAATGTTTAATTAACATTGGTTAATAAAAATCCAAATATATATCTTCCTATTTCTATGAAATGTGCAATGTCCCCTTTGTTACAAATCTGGTTCAAGCATGGCATGGACCCTGGTGTAGTATTTTCTATCAAAAAGTGCAGGGAGTGAGGGCTCCTGTTGACAACAGACACTTCTGGGTACAGAGGAACCCAGAAACCCTTAGGTATTAACGCTACTGAAATCCTTTAGGACTTCTTTTTTATGGGATAGAAATCCAGTTCAGTTTGACTTAAGCAAGCAAAATTCCTTTTTTTAAATTTGTGTAGGCTCATATATAAAGTTATCCAACTTTAGTGTTAGTGGATTCACAGCAGAAAATGCAACAAAATATCAGTCCCTCTCAACTTTTCAGCCTCCATGGAAGCAACATGACAGCCAACTCTAACTTCTTCAATTGCTCATGTTTTAGGACTAAACAAGAGTCCTTTCACTAGAAACTCCTAAGGGTCCAGTGGCTCAGTCAGGGCTGTGGAGTACTTCCTGACCCAGTCTCCATGAGGCTGTGTCTTTAAATACTGTGCTTTTGTCTCAAATTGAGATGAGCATTATAGGTATCTCAACAACATGGAACTGGGGAAAGGAGCCAGACAGAGCTGACAAGATTTGAGGAAAGGAACCTGATGGTTATTCACATATCACTGAAAGTAACTAGTGCAGCCTACACAGACAAATAGAAGGATCAGTGGCATATACAGTAAAGAAATATGAACACTGTTTAGTTATCTAAGTGGTAACATTCATGGCTTTGACGGTTTCAAAGGGAGGCCCTCAATTCTATTAGTACAACTGGTACTCAGTGTTTTTAAATCTTCTTACATAATTTCAAGTTATGTAAGTATTTATATTTGGCCTCCTTAGTTTTCAGCTTGAAGAACTTTCATCAAAAGACCTGGTTCTACCCTTGCAGGGGATGGCAGGCTGCCTTCAACCATGTAGGCATGGCAGGGATTCCAACATCTGAGGTCACTTTCATGTTTTCTCAACACTGGCATGATGTTGTTTGAATTCTTCTGTCACTTTACCAGTTGTTTTTCAAATATCAGCTTTTGTCTTCTGCCATAAAACTGCCACCATTTCCTCTTCCTTATCCCCCATGCCAACTTAGCCATCTTCATTCTCATCACTGCTACACCTCAAGTACTGTGTATGAGCATGCCATCGCTTGATCTGAGTGGCATTTTAAAGAAGAGACAGGGTAAGTTCAACAAAATAAAATAATATGTCTAATTCATACATCTTAAGACAAAGTACAGATGGAAACTCACATGCTACTCAGTGTTGTCAGCACCACTGTGGCCATTCCACATACAGATAAGTCACAGACACAGGATTTAATGTGTCAATGTGATTCTTAAAACTCCCACAGTAGAACAGCAGTCTTTGGGGAGAGTGTGAACCCACCGATCCTCCATATGAAAATGTAATTGAGGGAAACTTTAATCATGACTTGAACTTCGAGTTGATAGTGAAAAACAATCAGACCAGGAAAATCTCAGTGTTCCTCCTCCCAACCATACAGCCAGGACAGTCCTTTATGTGAGCTAATCACAATGTGAAGAACATGATGAGCTTGACAAAGGAAAAGGAGTATCTTGTACCACTAACATCTTTACAATTGTTGGAGAAATACCCTCCCCTTTCCTAAGTGTACTCCAGTCTACTTGTACTCATGTCTTAAACAATGATTCTTTAATAAGTATTATCCCTGTGGATATTCAGGATCATCTCTATTGCTTTTCTGAGGAATATGGACTCGAGCCATGGTATGAAATCCACCTTTCAAGATAAGAGTAAAACTGAAAGACATGGTAGGAATCTGCTTTATCATTTATACAGGATATAGGGATGCTCTATTTGAAGAAAAGTACAGGGAAGAGACACCAATAAGGCAATGATGGCTGAGCTTGAAATTTGCCCAAAATGGGTAGGGCCAGAGAGTAGCTGACATTTTCAGTTCTTTGTCTCTAGCATTGAAGCTTACATTTAATATAGGTCCTCTGCCTATATGTATAAAGTAATGTATAAAATAAGTTCTGAGTGCTCAAATATGCTGGACCTCACGGATACAGTTCCACCCTTACTACTAGTGTCACACAAAAGGGACTATTTTTGCCTAGATATTTCTGAGCTTCAGAGAATTATGCACCATGTAACAAACCTAGGGTTCAAGAGATAACTGTGGATGAGGCTAGATGCTTAGCATTCAGTGTCATTTCTCTTTGACACCATGGCACTGAGATGAATGCTCTTTCTTAGTCACTGATACCTCAACATGCAAGCTTTATTCACTTATGGTTGCTTCCATTTCCATTAAGCAAAATTAAAATCAAATGTAAAAATGCAGCTTTTCCATCATCAAAGATTCTGAACCCACATAGGCCTATATCTAACCTTATCCCACAGTACAAAAGTAGATCACTGATTTTCATTTAAAAAGTTAATCAACAATGTCTAATATTTTTATTTATATATTCATTATTTTTGAGATGGTGTTTTATTATATAGTTCTGTCTAGCCTAGAACTCTGTATGGGTTCCTAACTGGCTTCAAAGTTGTATCTGACCTCCTATATCTATGTTTTGAATGTTAGTATTAAGAATGTATACAACTACTCCCAAATACTTCAGCATCTCAAAGATCGATGCCCTAGTCCACAACTAATGAAATTATGCTCTATTCCACAACTAATGAAAGTGAAAACTTAGAGCCGAGTTTTTAAGGACACAAACCCAGAGACAAGGTTCAGCTGCACTTTCATTATCTTTCTCTTTATCCCTTATTGCCTGTTGCAAACACATTTGTAGATACACATCAGATTCTTAAAGCTTAAGCATTTAGTTTAAACCTTTAATTCCACCTTAAATCAAGGAGAATGGGTGATGAAATAGAGAACAGCTTTAAAAAAGATACTTTGGATTTCCTTATAAAGTTTTGAGTTCTTGCTGTTCTGTTTATTAATGTTGTTTAATAAAAATTGAAGATTAATCCCTGAAGTCTGACAGTGAAGCTCTGTGGAACAGGAACCATGCAAGTAATCAAAGCTTCATTGGAAGCATATATGTTAACTGATTTTTTAGCACACCGTGTATAGAGAAATAAAACAGAAGATTGGCAAAAGCCAAAATCATTTGTGATATTATCACAAGTAAACTTAGCCTGAGTTAAGCAGTTCTGAAAAATTAACGACCACTTATGCTTCCGACAGAAAAGCTAGGCAAACAGAATTTAGAAAAGGTATCAGTGGCAATCAGTGGCACAAACAATTATGTTATTAAGCATAAAGTCATAGCTTTATTTTAAGCTGTGAAATTTGATAAAGAGTGTTCCTAAAAGAGAGGCAGGTGCCTTGAGTTCTACAAAGGCTGAATCACAATTCTAAACTTCAGACAGATTTCAAATATGCTATTATTCTAATGCACTTTCTTCCCACATGCTAATTTGAATTATGTTAGCTTAGTACTAAATTAGGCAAGACTTTGCTTTTCCCAAGAAAATATATTTTAAGTGAAAAGAGTAAGCATTAACTAATTGATCTTCATTGCCACAGACAAGTTTTTAAATTTTTATTTTATTATTTTATTTCATAAATGTGTGTCTGAATGTATGCACGTATGCCACATGCATGAAGAAGCCTGCCACAGACAGAAGAGGCATTGGACTTTCTGAAACTGGGGTAACAGTAAGATGTAAGCCACTATGAAGTGCTGGGTACCAAGCGCAAGTCCTCTTAAAGGGCAGTAAGTGCTTTTAACTGAGTTATCTCTCCAGCCCCAAGATTTGTTTATTTTTAATGAAAAGTGCTTTTGTTTCTGAATTTGATTTTCTTTTTGCCTCCTCTTCCTTTAACACATTCTTTTTTTAAACACATTCAATGTAGGTCAAAATTACTAAGGTAAGGTAGCACATAACTTTTAAAAAAATGATGAAAGTCTCAGGGTTATTGGCAAAGATGACAAGTAGTAATCTTTTACTTGTTCCATAGAAAAGTACAAAGTTCGAGAACAGCTGCTAGCTGAAAGGACCTTTCTACTCAATCCTCCTGTTACATATTAGAATGGTAATTTGTCTTGAAACACTGAAGAGTCAAAATCATGACCAAAGCAAATGTAACTAAAGGCTATAAAGTACTCATGTCCTTAAGATTAATTGGAAGATCATTTCATACATGCAGGTCATTATCCATAATATGAGTTCTAAAAACCAATGTGTATTATATGTAAGAGTTTGCAGCCACCAGACAGTGGTAGTGCATGCCTTTAATCCCAGCACTCAGGAAGCTGAGGCAGATGGATCTCTGTGTTCAAGACCAGCCTGTCCTATAGAGATAGTTCAAGGACAGCCAAGGCTTCACAAAGAAATGCTGTCATGTAAATAGAAAATCTCCCAGGTGGCAGTGGCACATGCCTTTAGTCCCAGCATTCTGGAGGCAGAGCCAGGCAGATCTCTGTGAGTTCCAGGCCAGGGTCCACAGAGTGACATCCAGGACAGGCACCAAAACAACAGGGAGAAACCCTGTTCTGAAAAACAAAACAAACAAACAACAAAAAAAAGAAAGGAAGGAAGGAAGAAAGAAAGAAAAAAGAAAAAACAAAACCAAGTTTGCTCCTGATTGGACACTTCAATTTCCCAATGTTTGTTGAGCATTATTGGATTATGTGTGATATGAAGATACAGCATCTAGTTTGAGCAAACTCATGCAAACATCTTACTTTGATGGAACTGCTAATAAATGGGATGAACAAATTACAACATGAATACTATAGTCTGCCTAAAACTATTCTTTTTTTATCTAGGAACCTTAATTGGCAAGCTGTAATTTCCTTCCATACTGCTGAGGGTCCTATCAACCTTCCTCTCTCTCCTCTGGCTTGCCTAGTTACAGGTGTTCTTTCAAAGCGCTGTGTCCAAGAAAGAGTTCAAATCCATGAGTTGATTCCAGCAGACCTAAGTTCAAATCCCAGCTGCAGTAATTTCTGGTGTGCATATGGAGGGAGGTATAGGTAAACAGAGTCAGAAAGACAGAGACAAAAAGAACAGAAATATGAGCATGGTGCATTTTAGTGTTTGAGTTTGAAATGCCCACAACAGGTTCAATCTTGAAAGCTTTTGTTCCCCTTAGTTGGTATTTGTTTGGGGGTGCTATGGAGACATAAGGAAATGAGGACTAACAGAGAGGCAGGACTTTGAAGAATATACTCTGGCCTCTGATGCCACTGGGATATGAACAATATCCAACTTACACTCTTGAAGCTGTGCAATAAACTGCTTATGCCACCTGCACTACCGTGTGTAGTAACCCATGAACCCACGAACATGTTTCTCCCTTTAATTTGTTTCTCTTTTTAAAAAAGGTGATGAATACAGCACTTAAAATTCCATTTTGTCCTCATAACATTGAATACCTGAGTTATTATCACTAAAAGATATTGAAAATTTAGTAATGATATGGAGGTAAAAAGTAGTTAATATAAAATAAGCTTTAAATAAAGATTTATTAACTATTACTATTGATTACTTGCATCATATTATTACTACCTACCTTTTCATCTTGTGCTCTAAACATTTTACTACTGTTGTAGTTAAGAATTCATGTGTCCAATTCTGTCACTAAGTTTTGACTTACTTGAGAATAAAAATTTTTCTTTCTTTCTTGACTCTTCTAGATGGGATTCTCTAAGCATGATTGGGCTCAGAATTTCACACTACTGATGTCCACAGTGTGATAATCAGAACTGAGGGCATTTTGCAGAAGCTCCCTTTACAGTGTGTCATAGATGCCATATTGTAATTCCATGTTTGTGTGTGTGTGTGTGTGTTTTTTGTTTTTGTTTTTGTTTTTGTTTTACTGCAATGCATCAAGCCATTTTAAAAATACTCATTCCATACTGATTTTCAGTCCTACAGATTTAGAACGTGTAGCTCAGCAAGTGATCTGCAATAGATGCTGTCTGAATGCTTAACTGTTTTTTGTTTTGTTTTGTTGTTTTTGTTTTGTTTGGTTTGGTTTTTCTAGGAAGACCAGTGTTTGACTAAGTTATCAGCATGTTCAGCTCATTACACTGGGCTTCTGATGGCAAATTCAAGACTTGGAAAATTTCAGCATAATTCATCGAGTCCTGAATTTCAGATATTCTGGGGAAATTAATTTGACAATTCTCTGTGTCATTTCATGTCTGCAGTCATACAACTAAGCGATAGAAGAAGCAATGAGAGCTCTGGCTTTAGTTTCTACAACATCAAAGTGTAGAAGTGCTAGTACTAATATTGACACATGACTTATTCTATGCAGGAAGAGGGATTCTATGAAGACAAGCAAGGAGAAGTAGCATATCACCCTGGACATACTTAGCAGATAGATTTTGTTACCCCTTCAGTATATGGAACTTTCTGGAGACATGTTTGCTTTAATTTCTTGTGACCTAAACACTGTGTTCAGGCCTCTATGGCATGTGAATATGAGAAATGAATCGAGAGAGACATGATAGCAACAACTCTTACTGATGGTCGATAGGAAAATCATGAAAGCATTATTAATTATTAATTTAATTCTTAAATCTGGTGAGATTTCTCCGTGGTGATAAGCATCTGCTGCTCTTGCAGAGGACCAAGGTACAGAGTCTCAATTCTCAACAGCGTATGGCAGTTTACTATTGTCAGTAGCTACACATCCAGGGCATCCAATGTTCTTCTGATCCCCATGGCTACCGGGCACATATATGGTATACATACACACATATAGATAAAACTCTCATACATATGAAATAAAATGATTTAATCTAAAGAATTAAGTTAAAAACCTCTTAATTGACAATTTTGGGTACAATTTAGTATCATCTATTTAAGTCTCAGACTTGGACAAAAAACAAGCAAACAAAACATCTTTACTTTTCTGAGAAGTTTAATTGGCAATTTTAATTTTTAAACTCAGAAAGTAGGAGACCCCGAATACCCTTATACTTTTCTAAACATAAAGTTAAAAAAAAAAGTAGCCAGGTGGTGGTGGCGCACGCCTTTAATCCCAGCACTCAGGAGGCAGAGCCAGGCAGATCTCTGTGAGTTTGAGGCCAGCCTGGTCTACAGAGAGAGATCCAGGAAAGGCACAAAGCTACACAGGGAAACCCTGTCTCAAAAAACATATATATATATATATATATATATATATATATATATATATATATATATATATATGTTTATAATATACCTTCAAGTGATTTAAGTAGGTTCTAAGGTTATTTATATATTTAATAATTTTAAAATATTTTTATTTTATTGTGCATGTGTGTATATTTATGCATGTGTATGTGTGCATGTGTGTGTGTGTGTGTGCTGCATGCCTGTGTGTGAGTGTGTGTGTGCATGTGTGTGTGTGTGTGTGTGTGTGTGTATGTGTGTGCTGCCTGTGTGTGCATGCAGATGACTGCTGTGCTGACAGAGGCCTAAAGTATCTGATTCCCATAGAGCTGGAATTACAGGCAGTGGTGACCTGCCTTATGAGAATGCTGGGAATTGATCTCAGGTCCTTTGAAAGAACAGTATGCTCTGCAATGTCAAGAAGATATTACAATTCTAAACATATACACACTGAACATAGTGTACTCAGTTTCATGAAGAACAAACTACTAGATGTATAAGTACTGTTTAATCCTAACGCAATTGTAACAGGTATGCTGGCTAGTTTAATGTCAACTTGACACAAGCTAAAGACAAATCTTGGAGAGAGAATCTTAACTGAATTAATGTCTCTGTTAGATTGCCTTGTATGCAGATCTGCAGTGTATTTCCTTGATTTGTAACTCATCTAGGTTGGCTCAGCTCATTGTGATGGTATCACTCTTGGGCAGGTGTGGTCATAGGTGCTGTAAGAAATCAGGCTGAGCAAGCCATAGGGAACAAGGCAGTAAGAAGGATTTCTCCATGACCTCTGCTACCTGTCTTAGCTACAGGTTAGTGCCTTGAGATACTTCTCTGACTTCCATTCATGGAAGACTGTGATATGAAATAAAATCTTTCCTCCCCATGTTGCTTTTCATCATAGCATTTTATCACAGCAGTAGAAACCCTAATTAAGATAGTCCATGACTTCAGTTTCTGTATGTGACTAATGGGTAGGTCATCAAAGTTAAAATATCAACAGGGAAAGATTTTGATTAAATAACAATGTATATCAAATGGACTTCACAGGTGTCTACAGAGCATTTCTGTAGCTGGAGAGCTTCTCTCCAGGTGCCACCAAGCCCCTTCAGTCCCACAACCATTTATAAAATAATCACTTGGATGCTTATATTACCTATAAACTGTATGGCCATTGCAGGTTTCTTGTAATCTACTTCTTCTATCTTAAATTAACCCATTTTTATTAATCTATACTTTGCCACTGGCTAGTAGCTTACCAGTACCTTACACCTTTCTTGTCATGGCAGCAACTGGCAGTGTCTCTTACCCCAGCAATTGCTTCCCAGAATTCTCCTACTCTTTTTTCCCGCCTACCTTATTCTTCCTGCCTGGCTACTGGCCAATCAGCACTTTATTTATTTTACCCAATCAAAGCAACACATTTGACATACAGAACATCCCACAGCATTTCCCATTTTCTTTTTTTTTTAAATGAAGGTTTTAACTTTTACATAGTAAAATTACATATAACAAAACAATTATCAAGCAATAATTACAGTTACAATATTAAAGAAGATATCCTATCTATCTTATATTTGTGAGTTTAAAGTTTTATATCTAACTTATCTTTTATCATAACTGAGAAAATTATAACTATCTAGTCTTCAACCACATCAAAGACCTCAGAAGGATATAATATTACCTGAAAAATGGGAGAAGGATGCAAGCAACTTTTGGGAGTCCTGCAGGGTAGACAGAGACAGCTGGAAGCCTGGACAGTTACCTAATGTTCCTTTGTAAAGTTGGGGCATCTGTCTTCAGCCAACAGGACTAGAGTCTCTTGGTCACTTCTCTCAGTGTCCTGTAGAATGTCAGGCAGTTTCCTCTGTGAAGCAGGAACCTGAAGGACCATTTTGCCAAGCAAAGTTCAGTGGTCACCTTTCTATGCATTCTGCATGTCTATTTGATCAAGCAGTCCAGGAAAGAACAGTTTCTTGCCCAAATGGCTATTTTTTGCCAAGATGAAGATAAACTCCATATGAAGTATCTTCGATGCCCATCCTCCTCTCTGAAGTAAATTGGTGCTGCCAGGAGCAGACATGTTTCACTGTCCAGAAAGTCTAAATATTTAAAATATTTTAAATGCCATATTCTGTAGGTCTTTGAAGTGTTTGAAGATTACCTGTCTATCTGAAATATATCAATGTGTACCTAGAAAACTTAACATGACTATAAGTTTGAGTATCATAGAAGACTAATGGATCTGTATTTCTTAATTATCCATTATAATCTAAATGAGTTGCATAAACATAATACCTCAAACAAGAGCAGAAATATATATATATATATATAACAAAATTAACTTTAAGTTTGTATCAATAGACTAAAATCTATACCAATGTAAAACATTTTAAACAAGTTGTTGATCTTTAAAAATAAGTTCATTAATCTACCCTTTCATCCTACCTTTTAATCTATATCACTAATCTACCTTTTCATCTATATCATATCCCCTTTTCTTCTTTAGAAAGAGATCAACCTGATTTAAATAAAAATATTGGTTTTCCTTTGCCCCACAAAAGAGAGCTCTTCTGATTTGGGACACAAGAATCTCTTAACCTTTTTTTTTTTTTTTTTTTTAATCAATATGTCTGGTTTTAGAGATGGAGTGAGCCAATTCCATCTCCAAATCCAGCTTGATATATTTGGGAATTTGGGCATAGTTTCTCTTACTACTTCCTGCTCAAGGGAGCACTGTATCTTATGGGGACAAAAGAAAATTTTAGGATTATGGAGTAGTCCATGTGGGTATATCTTTTGAGGCAGTTGCCTTGAAACCATTTTGGATGTTGGATCATCTGAACCATGTTGTCATTGGAGACCTTTTAGGGGGTCTTGGCTGGTCAAGCCTGATGTATCTTAATCTGGAACAAATCCATAGCCACTGGCTTTCTGTGGAAACAAAAGCAGAGACTCGTTTCCAAAGCAACATATCCTTATATCCAAGTTTTGAAGTCAAGGTATCTTTAAAATTTACATATTTGTTTAACTCAACAGCTTTTATGATCATATCTTTTTCTGCAGTTACAATTCCCAAAGTCAACACAAACAAGATTCTCTGTGTAATATCCATCTTTGTAAGACTCAAACACCTCAGTGGCTGCTGGCTCTACCCACCTCAGCTTCCCAAAGTGGTGGTGGTACAGTTTACTGCCAGCTCTGGGCCACACTGCAGGTCAGAGGCACATGCCAGGAACCCGTCATAGTAGCTCAAACCAGCAGGCTGCCTCTAACTTGAGAGAGACAACTAGGAAGCTGTTTTGAGCTCCATTTTAGAATCTTTTTTTTTTTTTTTTCGGGTTTTAGGTGGAAATTCTTGCTAACACGTTGGGCGCCATTTGTAGCTGGAGAGCTTCTCTGCAGGTGCCACTAAGCCCCCGTGGTCCCACAACCCATGTATAAAATAATCACTCAGATGCTTATATTACTTATAAACTGTATGGCCATGGCAGGCTTCTTGTTTTCTACTTCTTCTATCTTAAATTAACCCATTTTTATTAATCTATACTTTGCCACTGGCTAGTAGCTTACCAGTACCTTACATCTTTCTTGTCATGGCAGTGGCTGGCAGTGTCTCTTACCCCAGCCTTTACTTCCCAGAATTCTCCTCCTCCTTTTCCAGCCCACCCTATTCTTCCTGCCTGGATACTGGCCAATTAGCACTTTATTTAGTTTACCCAAACAGAACAACACATTTGACATACAGAACATCCCACAGCACATTTCATCTTAAAACTTTGGGATACACATTTTTCATAACATGTTATTCTTTATGGCAGCCTATTTTCTTTAAAATAGATTGTATGTTCAGACACATTTTTTAGCAAATGTAGGAAATCTGAAATAATTACTTGTATAATTACTTGTAGTGTGTCCAGTCACAATGGAATAAAACCACACAACAATAAGGTTAACTATAAAATATTTTGAGACTATGAAACATATTATGTGATGAATGATTCATTGAAGACATTAACAAGGGTATTAAGGAAATTCCTGGATTTAAATGATGGTGGAAATACAACATATCAAAGCCTATGGGATATAATGAAAGTGGTCTTAAGATGGAAGTTTATAGCTATAAGCGCCTATGTGAATAAATCAGAAAAACTCAAATAAATAACTTAATGATACACCCTAGAGCTTGGAACAATGTAAACAAGTAAAACCCAAATCAGTAAATGGGAAGAATCATATGATCAAGGCTGAAATTAACAAAATAGAAGTGAAAAATGTGAAGAACCAATGAAATAAAAAAATTGGTTATTTGAAAGGATAAACAAGGTTAATATTCTTTCAGTGAAACTAATCAAAATGAAGAAATTGACAAAAATTAATAAAATTGGAAATTAAATGGGTGCCATAACAGTAGACACTAATGTGATTAAGAAAATTATGATAAACTATAAAAACATATATACCATTATATTAGGAAACCTATGTAAAATGAATTTCTAAAAATATTTAACCTATCATAATTAAAACAAGAAAAATTAAGAAATTTATGCTATTCTATATCAAGCAATGAATGTGAAATAGTAATTAAAAATGAATCTCCTAAGTGAAAAAATTCAAGCAAGTTATGGATTTTATAAAACTCCAAGGAATTAATATTAATGCTTTCCAAACTGTTCTGTACAATAGGAAATTAAGGAACACTACCAAATTCATTTACAAGCTCACAATTTCCATATACCAAAGCCAGGTAAAGAGACACCAAAAAAGAAATTGTAGGCCAAACTTTTTGATGAATATAGATACAATCCCCAGGGGAGTGCTTGCCCTGGAGGAGAGGGGAATGGAGGATGGTTTAGGGGAAGGGTAGGCAGGGAGAGAGGACAGGGGAATCTGTGGCTCATATGTAAAATTAAATTAAATTAAATTATAAAATTAAAAAGTAATAATAAAAAACGCTTCTAAATAAAATACTGAGAGACATCAAAAAGATTATTCACTATGATCAATTGAGCTTCTTTCTACTAATGTAGGTATAGTTCATCATTCACAAATTGATAAATATAATGCAACATATAAGTGGACATTAGGACAGAGATCATATGATCGCTATAGATGAAGTAAAAGATTTATGAAAATGTAGCACTTTCATTATAAAAGTCCTGAGGAAAGTGAGAATTGAAAGAGCATAATTGAACACACACACACACACACACACACACACACACACACACACACACACACACACACACACGGGAAACTATATGTAACAGACCTGTAGCCAGCATTATACTAAATGTCTTAAGACTCAAAGGATTTCTACTGAAATCAGGAACAAGAAAAGGTGACAACATTCACCACTCTTCTTCAATCAAGTACTGGTAGTCACAGAGCAATAAGATAAAAGAAATTAATAAAAGAATTCAAGTAGAAAAGTAAGATGTCAAGGTATTACAATTTGTAAACAGTATAAATCTCTATGTAAAAACATCTGAATGCTTTACTAGAAAAGTTTTGAAGCTAATGAATGCTTTCAGCAAAGTGGTGAAAATCAAAATTCAAAGGCCAGGAGCCTTCATATATACCAATAAAAATCAACAAATCAATTCCTCATAACAATTACCATAAAATAACTTGAACCTAATCAGGAAAATGAAAAACATCTATAATTAAAACTAACACACCCACAAGAGAAACTGAAGAAGATGCTGAAAGGGGGAAAGCTCCAATATTCATATTATAAAATGATTATTTTCACTATTCCATTACAATGATAAATCAACACATCACAATGTTCTACTATCATTTAACAATGCCAATAACTATCCCACCATAATGTTATACCATTTCATTACATTAGTTTTCTGTTCCATTAGAATAATTTACTATCTCATCATAATACAGCACTGGGCCATCACAATGATCCATTATCCTCTTACAGTTCCCCACTGTATCACTACAGTGGCCTCTTTTCTTATTTTGATGCTTCTCTATTATATCACAATAATCTACTGAGCTATTTCAGTGATTCTCTCTCTCTCCTTTTTCAATGCTTTACAGTACTACCACAATGTTTCACTATACCATCACAGTGTTTTTTTCCCATCAAAATGATCCAGTCTACTATCACAATGTATCTGTTGCTCATCACAACAATCTACTATTCAATCATAATGTTCCACTGTCCCATCACAATAGCCCACCATCCTACTATAAATATCTATTGTTCTATTACAGTGATGGCCTCTCCAATTACAATGATCCACTGTACCTTCACAATACTTGCATCTATTGTTGAAACAATTCAGTCACCTATTAGGATGTGTGTTCTTCCCATAAAAACACTCCTCTGTTCCATCAAAACATTCTACTGCCCCTTAACAATAACTTACCATTTAATCACAGTGGTTCACTATCCCATTATAACAGTCTACTGTTCCTTAACAATGGTTTGTTACTCTGTCACAATGGATGTACTGGATCACAACTGTCCAGTATCCTATCATGAAAGCACATTCTCCAATCACAATGATCCCATATGCCATCAAAATGGTCTACTATTCTATCACAATAGTACATTATTCCCACACAATGATGCTGTAACAAGTCACAATAGTTTATTACTCCATAATACTGATCTCCTGGCCAAATACAATTATATCTATCAAAATGATCCAGTATCCTATCCTTTCACAGTGAATGTGCATCCAATTCCAGTGATCCACTATTTGATCAGAATGGTCCATATATCCTCCCAAAAATTCACTGTTTCATCACAGTGCTTCATTGTCTCATGACAATATACAATGTCCCATAACAATGGGCAGCTACACATTCACAATGATTATATCTCACATCACAATGGGCCATTCTCTGATCATAGTGGCCCACTGTCCCATTATAATGATCCACTGTACTATCATAATGATCAAATATCCAACCAAATGGTCTACTGTCTCATCATACCTGGCCACAGTCCCATTACAATGCCATACTATTCCCTAAGTGTTCCCCTGTACCCACTTACAATAATCTGCTCTCCTATTATAAAGGATTGTTGTCCCAATAAAATGCTGTACTATTTCAGTATGATTCTCTATGTATAAACCCAGTCTTCCACAATCACATCACAATGATAAATTTTCTGTCTTATCACAACCATCAAATATTACAATTATCACCTGTACTACACAAAGATCATATATATATGGAATGCTTGACTCTACTGTCAGAATGCAACATTATTCCATCAAAATGATCATTATTCCATCAAAGTGACCTGCTGCATCATCACTGTTTTATGGTCAACTGCCCCATGAAATAGTCAACTGTACCACCGCAAAAAACAATTGTCTCATAATAATGATTCACTGTTCCGTAACAGTGACACGTCATCTTATTCACTTTAACCCTGATTCACTCTCTTATCACAGTGGTGCACTGTCCCAATACAATGGTCAATCTGTTCAATTATAATGGTCCAATGTCCTATCCCTTATGAAAATGGTGCAATATCCAATAACAGTGGTTTTCTCCTCCATCAAAATGTTTGACTGTCCAATAACAATAATTGACTGGCTTATAATGTTCCTCTCATATCACAATGACCAGATTCATTGTCTTACTACAGTGTTCCACTGTCACATCATAGTGGTCACTTGTCATATACCTCCACAATGGTCCACAGTCACCTCAAAATGGTCCACAGTCCCATCACAATGATATAAACTTTTATCAAAATTGTCCAAATGATCAATTGTCTTATAAAGTGGTATGCTATCCCACCACAATGGTTCAGTGTCTCATCAAAATGGTTCATATTCTCATCAAATTATTTTAGAGTCCTGTGGTGGTTTGAAAGAAAATGGCTCCTAAAGGAAGTGGCACCATTAGGAAGTGTGGCCTTTTTGGAGGAAGTATGTCAATATGGGGGCAAGCTTCGAGTTCTCTTTTGCTCAAGCTTTCCTCAGTGTGATAGTCAACTTCCTGTTGCCACTGAGTCAAGATGTAGGACTCTCAAATCCAATGGACTGAACCTCTGAAACTGTAAGTGAGCCCCTTCAATTAAATGTTTTCATTTATAAAAGTTGCCATGGTCATGATGTTTTTTTCACAGCAATAAAAAACTAACCTTGTCTTATCACAATGATTCAGGGTCACAACACAATGATGCACTAATTACAATGACTCATTCCCATAAAAATGATTCACTGTCTCAGCACAATGCTCCACTGTCCAATCACAATGATTCACTCCTATAAAAATGATTCACTAGCTAACCATAATGCTCCACTGTCCCATAACAAATGGTCCTCTTATCCTCTATCATAGTGGCCCACTGTTCCATCACAATGATTCACTATCCCATCATAAAGGTCAACCATACCATCACAATGCTCCAAAATCCAATAATAATGCCCCCAATAACCTATCACCATCACAGTGGATCCACTGTCCCAATGAAACCTTCCACTATCTTGTCCAATATTTCAGTGTCCCTTCACAGTGGTCCCATCTCCCTATTCCCTCTATAAAATGCCCCACTATATTAACATACTTATCTACTATCCCATCACAAATGTACCCATTCCTATAACAATTCACTGCTACAAAACAATAGCTCACAGTCACACCACAATATTCACTGTCCAATAACAATGGTCCAATGCCTCATAGAAATGTTCCACTGTCTATAACATGGATCCACCATGCCCCCACTACATTCCTCTGTTTCATCACATTGGTTAACAGTACTATTCCTTCTTATAACGATCCACTGTCTCATAATATTAATCCATTGTAGCACACTGTAATCACAATGATTCACTAACCTATCATAGGGATATACTGTCCAACTACAATGATCCACTGTGCCATGACAATTGTCCATTTTATTATTCCCTATTCCACAAAAGATCATTGTCTTATAAGAACAATTAACTTTCCCATCATAATGCTTTACTCATCTACCTCAAAGATTCACTGTTTTATTATCATTTTTCAAAATCCTACCCCCTGTAACAATGGTCAACTGTGCCGTCATGGTGGTCCATGTTCACATAATGAAGATTCGTGCTCCCATCACAAGTTTTCACTGTAACATTGCCATGGTTCACTGTCCAATTCTCTCTCAAATCTATCACTGTCCCACCAAAATGGTCCACACTCCCATAATATTGATGCTCTTTCCCATCATAATGGCCCACTGTTATATCACAATGGCCCATTGTTCTTTTACAATGATATACTATCCAATCATAATGGTCCACTGTCTCCAAATAATGATCCACTTTCCAATCAAACTGGTCCACTGCACAAATCATGATTGCTGTCCTAAGAAAATGTTTCACTGTCCAATCTCTGTGGAGCACTGTTTCATCACAATGGGTCACACAACCATCACAATTGTTCACTATCCTTTCCTCTATCACAATTATCCATTGTCTCTTAACAATGGTCCACTGTCCTATTCTCTATTACATGGTTTACTGCCTTATCACTATGATTCAATTTCCCATTACAATGATTGAGTGTCCCATTGCAATACTCTGCTGTTCCATAATAATTGACCATTGCTCTTTCACCTATAACCATGGTCTAATCACTGACTAATCACAATGGTTCATAGTTCCTTAACAATGATTCTCTTTCCCTTCACAATTTCCCACTGTAATTTAAATGTGGTCAGCTATTCTATTCCCTCTCATAATGGTTAATTCTCTTTTCAAAGTGGCCATCTCCTCTATAATAATGCTCTACTGTCCCATCACAGTTGTCCACTGTTTCTTCAAAATGATCAACTGTTCAATAACACTAGTCCACTGTCCCAACACAAAGACCCATTCTCCTGTCACAATGGTCCTCGTATATCACACTGATAATCAAAATAGTCTACTCGCCTCTTCCATCACAATGGCCCACTCTCCCATCACCATGGCCTACTTTCTCCCATCAGTTTTCCACTGACCCATCAAGATGATCCATTGTCAAACCATAATGTCCTCTATACTGGTCCACTGTTTTGTCACAATTATAGTGTTCTATCACAATACTTCACTGTTCTATAAAAATGAACATTATTCATCCTCTATCAGAATTATCTACTGTCAAATTATAATAGTGAATAAACCTTTAAAATGATCTATTGTACCATTACAATGTTCCACTCACACTTACCTGTGTCCCACTGTCCTATACACTTTTATCATGGCTCACTCTCCTATCACAATAGTCCATGCATTGTCCCATCATAATTATCCACTCTTCCTTTACAAAGATTCACAGTCCCAATACAAGATCCAGTCTTCTGTCACCATAGCCTATTGTCCCAAACAATGGTCCACTGCTACTTCACAATTATTCACTGTCCAATAACAATGGTCCATTTCCCCAACACAAAGATCCATTCTTGCATCACAATGTTCCAGTGCTCCATCATATTGATTCACTGTCTAATCCCAGTTGTCAACTCTATCATTACAGTGTTCTTTCCATCACAATGACCCTTTGTCTCAATACAAATGTCAGCTGTTCCTTCAAGTTAGTTCACTGTCCCATTGCAGTGGTCCATAGTCCCATATCACTGACTTAGTCTTCCATCACAATCACTCACTATTCCATAACAATGGCCTACTCTTCTGTAACTATCCCACTGTCCACTGTTGCATCACAATTTTCCACTGTCTCACCACAAGTGTCCACTCTTTATCATAATGGCTCACCCTCCTGTCATAATGGCCCATTGTCCCATAAAAATATTCACTATATACTCACAACTATACATTGTACCATAATATTGACTCACTGTCCCATCAATGGTCCTCCTTACCACAATCATGGTTCTATATACTATCTCCTGTCACAAGGGTTGACTCTTCCATCATAATGATTAACTCTCTCATTACAAGGTTCCATTGTACCATCAATCCTCCAAGGTACAATAATTGAAGTTAAGTATTCTATCCCCTATCCCAATATTCCACTGTACCCACATAACATTCTACTATCCCATTACAATGGGCTGTAATCCTACCACAATATTGTACTATCTCTTCACAATGTGTCTATTTCTTATTCCATGTAAAAATGGTTCATAGTATCATCATACTTGTCTACTATTTCATCACAAAGGCCCACCTTCCTATATTAATGACCTGTTGACACAAAACAATGTCCCATAGTTACATTACAATGCTCACTGTCCAATAACAATGGTTCACTGCCTCATTCTAAAGTTCTACTGTCCAAATAATGATCCACTCTGCCATCACAATGGTCCACTGCTGTACCACACTGGCCTCCTATTCCATCACAAGAATGTGGTATTCAATCACAATTGTTCTATTGTCCTATAAGAATGGCTCACACTCCAATTTACATACTTCACTTTCCATAACAATGATCCACTCTCCCATCACAATAATTCATTACGCTATCATAATTCATAGTCTCATCATTATGGTCCACTGTCACATATTAATGCTCCACTGTTCTATTGCATTGAACCACTGTCCCATCACAGTTTTCCATTATGTTATCCATATCATCATGGTCAATTTTCTATCAAAATGATTTACTTCCTCATCGCCATGTTTCATGCTTTTTCTCAACTATATAATACTACCTCATAATAGACAACTGTCCTATCCTGTGTAAAAGTGGTCAATTATCTCATCTAAGTGGTTCACAGTCACTGTCCCATCAAAGTGTTCTACTGCCTCATCACAATGTTTCACTATCAAATCACATCAAATTGATATTCCACTGTTTGATTACAATGGTCCAAATTTCTGTCTTCTGCAACTGAATTCATCAGTCCCATCTCAATGGTCCAAGGTAAGATAATAAAGATTCATGCTCTCATCACAGTTTTCTACTGTGTCACATCACAATGTTCCATTGTCCTATTTCTTTTCAAATTGTTCTACTGATCTATAAAAATGTTCCACTGTCTCATCAAAATGATCCATTGTCTCACAGCATGATACACTACCCCATGACAATGGGACAGTATCTTCATATAATGCCCAATTGTCTCATCATAATGATTCATTGTCCCACAAGAATTGCTGACAGTAACTTCATACTGGTGCAATTCCCACCAAAATGGTCCACTATCCCATTACAATGATGACCTGTCCCACATTAATCATCAATTCTCTAATCACAATTGTTCACTATCCCATCAAATGATCCACTGTTCTATCACAAAGGTACACTGTCCAATCACAATGATTCATTATTCTATTTGTGTTCCATTCTTCTCTCACAATGTTTCATTTTCTCATCACAATGGTCCACTCTCCCATCACAATGATCCTATCTCTCACCCCAATATTATACTATGCCACCACAATGGTCTAGTATTCACCCACAATGACTCATGTATAATCACAATGGTCTACAGTTTCATCATGATGATCCCATGTCCCATCAAATTGATGACCCATAGTCAAATTAAAATTGTACTTTGTCCCATAATAATGGTTCACTATTTCATAACAATGATTCACTGTCCCATGATAATTATTTACTCTCCCATTGCAATGATCCACAGCCATATAACAATGATCCACTGTTTTAATCCCCATCTCAGTGGTGAATAGTCCCATCCAAATAGTTCACTCTCCCATCACAATAGTTTTCTGTCCCTTTACATTGGCCCACTGCCACAGCACAATAATCTACTGTCATTTTCCATGTCCCACAACCCCATGACACTGATTCACTCTCCTAACACAGTTTTACACTGATCAACTGCAATGACTGACACAGTTATGGCCCAATCACAATGGTCCACTGCCCTATTCCATATCACCATAGTGTACTGTCCCATCAGAATGATTAACTTTCCCACAAAGATATTTTACTGTATATTTCCACTTCCATGATTTCATCAAAATGGTACAAAGTCATATCCCCTATAACAAGTGCCAACTTTGCCATTATGGTGGTCCATGATCACATGACAAATATCCATGCTTTCATCACAATTTCCTACTGTTATATTGCAGTGGTACACTGTACTAGTCCCTCTCAGATTGGTTCAATGTCCTAACACAATAATTCACTCTCTCATCACAATGATCCACTCTTCCATCACAATGATTCACAGTCCTACCAAAATCCAAAATGTTTCACTCCCATAATAATGGTCCACTGTTCCATCACAATGATATACTCTCCCATCACAATGCCCCTTTGTCCTGTCACAATGGTCTACTGTCCCAACACAATGATCCATTCTCTTATCTGAATGGTAATCTGTCCCTGTAAGATGAATTACTAAACAGTCTTGTTAATAAAAAATATGAAGCCAGATATTGGTGTGGAAGCTGAAAGATCAGAGAGCAAGCCAGCCATGTCTTACCTCTTAGAAATCCTCAGCCAAAAAAGAAAGCTACTCCCTGTATACACATGCCTATATACCTTTGTGTGCCCTGCCATCTTACTTCTTCTCTCTGCCCAGCTACATCACTTTCCTCTTTCTGCACAGTTCTATCACTTCCTGTCTATCTGTACAGACCTGCAGACCTCTATGATTAACTAGCACTGGGATTAAAGACATGTGCCACCATTCCGGGCTCTGTTCTTAGTTTGGCTGTGAATGATTCACAGTCCTCTGACATGTGGTTGACTTTCCTAATTCCTTTTATAATGGTCCACTCTTCCTTCAAAATGGTTCTCTCTCCCATCACTATGGTTTGCTGCAATGGTCTAGTGTTCCTTAAAAATGATTCACTGGTTTGGCCCCCAACTGGATCAGGCCCTCTGGATAAGTGAGACAGTTGATTAGCTTGAACTGTTTGGGAGGCACCCAGGCAGTGGGACTGGGGCCTGTCCTTAGTTCATGAGCTGGCTCTTTGGAACCTGGGGTTATGCAGGGACACTTCGCTCAGCCAGGGAGGAGGGAACTGGACCTATCTGGACTGAATCTACCAGGTTGAGCTGAATCCCCAAGGGAGTCTTTGCCCTGGAGGAGATGGGAATGGCGGTAGGCTAGAAGGGGAGGTTGGGGGGAAAGGGGGGGAAACAGGGGAATCCATGGCTGATACGTAAAATTAAATTAAATTATAAAATAAAAGAGCCAAAAGGGGGGAAAAAGAATTGGCCTTAGTAGAAAAGAAAGTACATGAAGGACTCATGGATCGTATCGATCCAAAGCTGGAATGCATTTTGGTTATTTTATCTTCTAGGCATTCTCCTACAGGAATATTAATGGAGAGGGAAGATATTATATTGGAATGGATATTTTTACCAAATAAACCAAATAAAAAATTAAAAACTTAAAAAAAATGATTCACTGTCCCATTAAAATGGGCTATTCTTCCTTCACAATTAGTTACTATCCTATCCCATATGCCATGTTTTATTGCCTCTTAATGGTCCACTGTACTATCCTGCATCACTTGATTTACCACACTGTCACAATGATTCACTTTATAATTATACAGTGCCTCCCTCACAACGTGTCACTGTCATTTTCTCCTATCAAATGACCCACTGTTCAATTACAGTGGTCAACTATTCCTTCACAATGATCCAATGTCCAATGTTTAATTGTCTCATCCCAATGGCTTACTGTCCCATGAAAATACTCCACTGCCCCAGTATAGTATTTAGTGTCTGCTGTCTTATCACAATAATCTGCTTCCCATAACAATGGTTCACTGACCTATCACTACATTCCTTTGCCTTGTCACAGTTGTGCACTGTCCCATTCCATCTAAAATTTCTCCAATGTAACACAGAAATCACCCAGTGTCATATCTCTGGTTAAAAGAGTCCACTGTCCTATCAAAATGATCTACTTTCCCATAACAATGTTCCACTGTCCAATAACCATGGTCTATTGCCCCATCACCACCATCTACTACTGTCTCTTCACAATGGTCCATTGTTTGTCCATAATTATTCACTTATTGTCATTAACAGTGGACAATTGTGATGGAATAGTGGGCCATTATGATTAGACAATGGATAATTTTGATGAGAGAATGGGCCATTCTTACTGGATAGTGATCATTGTGATGGAACAGTAGACCAATATTATTGGAAAGTGGATCATTGCAATGGGACAGTGGAACATTTTTATGAGACTGTGGCACACTATGATGGGACATCATCATGATGGGATGGTTGACCTTCGTAATTTGACACAGTCCATTTCTCCGTCACAATTATCACTGCCCCATCACAATGATCCAAAGTGCCACAACAAAGCTTGACTCTCCATCACTATGTTCTCTGTCTTATGCCAGTGTTCCATTGTACTCTTTCTTCTCACAAAGATCTACTATCATATAATGATGATCCATTGTCACATCACAATGATTCACTCTCCACCCCAGTTCTACACTGTTCCATATTAATGGATGGGTATTCTATCCCTATCACATGATCCACTTACCCATCACATTATTCAAGTACTTTATCCAAATGGTCCAGTTTCTTAGTGATGATTCACTGTGCCTGAACAATGTTCCACTGTCACTTCACGGTGGTCCACTGTCCTATTCCAAATCACAATGGGTCTCAATCCTTTAACAATGGTTCACTCTCTCATCATAATTATCTACTGTCCTATCACAAAACACCCCTATCCCACCACAATCTCTACCCTCACAGAGTTTCACTGTACCATCATAATAATCTATAGTCATACCACAATGACTTACTGTCCAATAAGAATGACTCAGTTTTACATCAAAATGATCTACCAACCACAATAGCTCATTGTCACAAAACAATGGTTCACTGTTCCTTCACAATGACTTATTCCCTAGGCACAATTGTCTCATATCTCATCATAATGGTGTATTGCACAATCACAATGTCCCACTGTTTCATCACAATAGTTCACTGTTCCTTCACTATCATTTGCTATCCTATTACAATGATTCTTTGCCCTGTCTCCATCATCCACTGTCACATCACAATGGTCCATTTTCAAGTCACAGTATTTACTATCTAATAACAATGGTACACTGTTCTGTCACAGTGATTCTTTGTCCCATCAGTATAATTAACATTTACACCACAATGACCCACTTACCTTTCCAATATTTACTGACCAATAACAATGGTGCACTGTTCCATTACAGTGTGCCACTGCCACATCAAAATGTTCATTCCATTGTCCTATCAAAATGGTCCACTGTCCTATCTCCAGTTACAATGATCAACTGTTTCATTCTGGTGATCAATTGTCCCATAATAGTGACTCACTGTCGCATTACTGTGCTCCACAGATCATAATGTCTCACACTGCTATAATAGTGGACCAGGGTTTTCTGCCCTATCACAATGGTTCACTGTTCCATCATAATAATTCACTAGACTATAACAATGCTACCCTGTCAATTACAACTGTCTACTCTAATGTGACAGTGGTCCAGTATCTTATATCCAGTGTCCCATCAAACTCCTCCATTATTCCATCACAATAATCAAATATCCCATAAGAATGCTCTATTGTCCTAAAACTCGTCACAATGGTCTACTATCCCATGGAAATGATTCACTGTCAAATCACAATTCTCCTCTGCTCCATCACAACTGTCCATGGTCACATAACAAAGATGCACTGTCCTATCACAGTTTTTCACCTTCACATCACAATGTCTGACTCCATTTTAAAGTGTTCTACTGTCCCATCATAATGGTTCACCATGCTATTACAATGACCCACTGTCTCATCACACTATCCACTCTTTCCAATCATAATTGTCTATTTTTCCATCAGAAGAATTCATTGTCCAATCACAATAGACCAATTTTACATCAAAATGTTCTACTCTCCAGTTACAAAGGACCACTTTCTCATGACAGTAATATACTCTTTCTTCATGATGACAGATTTTCCAATAACAATGGACCACTATTTTAGCACAGGGGTTTACTGCCCAAACACAATGCTCCAGTTCCACATCATCAATGTCCAATCTCCTATTCCTCTAACAATGATCCACTGTACCATCAGACTGGTACACTGTCCTTCCACATTGTCTATCATCCCTTCACAATGATTCAGTATAGTACTGCAATGCTCTGCTTTCTCTTAATAATGCCCCCTCTCCTATTCTCTTTCACAATGGTCAACTCTCACATCACAGTGTTCCTCCAGTATCCTATTAGAGTGGTTTACTTTCCTTTATTTATTATACATTCTCCTTTTAATGTAATTAATTCCCCTATAACTATATTCCCTTTTCTCACTATAGTGGTCCACTGGACTATTTATTTCCTTTCACAAGTATGTACTGTCCCATTAAGTTATCCACTTTCTCATCACAATGATTCACTGTCCTATCACATTTTTTCACTGTCACATGAGAATGGACCAATATCCTATTCCTATCACATTCTTTTATTGTTCCATTTTGATGATCCACTGACCCATTGCAATGAAATGTACCACTGTCCTATCACAATGAGTCCAAGTCCCAACATAAAAAAAAAAACCTACTCTCTCATCAAAATGATCCACTGCATTATCCCCTGTTAGAGTGGCCAACCATCCATTAAAATAAACTGCTGTTGCATAACAATGATTCACTGTCCAATCAGTCCTCCACTGTCCAATCTCAATGCTCCAGTCTCCCATAATGATGGACCAGGGAATGATCCCCTGTCACAGTGAGACACTGTTCTCTCAAAATTATTCAACGTCCCATAACAATGATTCAGCGTACCATCACAGTGTTCCACTGTAATATAGTAAGGATTCAAAGTCCTATCCCTTATCACAACAGCTCAGTGTTTGCATTATAATATTCCTCCAACCCTCAAAATGGTCCACTCTCCCATTATAGTGGTACACTCTTGTATCTAAGTGTTTTATTTTTTTCTACTCACAATTTGGTGGTTCACTATGCCACCATACTTTTTCATTGTTCCATTACTATGGCTCAATCTCCCATTATATTGTTCTCTGTCCTGCTACAGTGAGTCACTGTTCCATAACAATGATTCAGTCTCTCACCACTATGGTCTTCTCTCTCATTACAGTAGTTCACAGTCCTAATACTTCTAGAAATTATCCACTATTGCTTCACAATTGATACATCTACAATTCAATGATCCTCTGTGTTATCATAATTGTCAACTGTCCTAACCCTTATCACAATGGTTCACGCTCCCATAAAAGTGCTTCACACTGTTCATCATCATACCATAATAGTCATCTGTCCTATTCCTTATCAAAATGATCCATGGAAACATCATAATTGTCCATTTTCTCATCACAATGATTCACCATTCAATCATAATGATCCAGTCCCATCATGATAAACCACAATTCCATCACAATATCCCTCTTACCCATTGAAATGTTTCATTTTTCTGTCATAATGATACAATGTCCCACTATAATGACCCAATGTCCATCACAGTGGTCAAATGTATTATCCAATATTACAATGTCCCACAGTCCTTTCAAAAATGATACACTTTCCTATCACAATATTTCTATAATTCTTCTCCAAGGCCCACTGCCTCATTACTATTTTCCAAAGCCTTATCATATATAACAATGTTCAAATGTCCAAACTTAATTGTCCATGGTCATATGACTGTGGTTCACTGTAACATCTCATTGCACAACTTTCCCTAAATAATGCTCCAATGCCCATTCCTTTTACCAATGTTCTACTATTCCATCACAGTGGTTTACTATTGCATTATAAAATTCTACTGTAACATCAAAGTGTTCCAGGGTCCTATTCCCTTTCACAATTAGGCACTGTCCTATCATAAAATTCCATTGACATCACAATAATTTACTTTCTTATCACAGTGGTTCACAATGCCATTGATTGCTGGGGAAAGTTATTTTAAGATGTGTTATTTTTGTTTATATTGTATTTGTTTAACTCTGTGAAGCTGTGTTACTGTGTCTGTCTAAAACACCTGATGGTCTTAATAAAGAACTGGCCAATAGCAAGGCAGGAGATAGGATAGGTGGGACTGGCAGGTAGAGAGAATATATAGAGGGAAAAATCTGTGAGGAGAAAGATCTAGCAGTCAGAGAAGGAGGAGGACTACAGAGTCCAGCCACCCAGCTACACAGCAAGTGATGGAGAAAGAGTAAGATTTATAGAAGTTAGAGAATGGGAAAAACCCAAAGGCAAAAGACAGATAGGTTAATTTAAGAAAAGCTGGCTAGAAAGTAAACCAAGCTAAGGCCAGGAATTCATAAGTAATAATAAGCCTCAGTGTGTGAACTTATTTGGGAGCTAGGTGGTGCCCCCTCAACAAATAAGAGTAAAAAACAAACAACAATATATATGGCCCATGGTCCTATCACAATGGTCCACTGTCTCATCTAAATTATCTACTACTCCATTGCATTGATTCTGTCTCATTAAAATGATCCATATTACCATTACCATAACCCACTGTCCTGTAATAAGGCTCTGCTTCTCCATGACAATGTTCCACATTTCTTTAATTATGCACAAGTCTTATCCCCTATCATAAAGTTCCACTATCCTTGAACAATGTTGCACCACATCTTCACAATGACCACTCTCCTAGCAAAATGATCCATGATCCTTTCCACCCTAGTACTCTTTATTCCCTTAATGATCCACACACTTATTCCTCAGTACAATTTTTGATTGCCCTATCACAATGCTGCACTTTTTAAAAGTAATGCTCCACTGTCTTATCTCCTATCACAGTGGTACACTGTCAAATAACAATATTCCACTATTCCATAATAATGGTTTATTGTCCTATCATAATATTTCATTGTCATATCAGAGTAGTCCATTCCCTTTTCCCTCTCACAATGTTCAACTATCCCATCACACTGGTTCACTATCCAAATATAATTCTCTACAGTCCCATCACAATGATCCACTGTCCCAAAACAATTCCATCGCTATGTTCCCTTGTCTCATATCAGTAGTCAACTGTACTATATCTTCTCACAATGATCAATTGTCCAATAATTATGATCCATTGTTCCATCAAAATGGTTCATTCTTCTATTACCTATCACATTGATTGATTGTTCCATTAGAATTATTAGCACTGTTTCATCACAATGGTTCAAAGTTCTATCCTCTTTAACAATGGTCTGTTAATTGCAATGGTCCAAAGTAACATACCAAAAATTCACTGTCCCATTACAATGATTTGCTTTCCAATCACAATAAATCTCTATCTCATCACATTGATCTACTCTCTTATCACAAAGGTCATATGTTCCATCATAATGATTCACTTTTCTAGCACAGTGTTTCTCCATCCCATCATTATGCTTCAGTCATCATCACAATGGTATGCTGTCTCATCACAAAGTTCCACTATTCTATCTCCTTTCATAATAGTCCATTGACTAATCTTGATTTGCTTTCTCCTAACAAGGTGTCAATGTTCCATTCACAGATTCACTGCCTCATCACCTTACTCCTTGTCTTACAGCCTATAGCAATGTTCAACTGCCCTGCCTAACAGTGACTTACTGTAATATTTCATTGCATCATTTTCCCATAATAATGCTCTAATTACCATTCTTTATCACAATGGTACACTGTCCTATAACAGTTTTCCACTCTTTTATCACTATGGTTTATTGTCCCTTTCCAATATTCTACTATAACACCAGTATTCCACTCTTAAATTCACTCTCAAAGTTGTCTACTGTCTTATCACAAAAGTCTACAGTCCCACCACCATAATCCATTGTCTGATAGCAATGGTACATTTTCCCATGACAATGTTCCATTTTCCTTTAATAATGGTGCTCTCTCCCATTGAAATGGTCCACTGTCACAACAATTTCAAATGCTCTTTAACAAGGGTCAGCTGTAACATTATGTTGATACACTGTCTCATTATAATTGTCTACCTTCCCTTCACAATATTTCACTCTTCAACCACAATGGCCCACTGTTATATCTCAATGTTTACTGTTCCATCATAATGATCCATGATCCCATCAAAATGGTCCATTCTCCCATCAAAAAATTCAAAATCCAATCAGAAAGATCCACAGACTCATCATAATGGTCCACTATCTCATTATAATGGCCAAACTGTCTCTTCATAATTACCAACTGTCACATCACAATTTTCCACTATCAAGTTACAATAATCCACTAGTTCATCCTCATGGCCCACTGTCCTATCACAATGTTCCACTGCCTCATCACAATGATTCATTGTCCATAATAACAGTTCACTGACTAATCACTGTGCTATCCTGTCTCATGCTGGTCCATTGTCCTCTCTAACAGTGCTCCAGTGTGCAATAATACAGTGTCTCACTACAATTTTCACTGTCCAATAATAATGGTCCACTAAACCATCACAGTGATCCACTGTTCCATCGAATTATTCCAGTGTCCCATCACAATGATCCAAAATCTCATCACAATAGTTCACTGTCCCATCATAATGGTCTACTGTCCCATCACAATTGCCTATTGTCTCATTGCTATTGTCTACTATCACATCATACTTTTCTACTGTTCCTTCAAAATTATTCACTTTTCCATCATAATGATTCACTGTTCTAACATAATGATACATTATCCCATTACAGTGGTCTGTTGTCCCACCACAATGATTCACTCTATCATTACAATGATGTATTGTCACATCCTAATCATCCATGAACCCATAATTATCCACTGTTCCATAAAAATGTGCCACCAAAATCTTCCACTGTCCCACTACAATGGCTCAGAATTCCATGGCAAAGATTCACAATCTTACCACAATGGCCCACTTCCTGTTGTAATTGTTCATTGTCACATCACAATTTTCTACTGTCCCATCACTACTGTTCACTGTCACATCATAACTTTCCACTATTTCATCAAAATGACTCACTCTTCCATCACAACGACTCACTGTGTATTGTAACAGTTCATTATCCCATCACAATGGTCCACTGTACCATGACAATTGTCTACTGTCACAGAACAATGGTACATTGTACTATCCTCTATCACAATTATCCTCTTCACCTTAATTAAAACTCACTTTTCCATTATAATGACTCATTGATCCATCACAAAGATCAACTGTCTCTCACAATGGCCATTTCCTAACCCCTGCCACAATGTGATGCTGTTCAATCATAATGGGCCACTATCACTTAACAATGTTCTACTATACAATTATAATGGGCCATTGTCCTTCAAAATGTTTCTCTGTCATGTCACAGAGATCCATTCTCCTATTCTCTCTCTCAATGTTCATCTGTTCCATGACATGACTACTGTCATATCAATCTTCTGCTGTTTTCATATAAAGATCCAATGTCTTATATTATCCCACTGTTATATCTCAATAATTCACTGTCCCCTAACAATGGTATCCTGTTCTATTACAGTGATCTGCTGTCTTATCAGAATTATTAAATATCTTATCACTTATAGCAATGTTCAATTGTCATATTGTAGTCATGCATGGTCATATTACAGTGACTCATTGTAATATCTCATTGTACCACTTTCTCTTAATAGTTCTCCAAAGTCAATTCCCTTTCCTAGTGGTCCCCTGTCCCACAATAATGTTCCTCTATATAATCACCATAGTTCCTCTAACTTCATAAACTTCTACTGTCAAATCATAGTGTTCTTCTGTCTTATTCCCTCTGAACATTATCTACTATCCTACCATAAAGGTCCAGTCTCCCATGACAATGATTCATTGTTCCATTAAAATTATATATTCTGTCATCACAATAGCTCACAGTCCAATCACAATGGTCCAAAGTCCCATACAATAATTCATTAATCTTAACAGTGGTCCACATTCCCATCACAATGCTCTACTTCTCCTTAGTTATGGGAGGACAGCTTCCAACTTTTCAAGGGTTCCTATGAAGAGGAGAGAGGGATGAGAAAATATTACATAGAAAGATAGCAAAGAGGAGAAAGACAGAGACACAGGATAGCTTTGGGAGGACCTGGGTCTATACTCAATGGCCTTTTCTGTTTATTCAAAAGTGCTTTTTATAACAATGCTGGGGGGACTAGGCAAAAGATCTTTCCCTTGCTAGATCAAAGCCCACCACACAGCTAAATGTAGACCCTTCCAAACACCTGGTAACCACATTCATAGTCAAACCATCCCCTTATGTAGCCCTACTGGGTAAAGCAAGCTCAGATTCTCAGACCCTGAGTAAGTTCTCATTAGGAAACCTCTGAGGGTCTCTACATCTCATTAAACTAATTTAATTCTGATTGCAATGACCATTTTTCCTACAATTCTCACTGTCCAGTTATAATAGTCCACTGTTACATATCTTAAAAGGTTTTATAATTAAAAAACAGAGTTAGATATTGGGGAAAATACTGAAACATCAGAGAGACAAAGGAGCAAGCTATTGCCACATCTCTCACACCTTACCAACTTCACTAATCCTCTCACTGAATGTCTCTGAGTCCTTAGCTGAAAGCTCTCCAGCCAAAAAGCCTTTAGTTCTTGTCTTCTCATGCCTTATATATATTTTTCTGTCCATCCATATCATTTCACCCTTAGTGCTGGGATTAAAGCCATGTGACTGACTCCCATGTATTGGGATTAAAGGTGAGTGCTAACACTGCTTGACTCTGTTTCTCTCCTAGACTGAATCAAAATCATGTAATCCAGGATGGCTTTGAACTCACAGAGATCCAGATGAATCTTTGCAACTTGAGTGTTAGGATTAAAGGTGTCACTGCCTGGCATCTATGTTTAATCTAGTGGCTTGTTCTGTTCTCTGATCTTCAGGCAAATTTTATTAGGGTAGACAACATATTGCCACACACTGTCCCTTCTCAATGATCCAGTGTTCCATCACAGTGGTTCAAAGTTCCAGCAAAAAGATTCACAAACTCATCACAATGTTCCATTTTCCTTTCATCTGTTATAAAAGATTAACTGTCCCATCTCAATAATCCACTGTCCCATATCAATGGTTAATTTCCCCACCACAAAGGTCTACTGTGTCATGACAATGCTGCCATTCTCCCATAAAAATTGACCAATGTCCTATTTCCTCTCACAATGTTATACTTCTCCTCCACAGCAATTCACTGTCATATCACAATTCTACACTTTAACTTCACAATATTCCACTGCAACATGATTATTCATTGTCCTATTACTCATCACAATAGTCTAGTGTCCCATCAAACTGTCCCAATATTTAATCACAAAGATCCATTGACACATTACTGTGGTACAATTTCCTATTCCTTCTTGTAATGGTACACTGTACCATCATATTGATACACTCTTGCATCACTATGCCCTGACAATCCATCAAAATGTTCACTGTCCCATAATAATGATCCACTATCCAATTATAATGATCATAGCATCACTACATCCCACCTTCTTATCCACTATCACACTCATCTACTTCCATAACAATATGACTCACAGTCTCATGATAATGTTTTACTGCCCTATCACTATGATTTTTTAAGTTCCATGATCTACTGTCTGTCCCAACATAATGATTAACTTTACCATCAATATATTTCACTGTTCCATCTCAAAGTGGACTCTCTCACCACAATGGTTCAAAGCTATTCCCTATAAAAATAGCCAACTGTCCCATCACAATGTACTATGGTCAAAGATTCACTGTTCCATTACAATGTTCCGCTGTCATATAGTATCATAGTAGTCAACTGTCCTATTTCCTTCCACAATAGCTCACTGCTACATCAAAATAGTTCAATCTCATATCACAGTTCCCCATTGTACCATAATAGTGGTTCATTGTCCCAACAAAAATGGCAGACTGTTAAGTCATAGTGATTCACTGTCAAGTCAATGATCCATTATTTGATAGAATTCTTCACAGTTGCATGAGAGTGGTATAATATCACATTACGGTCTCCTACAGTCTCATCATAATAATTTACTGACTCACTCTAGTGGTTCATTTTCCCATTCCCTCTCAGAATGCTCAACTGTCCATTCATACTGATCCAATGTTACAACACTGTGGTCCAGCGTTCACTCTTCTATCACAATGCTAATCTGTCTGATAATAATCACCTATTGTCCCATCACAAAGGCTCACAATCTATTATAATACTGCATTGTCCCCATGCCACAATATCCCACTATCCTACACTAATGTTTCCCTATCTCATCACAATGAGATATCCATTGTCTTATACAATATTCCATAGTCACCTCACATTGGTCCATTCTCTTATTCTGTCTCAGTGTTTACTTTTTCATCATAAAGGTCCCCTGATCACAATGATTCACTGTCCCATCACAAAGATCTACTTTTCCTTTAATATATTCCACTGTTCCATCAAAATCATGCATTGTCACATTACAGTGGTCCATTTTCCCACCACAACAGTCCAGTGTAGTGTCACAAGGATTCATTATCCCATCAAAATGGCCCACTGTCCCATTATAATTATCCACTTTCCCATCACAGTATTCTACTGTAACATTGTAACAGTCCACTGTTAAATCACAATGATTCACTGTGTTATCACAATTACATACTGCTACATTATGAAGATCCACTGTATTGGCCCCTATTAACAGCGTTCCACTGCTTCATCAAAATTATTCATTGTTATAATACAATATTTCCAAGTCCTGTAACTAGAGCCCACTCTCCAATCCCAATGACTATCTGTACCATCACAATTGCCTACCTTTCAATCATAGTGACCCACTGTCCCATACAGAGATTCATTGTCCTCTCAAAATGATATGAAATTTTACTCTCCTATCATAATGCTCTGTGGTCCTATAATTATGAACCAATATCCATTCCCTATCACAGTGGTCCACTGTCCCATGACACTGGTCTATTGTTGCATTGAAATGCCCCAATATATTATAAAATGGTTCATATTCACTTAATTATTATTAACTGTCTCATCATACTGTCATACTATCAATTCACAGTGGTATACTGTTCTATTCCCTCTCATGATTAGTATAATATCCATTCACAAAACCCACTCTCTCATGTGCTGTGGGATGTCGTTCTGTATGCTGTGAATTTGTGTTGCTATGATTGGTTGATAAATAAAAAGCTGATTGGCCAGTACCCAGGAAGGAAGTATAGGTGGGATAAGCAGATGAGGAGAATTCTGGGAGGAGGAAGGGCTGAGTCCAAAGTCATCAGGCAGACACAGAGGAAGCAAGATGACAAGGTAGAACAAAGAAAAGGAACTGAGCCACATGCATAAACATAGATAAAAATTATGGCTTAATTTAAGTACAAGAGCTGGTCAGTAATGAGCCTGAGCTAATGGCTGAGAAGTTATAATTAATATTAAGTCTCTGTATGATTATTTTATAAAAGGCTATGGGACTGTGCGTGAGAGATTTGTCCTGACTGTGGGCCATAAGGGAAAGGAAGACTTCCAACTACACCCATGATGATGACTCACTCCAGCATCACAATTATTTACTGTCCTATTACAATGTTTCACTGTCTCATCATAATGGTCCACTGTTCTATAACAATGGGTCACTGTCTGCAATGAGTGATGACATAAATACAACAGAAGTCATTTAATAATTCACATGTCAACCCATCAGATTAATAACTCTCTGATGGAGGAATCTCATTAATCAAGGCTTATGGGACCATGGACTCTGAAAACTGGTTGCTTTTTTATAATTTTTTTTGTTCCAATATATTTCTTTCTTAAAAGCAGCTATGGGTTCTCTCCCTTTTGCTTATGTGTTTATGTCATGACTACATCCATCTAATGGGTGCACATATAGCTGTTGATGATCAAGAATATGATTTCTGCTTAAGATATATAATTTTGGTGAATAGAAATGAAATAATACTAGGATATTTTTCATAACTCAGACTGACATAGGAAAGTAACAGTATTCTCAGCTACAAAGATATATTTTTACACATTTAGCGAATTTTATACTTCAGAACAAATTCACAATAGACCAGTTGCTCCTGCAAAATATGTACAAGGGCAAGTTCTCAGGTGTCTATTGCTGTACCAAAGTCAGGCTGATAACATTAAAACATAATTCCCTGCAGCAAATGACGTTCTACATGTACTCCTAATCTCAAAGTTCAGTCAATTCACTGTTTATTATTTATGTCCTGAATTTATTTTCTTTTTTAAAGATTTTCTTTTTTAAATTTTTAAAAATTATTTTATTTTTTAATTAAAAGGTTTTTTTTTCATTTTATATACAAACTACAGTCCCCCCCCCCTTCCTCCTCTCCTCCCACTCAGCCCCTCCTTCCCCTGAATTTCAATGTCATTCTCTTTCTGGGAACCCTGACCACTTAGAACTACTTTACTCACCATTACCAAAGCCTCAATGGGGGTTGGAACTTCCAGGCCAATGCTGGGATGGCTACCCACAACATCTCCCACTTTTGTCTAAATAAGAAGGTTCTAACCTAATACAAGACTATATACAAAGAAATGGTTATCAAATATTGTCCAGGAGTAATGAAGGATGATGACCTAAATAAGTTGGAATTAGAATAAATGAAACAATATCAAGCAAAAATCACATACTAAAATCCAGGGAAGTCTAGAGCGTGGGTAGGTGGCATGTTACAAAGATCATTCCAAAACGTGTCCTATCCTAAAGAACCTGAGTCTAATACTTAACATATTCTATCTAAGATATTATATATGTATATATACTAAGTTGTAACTATAACTGCTAGTCTTCAACCTCATCAAAGACCTGAAAAGGAATATAATAATACCTGAGAAATAGGAGAAGGACACAAGCAACTTTCAGGAGTCTTGCAAGAGTAGACAGAGACAGCTGGCGGCCTGGACAGTCACCTAATGTTTCTCAGCATCATTGGTGCATTCAAATTGGCTACAGGGCTAGAGTATCTGACAGACCATTTTCAGGAGCAGGAATTCTGAAATACCATCTTACCCTGTCTTGGCAAAGTACAGTGATCGCTTTCCTTGTGTCCCACTTGTCCAGAAAGGACAGCATTTGTACTGTCAGCAGTTGAGGCAAGGGCAGCTTTTTGCCCAGGGGGCCGTTTTGTGCTAAGAAGACAAACTTCCAAATGGAAATGTCTTAGAAGCCCAACATTCCCTTGGTTTCAAATTGTTCCTGCCAGGAGCAATTGTGTCTTATGTCAACATAATTCTAAGTTATTTAAATGCCATACTCTCTAGGTCCATGAAGTATTTGAAGATTACCTGTCTATCTGACCTATGTATTTATAAATCTTGATAACCTAACTAACATAATTATAGAGATGACAAGCATAGGTGACAATAAGTCTATGTCTTATTTACCTAAACAACCTAAGGACCAAGGCTTCATATAAATAAGGCAAACAGTCTGTAAGCAAATGTACAGTAAAAGAACAATGACTTTAAATTGTGACAATACATAAAATATCTTTAACAGAGGTAGGAATGAATAGTGCAATATGCAATATGATAATAATCCTAAATATATATCAGTATACAGAATATCTTAAACAGAAGTAGAACATACATACAGTATGACAGATATAAATTTATACTTGTATCAATATACAAATATTTCAAATAAGAGTAAAAATATGTGTACATTATAAGAAACATAGTTGTGTATTTGTATCAATATACAAATGATCTTAAATAGTAATATAGAAAGTTTATACTTGTATCAACATATAAGAATTCAGAACAGTGCAAATTATCTAAGGCTGCTATTTTACTAAATTTGTTTACTAATATATATATATATATATATATATATATATATATATATATATATGATAGTCTACCATAATATCTTATACCTATCCATTCCATTTCTTCTTTACCCCTGTTTTTTTGAGACATATTTTCTTTCCTCAAGGAGAGTAGTGAATTTAACAGTTTCATCCACCCCCAACTCTAGAACCATCATCCATAACCCTGAGACACATGAAACCTTAGGGAGAAGGGGCGTCATTTTCTTAGAATTGCTTCTTGCTGTTTAGGGGGCGATGGTATCTCTGTTGGGTATTGTGAGAAAGCTCAGATAGTTAAATCTCAGTTAGACTAACTGTAGATTCTGCAGCAACACTCAAAATAATGGGTAAGATTGTCTGAAATTCTGGCAAGAAGTATAGTATAATGATGATTACAATGGTATTGTTCTGGATTGGGTAGAGTTGTTGTTGTTGGGGCCCCATCTTCCTTCTGGAGACTTCAGAGATTGCTATTGGAAAAACTTATTTTTTTTATCAGAATGGAATGTTTGGATTTAAAGATGACATGACATGTAAGAAGGAATTCCAAGAAATCAAGAGTAAGCATGGAGAGAATTAGAATCTTGAAGACAATGGTCCCTTATAATTGGTTTCCTTCTGTCTCATATCAGAGGGTTCTTCTGATATGGGACTGAAGAATCTCTCAACCTTTAACTATGTGGAGTGGCCTTAATAATTTCACCAATATCTGGCGCCCAATGTGTTGGCAAGAGTTTCCACCTAAAACCTGAGAAAAAAAGATTCTAAAACAGAGCTAAAAACAGCTTCCTAGTTGTCTCTCTCAAGTTAGTGGCAGCCTGCCAGTTTGAGCTACTATGGCGGGTTCCTGGCATGTGCCTCTGACCTGCAGTGTGGTGGGAATGAGGAGTCTACAAGTGGCACTTTACTCTGCTGCATGGTGGATTTAGCCTTTGCTACTTAAAAAAAAAGTTTCTGGACTATGCACTGCTTTGATAGAACTGCTTCTGATAGTTGATGGTACACATGGCTCCAGACCCAGAGCTGGCAGTAAACTGTACCAATGCCACTTTTGGAAGCTGAGGTGGGTGGAGCCAGCAGCCAATGCGGCATTTCAGTCTTACAAAGATGGATATTACACAGAGAATCTGGTTTATGTTGTCTTTGGGATTTTTAACTACAGAAAAAGATTTGATTGTAAAAGCTGTTGAGTTAAACAAATATGTAAATTTTAAAGACACTTTGACTTCAAAATTTGAATATAAGGATATGTTGCTTTGGAAAAGTGTCTCTACTTTTGTTTCCACAGAAAGCCAGAGGCTGTGGATTTGTTCCAGATTAAGATACATCAGGTTTGATCAGCCAAGACCACCTGAAAGGTCTCCAATGACACAATGACCCAGATGATCCAACATCTAGAATGGTTTCAAGGCAACTGGCTCAGAGGTTTACCCTCACAGACTACTCCATAATCCTAAAATTTTCTTTGTGTCCCCATAAGATACAGCACCCCTCCGGCAGTAAGTAGTAAGAGAAACTACAACCAATTTCCCAAAATTATCAAGCCAGCTTTGGAGATAGAATTGGCTCACTCCTTCTCTAAACCCAGGCATATTGCTAAAAGAAAAGGTTAAGAGATTCTTGTGTCCCAAATCAGGAGAGCCTTCTGATGTGGGACAGAGAAAAACCAATGTTATTATTTAAATCAGGCTGATTATAAATATGATTTCTTTCTAAAGAAGAAAAGGGGATATGATAGGATGAAAGGGGAGATTAGTGAACTTTTAAAGAACAACAACTTGTTTAAAATGTTTTACATTGGTATAGATTTTAGTCTATTGACACAGACTTAAAGTTAATTTTGTTATACTGTATATATACTTCCACTCTTGTTTGAGGTACTATGTTTATGCAACTCATTTTAATTGTAATCGATAATTAAAAAATAGATTAATAATTAGTCATCGATGATAGTCAAACTTGTATGTAACAGGTTAGTTAAGTTTTCTAGGTATACATAGATATATTTCAGATAGATAGGTAATCTTCAAAGATTTCAAAGTTCTACAGAATATGGCATTTAAAATATTTTTAAAAATTTAGATGTTCTGGACAGTGAGATACATCTGCTTATGGCAGCACCAATTTACTTCAAAGAGGAGGTTGGGCATCAAAGACACTAGATATGAAGTTTATCTTCACCTTGGCAAAAGTAGCCATTTGGGCAAGAAACTGTTCTTGCCTGGACTGCTTGATTGACTAGACATGCAGGACCCACAGAAAGTGACCACTGAACTTTGCTTGGCAAAATAGTCTTTCAGGTTCCTGCTTCACAGAGGAAACTGCCAGACATTCTACAGGACACTGAGCAAAGTGACCAAGAGACTCTAACCCTGTGGGCTGAAGACAAATGCCCCAATTTTAGAAAGGAACATTAGGTGACTGTCCACAGACCCATAACAATTTACTGTACCATCATAATATTCTACTGTAACTTCACTGTGGTCCACTGTCCAATTCCCCCTCATAACTGAATCTCCTTTCACAATATTCCACTCTCACATAACAATGATTCAGTTAAATCACAGTGGTCCTCTCTCTCATTATCAAGATTGACTCTTCTATAACAATGGTTCACTGTTCCATTAGAATGATTCACTGTCTAATCACATGGTCCACTCTCCATTACAGTAATGCATTCTTAGATGACAATGACCCACTGTCCAATCATAATAATTTACTGTCTAGTCACAGTGATTCACTATCCTAATACAGTGGTCCACATTCCCATCACAAATATCTGTGGTCAAATTGTAATGATGCCTTGTCCCATGCAAAGATTCACTCTCACATCACTATGTTCCTCTGTCTCATCACAGTGGCCCACTGTACTGTTTACTCACACAATGATCTATTGTTCCATAATAATTATCCACTGTCTCATCACAATGCTTCAGTGTCCCATCACCATGTTCCACTAGCACTTCACCATGGTCCACTGTTGTATTCCCTCCCAAGATTGGAGCATTATCTCTTCACATTGTTCCACTCTCCTAGCACAATGATTCACTGTTCCTTCATAAAGCACCAGTGTTCTATAGTAATTGACTACTGTGCTATCCCCATCACAATGGTCCACTGTCTCATTACAAGGATCCATGGATCCTTAACAATAATTCACTGTTCAGTCACTTAACAATAATCCACTTTCTTTTTAACGGTCCACTGTCCTGTCACAATGGTTCACTGTCTTATCATAATGGTCTACTGCTCATAATTATGGATCAATATTCTATCTCCTTTCATAATGGTCAACAATCCCATCACAATGTTCCAGTTCCATATCAAAATGGTCCATAGTATCTTAACTGTCACATTTCAGTGATCACTTTCCCATTGTAAAATCCACTTTCCAAGCACCAAGATCCACTTTTCCATAATGATGGTTCATTGTCATATCACAATGTTTCACTGTGCCATGGTAATGGTTATTGCCCTCAAATCACTGTCCTATCACAATGGGACATTCTACAATCACAATTGGCACCTATTTGATTACCATCATAGACTGTTCTATCACTTATAATTTTGTTCACTACCCTGTCACCATGATTAATTTTCCCATCACAATGATTAATTGTCCCCTCACAATGCCCCACAGTTCCATTATAATTGACCACTGTTCTATCTTCTATCACAATGGCCCACTGTCCCATTACTAGGGTCCCAGATCATCAGCAATGATTCACTGTCCCATCAAAATATTTCATTGTCACTTTGCTTTCCCTTCACAATAATTAACTTACCAATCATAATGGTCCACTCTTCCATATCAATCATTCACTGTTCTGTAACTATAATTCTTGCATTCTCGCTGTCTCATCAAATGGTCCACTGTCCCATTACAATTTTCTATTGTCCCTTAATAATGGTCCAGTATTTTCTTCACACTGTTGTTCACTGTCCCATCATGTGATTCGGTATCCTATGACAATGCTCTACTGTACCATAATATTCCAATTTCTTTTCTTTTTCTTTTTTTTTTTTTTTTTTTTTTTTTTTGTTTTTCGAGACAGGGTTTCTCTGTGTAGCTTTGCACCTTTCCTGGATCTCACTCTGTAAACCAGGCTGGCCTCGAACTCACAAAGATCCACCTGCCTCTGCCTCCCAAGTGCTGGGATTAAAGGGGTGCACCACCACCATCCAGCCAATATTCCAATTTCTTATCCCCCATCATAACAATCTTCTCTGACCTTACAGTTATTTACTCTCTCATAACAATAGTTAACTGTTCCAACTCAGTGGCATACTTCTCATCACAATGATTCACTGTCACAAAGCAATTATTCACTCTCTCACCACGGTGGCCCACTTTCCCATCACAATGTTCCTCTGTATCATTAAAATATTGCACTGTCCTTTCAGTGTTGCCTACTGTCCTTTCACAATGGTCCTCACCACATCACAATAGTCCACTGTCCTATCCTCAGTCACAATGGCATACTGTCCCTTCACATTGTCCCACTATCCTATTGGGACACTGCTTCATTATAAGATTTAGCAGCTTAATCACTAATGCGCCACTCTCCACGTCATTCTGTATTAATATACAAACTTATTCTTCTATTGCCCCTTCACAAGAATAATTTTCCCATCACAATGTAATGTTTTACAGCAGGCTCTAGTGTCCCTTTACAATGTTCTTCTGCCCAAAATTTAATGGTATATTGTAATCAGACATTATAATGTATCTGATAAAATGCTAATTAAATTTATTTAAATTGTATGTGAATCTGAATTACCCCTGCCTTTTTTAATATAACACTTTTTGAAGAGAATCTCACATGAGACAAATTGGATCATTCCATATTTACACAGACATTGTTGTTGTGATTCAGAATTAAATCTACCTCAGTCTTTCATTCTCTCACTTTATAGAGGAAAATGATACTGTAAATGCTTTACCTGAATTCTTATAAGAACCCTCCATGGCAGAGAAAGATTTGGAGCTATTGAATATATAATTTGGGTTATGGTTATATAAAAGTAAAGAATCACTTTCATAACTTCTACACAGAACTATCTTTAGAAATCAATGAGAAAATACTAATTTCCCAATCTTTTAATTACTACTTAAAGATATTCTTCAATAAAAATTATAAAGAGGCTGAAAAAAATCATTGAGTAGAACTATTTTTTCCAGCAACATCAAAGACTTAGAGATAAAAATTTTCAAATGATTGACTTAAATACAGACACTTGAGCATTTGGTTATTATATTTATGGCTCCATAGATACATAGATAAATTGGATAGAACAGACATGACTCACTTACTGGATATATACTGTGTTTCAAAGATATTTTTTCTTTTGTAAATTGAAAGTTCATGGTTACCCTACAATCAAACCATCTATTATCACCATTTTTAGATTCTCATGTACTCCTTATGTGACCCTGTGTTAAATTTGGTGATTCTTCTGCAATTTCAAACTCTTTGCTAATTTAACATCTTTCAGCTCATCAGTGATCAGCAATCTTCTATGTTCCTATTGTAACCAAGGAACTACAAACTTCACTCATACAGGAGAGTAAATTTAATCAATGAATGTTGTGTGGGTCCATGGGCCAAATATTCTCTTTTCTCTCTCCAAATTTCCTTAGGTCTTTTTAGTCACTGAGATACTACTAAAATTAAGCCAATTATTATCCTCAAAGTGACCTCTAAAGTGTTCCACAGATAAGCTACTCTCATTTTAATTTAAAAGCTAGTGACAATTAAGCTTCATCAAGGAACTCATGAATAGGCCACAAGACACTATGAAGAAAGAGCATAAATTGGAAGTTTCCATCAGGTTCTCTACCCCTCAAAGTTCGGAGAACTCCATGGAAGAAAATAAGGAAAGATGGTAAGAGTCAGGGAATGAATGACACCATAAGAACAGGTCCTCCAATTCAACTAAGCAGGGCTCACATGGGCTCACAGAGACTGAAATGGAAAGCATGGTGCCTGCATGGATCTGTGCCATGTTATGTATGTTATGGGTGTTTGCTTGTTGTTTCTGTGGGACTCCTAACAGTGGTAGTGTGTGTATCTCTGACTGTTGTCTGCTATTGAGACTCTTTTCCTCTTATTGGATTGCCCTGTACAGCTCCAATATGAGGGCTTTCATCTTGTTTTACTATTATCTTGTTTTGTCCTGTTTAGGTGCCATCTCTTGGAGACCTTCTCTTTTCTGAAGGGGAAATTGAAGGGGAATGGACCTGGGAGAGAAGGGAAGAAGCAGGGAGCTAGTAGGAATAGAGTGAGGAGAAACTGTGGTTGGGAGGTATTATGTGAGAAAAGAATCTATTTTCAATTAAAAAATAAAAAAAACAACATAAAGAAAGATAATGTGCACTAAAAGACACATTATGAATTGAAATAATAAAACCTCCTTATTGATGATAAGAAGAAACTCTTATTGGCACAGACAGATCAAATGAACAACATTATAAGATAATCAATATTTTCTTAAAGCCCAATTCAGAGAATCTAGCTTTTCAATGTCTTCAAGGCTGAGAGAGGTAAGGAATCTGCAGAAGAGAAGTTTGAAGGAAGCTGAAGCTAGCTTTTGAACTTTAAAGTAAAAAGACTGTTGAAACAAAACAGACGTTCAAAGTGACACCATTAATAATTAACTGTAGGAAAGATAATGAACACAGGTGCCCAAAACATACAGCAAAATTCTAATGCATACATGATACATTATCATGGAATTTAATGTTATTGAGAATATTCATGGCTAGAGAGGAAAATTCAATATCTGGCTTAACATTTCAAAGAACATACTGATTCTGTAAGTAGTTAACACAGCTGGCACCTTTAAAACCCAAAGTCCATTCTCAGTCACTCATTCCTAAAATGGCTGGATGTCTATAACAACTCTGGTTAAAGTCAATAGAAAACCTTATAGGAAGTATTCAACATCAGAGATATCATGAAGAACACATGTTTCACAGAAAGCAGTCAAAAATCTACAATATCAGGAGTTAGGAAGTAGCTGACTCACCCATCATGAGTGACTAGAGGGGTTATTACTTCATTGGAGAAAGCAATGAAATGTGTACAAATACTAAGATGACCAGGATGAAAAGTGGAGCTTGGATAAGTATCTATATTGCTTAAATCTCATGGTAAAATTTTAACAGATGTAGAATTTTCTTATGCATAGCAGGATTAGTTCTTGAGATAAAATCTACTTAGGGTTAAGACTGTGAACACTGTTTAGATAAGAATAAAGGATTTAGGGCATTATACCTTCAGTAACCACCATTTTGATCAATTATTAGTCACCAATATCCAGGTAAAAGTGTCCACCAGCAAAGAGACCTCAAATGACTTAAGGCTCAGTTAATGATTAGGATTCCTACTAAATAAAGTATTTGAAATGAAGGAATGGATGTTATTTGCAGATATAATGTATACATTGAATAGACTACAATGCTATGCAGTTATACATTTTTTTATGTACTTAGAACAACAACAACAAAAAATAATTGTGACCTGTTTTAGGGTAACAGTCTGTAACCAAGTCTGCAGTATCATCAAGGAATTCTTGCAAAAGGGAACAGTCTGAGTATCAAAAATAAACATGAGAGCTGATGACAGACTTCAACATAGCCTGAGGGAGAAGCAGTGAAGGTAGTACTCTCCCCATATAACCTGCAAAAACATATGGAAGTTAGCTATTAAAATCTCCTTCAGGGAGACAGAATAGACTGTGTCCAGCAGAAACAAAGGGAATCCTTTCAGTGTCTGTGACTTCCTTCCATTACAATAAAACACAGTAATTTCACTTCTTGCCTCAACAATATAACAAGGAACATATCTAAAACTAACATCAGACAGTTTTGTATTTAAAATAGCACTAATAATAAAGGGTATGATGCAAGACCTATACAGAAAACAATGTCTTGATGACTGCTAAATTTTGGGATTGCTATAAGAACATTTAATTTTTACTTTCTTTTTTATTATTATTGTCATTATTAATTAATTAATTAAATTAATTAATTTAGTTTGCATCCCAACTGCCATTTCCCCTCCCTCCTTGTCTCTCATTTCCTCCTCCCCTCCCCACAATATACTGTTTTTGTACAGAATAGGGCAGGCTTCCCATGGGTGTCAACAAAGTATAGACTATCAAATTGAGGTAGGACTAAGCTCCTTCCCTTGTGTTAAGGCTGGTCAAGGCAACCCAGTATGAGGACTAGGTTCCTGGAAGGCAGATATAGCATTAAGGCCAGGTCCTGCTTCCACTACTAGGAATCCCACAAGTACATTAAGCTACAAAACTTTCACACATATATAGAGGGTTTATGTTGGTCCCTTGCCAATTGGCTTGAAGTTGGTCCAGAGTCTGTGAGCTCTTATGAGCCTATATCAGCTGTTTATGTGGGGTCCTTTGTGATGAGTTTGAGCACCCTGGCTCTTATAATTCTTCCTCTCTTTCCTTAACAGGATTGCCTGAGCTTGACTCAATGTTTGACTGTGGATCTTTATATCTGTTTCCATCAGTCACTGGATGAAGACTCTGATGACAACTAGGAGATTTACCAATCTGATTACAAGAGATGGCCAGTTAAAGCTACCTATCCACTATTGCTAGGAGTCTTAGCCAAGGTCATAATTGTAGATTCATGGGAGTTTCCTTTGCACCAGGTTTCCACCTGAACCCAAAATCCCCTCCCTAATCAAGGTATTTCTTTCATTATACTTCCCATCCACTCACCCCTGCCAACCCAATCCCTCATGTTCCTATCCTTGCCAGCCCCCAATCTACTTGGGAAATCTCTTCTATTTACCCTTCCCAGGGGAATCCATACTTCCCTATCCTGCTTTGGGCCCTCCTCATTACCTAGCAACTCTGGGGCTGTGGATAGGAGCATGGTTGCCTTTTACAATTAATATCCACTTATGAGTGAGCGTATACCAAGATTTTCTTTCTGGGTCTGGGTTACCTCACTCAGAATGATTTTTTCTAATTCCATTCATTTACCTTCAAATTTCCTGATGTTGTTTTTTTTTTTAATATTATTTTATGTGTATAGTTTTATTTATTTGTTTATTATGTATACAGTGCTCTATCTGCAAGTACACCTGCAGACCAGAAGAGGGTGCCAGATCTCATTACAGATGGTTGTGAGCCACCATGTGGTTGCTGGGAATTGAACTCAGGACCTCTGGAAGAGCAGCCAGTGCTCTTAACCTCTGAGCCATCTCTCCAGCCCCTAATGTTATTGTTTTTAACTGCTCAGTAATACTCCACTGTGTCAACGTACAATATTTTAATTAATTTTTAAGTATTTTATACATGCAGAAAATATATTGCTATTACATTCACTCCTTCCCCAATATCTTTTAGATCTAACCTGCACATCTCTACTCCCTCCCAAGTTTGTGTTCTCTTTTTTTTTATTTAATAGCCAATCAAGTCCAGTTGGTGCTGCTCACACACTCATGTTGGCCACAAACTGAAGAAGCATGTCCTACACAGAAGGAATAACACCCTTAAGGAAGACTGAAATTCTTGTCCCCAGAACAATCAATTGTCAATAGCTCCACAGCTAGCAATGGGAGCCTATGAGTCTCTACTCTCTCTACACTGGCTTGATTTCCTGAAAGGATTTGCAGACAACCACAGTTTCTATGAATTAATAAGTCCATTGATCATGTCACATCCAAAAGACATGGTTTCACTTTGGTTGTCCTTGATCTCTAGCTCTGAAAAAATATTCGCCCCTCTTGCTCATTGGTCCTAAGGGAGGTGATGTGATGCAGATGCTCCCTTGGAGCCTGAGCACTCCATAGATCCTTTATCTCTGCCTGTGTCAAAATAGAGCAGCTTTGGTTATTAAAGTAACAAATGAAAATATAGATACAATAATTTTTAAAATATCCAAACACCATGGAGATCAAAGAGAGATTTAAAGGAAATGGTACTTAAAATAGCAAAAATCAGAAAGTTAGAATTTTTCTGAAGGAACTAAAAAATAATCTTAAATCTCAGAATAGATTCTGAAGAGGACATATTCAGAGAACTGGAGAAGAGGTAAAGAAAAATTATGCAACTTCTTCAAAATACATGCACAGGGAAGAAAATGAAAATTATGCTCAGGGACATAGAGAAGTAGAGAAGTAGTCCAAAGATACTAGAGAGAAGTGTGAGTTCTCATTCAAGAAGAAAATGCCTGAAAACTTTTTGAATTGATGTAAGACAACACTGTGAATTCAAAATATCACAATAAAGCATACTTATAAACTAAATGTGTCCATATGCTAGAACAATCAATGGCCAGGAATTAAACAGGATGGATGCATGCCTCACAAGAACTAGAAGACAGGTACAACAGGTTAAAATGAAGAAGAATTTTAGGATCAGCAAAGAAATTACATAGATAGACAGACCAGGAAAACACACAGCAGTGTTTTACAAAGTATTAAGAGGCAGAACCTTCTCATTTCAAAATAGATCTGTATGCCTAAGTACAAATATAATTAATCTTCAGAAGAAAATGAGGACAGTCTTAGGCAAAACCATCACCCTATACCATACTAAAAAATCCTGCCATAAATACCTTAACCTCAACACATCAAAATAATAAGCACTGAGTGTCATCTATAAACCCAGGCATTTAAAAATCAAGTGTAACTATACAAAGCTACATGAGCAGGACTTATAATTTATTTGAAAGAAAAAAACAATCTTTCACTCAAGCAAAGTATGATTTTATTTATCAAAATCAAAGTAGAACTGAAATACTTTATACAAAGAATAACTAATTTTTAAAAATTCAACAGTATATAGATTTACAAAGACAACTAAAAATCACAAAACATATGAGACAAAAAAGCAGTAAAAATAAATTCAAGTATATCAATAATCACAATTGGACGAACATCATTAAATTTGTAGTAAATGAACAGAATTTTTCAAATGAATTTTTATGAATCCAGAGAGATATTGCTTATAGGAGTTGTATATAATAATAAAATTGTTGATAAATAAATTAACCAAAAAAAAAAATGAGAGTGCCTGTGTATTGCAGGGAACAGAAATTGAGGCAAAAACCTATAATAGAGACAAATAAGTTATTGAACCACCGAGAGGTGGCTCAGTGTTTAAAAGTGCCTATTGTGGCAAGTATGAAAACCAAAATTCTGGTCTCAGTACCTTTGTGAAAGCTAGGATGGTACACATATAGCTGTAAATCCAACACAGAGGGAGGCAGAGGCATGAGGATAGCTGGGGCTTTCTTGTTGCTAGCATATTTGTAAAAATTAAACTCCATTTTCACAGAAAAACTCTGCCTTAAAAGAACAAGGCCACAGTGACAGAGGACAATACACAACATCTTCTTATGATCTCTGCATGCATCTACAAATGCAAGAACAAAACAAGCACACATGCATATACACATTCCCTATATAGATAATCATATCCATACTCATATGATATAAAGACACACATATACATGTGTATATGTACATAAATTAATTAATTCAAACAAACCACCTGTGAGATCCTTATTGGAAAAAGCACTACAAAGTCAGAAAATCAATAAGAGGAAATAAATACAAAAATTTGTATGATGTAAAAATGAAATACCCAGCTCTTAAAATGTTAATAAACTTAAACATAATGATTAAAAGAAATTTGTAAACATTTTAACACATCCTTCTGAAAAATATATACAGTGGCATTTATTAAGGCTAAAAACAATTTGAAAGACAAGAGGTTTCACTAATACTGTATATAGAAACCACTCATTTTATTATTTATAGGCATCTAATACACTCATAGAAGACACTATATGGCCATGTTGAGAAATAGGACACAAGAATAGAAAAGGACCTTAAAAGATGGACCAATGATCAAGGCAGTGCAGAATAAGATTCATTGAGCCTATGAGAATGGTTTCAAAACATCAAAATCTAAGAAGTCAAATAGTGGTAATCATGCAGAATTATATAATTCCTGTTGACTACTGGCAGGCTCAGTCATTATCCTGTCCAATATGCTGACAATCAATTAAGGAATAGCCAGTTACATTGGGTGAGAGTCTCTCTTTTGTGTGATTACACCAAAGTGTTCTCATGTATGTACACAAAGACTAAGTAGTCAGAGGCAAAAAAAAAAAAAAAAAATGAGGGACATACCAATTTATTTCCATTGAGTAAGAATAAATAAATTCTGCTATGATATTGAATAAAACATAAACTGACTGATCACAATCAAATAAATCCAAATGGATTATGTTTTCTGACAAATAATGAAGGATAAGAAAACATGATTATCATGTAGCTTTATAGAAGATGTCTAAGTTTTAAAACCATAGATTTTGTTTTAGACAGATGTATAAGGCTAGTCAGGCCAGGGTCAATATCATTCTTTGCTATTGGTTACTTGGAGAAATTATTCTAAAAATAATTCAGGTTTTATTCCTTTAAAAAGAGATCATGGGTATTTAGGATAATAAATTGTACACCTGTTAATTTTATGCAGAGTTAAAAAATACTTTTATTTATTGGTATAAAGGCATACAGCTGATGGTTAAGCTTAAAGGTGCTATGAAGTAAGCTCATCTCATGAAGAGAGAGGAAGTCTTGAACTTGTGGATTTCCCAAAGTCTACCATGATTATGTTTATAGTGTTTGGTATACTGTAAACATGGCACCATTTGTGGTGCTACTTTAAATAATGAATCGCTCATAGTGTCTCTTCCTGTGTTGCTTATTCATCTCTAGATGTATAGTCTGGTAAGATTGTACAAACCACTAATTTTCAGTTTAGGACAAGTTATGATATGGCTTCATGACTTACAGAGACTTTCATTTAAATATCACAACAAGGTTTTAAGGTAAATTCACCACAATAAGTATTTTAAAGAGAAATAAAACATAAAATAACCTAATATTGCTTCACAGCCAAGCAATGACATTCTTGTTTGAAGTAATAGGTCCTTCTACAATGACACACACAAACTTGGGAAAACAAGACTGGGGTAAGAACATTTTTGACAAACAAACAAAAAAAAAGTGTAGAAGAAAAGCAATGACTACTTTCCCAGTGAGGCTGATAACTAAAGACAGTGGCCGTCCATCTGTAGTGATGAGTATCAAACACAGTATGAAAAAAAGTGGGAAGAGAAGCTAGTAGGTGAGAGGCAGGCAAGTAGGGAACATATGGAAATTATAATAATTGCCTGCAAAGGAAAAATAAATGTTTCTTTAAAAAACAAATGTTTATCTTATAATCAATATTATTTTCAAATTCTGCTGAAAAAATAAGCAAAAAGTAATTATTTTCAAACATGATCATTTGACCTCACTTTGAAAGTTTGACACACATTATTTCACTGACACTAAACTTTTTTAAAAGACTAGATTTTTTTAGCCAGGGTTTTGTAGCAGAACAGTACTTATAGACTGGGTCTATGGGTATATGGAAAGGGGGTTTGTTTAAATAGCCTGTAGGCTGTGGTCCAGCTAGTACAACAATGGATATCTAACAATGGAAGTTCCAAGTGTCCAGTAATATTCAGTTTATGAGGCTGGACATCTCAGCTGGTCTTCAGTATATGCCAGAATCCCAAATAAGTAGGCTCTAATGCCAGTGAAGAATGGACTTGCCAGAAAGAGTTAGATAGATAGATACATGATAGATAGATAGATAGATAGATAGATAGATAGATAGAGAATGCAAAGAGTGCAAGCATTGGTCTCTCCTGTTCTATAGGCTGCTAGCAGAAGGTATGACCCAGATTAAAGATGGATCTTTTCACCTCAAAAGTTCCACATTAAATTTGGGTCTTCCTATTTTGACTTATTTAAGAAAAAATGCTCACAGTTGACTGCAGCCACTTGGGTATTATTTAATTCTGGATGGAGTCAAATTGACCATCAAGAACAGCTTTCACAAATAGAATACACATTTAGGATGGAAACTTGCTGTTCTGTGTTTTAAATATTTAAACTGATCTTCGTGGCTTCATTCTTTGTCTTATAGATTCAGTATTTATTCAGGCAGGTCCCCATGCAAAGGAATAATTACAGTTCCTATTTTGTGGAATAGATTATCTCCTTTCACCTTACATGGGTTCATGTGCAGTAAATACTTTTGCACACTGAGCCTTCCCCTGGCCCCTAAGACCATTTTTTTAAAATTGATGTAAAGTTAGCAATTGTAGATCAGGGATGGATCACTGCCTCATATGGATAAAAACCTTGGTGTGCAAATCCTGTACAAGACCAAGCCAATCAAATCCTCAGCATGAAGAGGAGAGACAGCAACAAGCACCCAATTCTAGATGAGGAACTGATGACAACTGATGGCTCCTGGATAAGGACTGTCAGTTTTCTTTAAGGATGTGGCCTCTGAATGGCTACCTCTGGTCCAGGTGATGGTCCTACACCAGAAACATGTTGGCAATACTAAGTGAACTCAGTGTATTAAAAAAAAAAAGAACACACAAAAATCTAGGAAAGTAATAGGGGCCATACAGGTTGAATCAGGAGGTAATGAGGGATACCTTGATCAAAACACATTATATTCATGTGGGAAATTCTCAACACTGAAAATGGTATTCTCTAGTTCAGCTTATGCCGTAGAAGATGTGGAGCAAGGGGAAGTCTCCACCACTGCTGGTGGGAATGCTTGTACAGCCACTTTGAAAATCAATATGGTGCTTTCTTAGAAAATTGGGAATCAATCTCCCCCAAGACCAAGCTATACCACTCTTGGGCATACACCCAAGGAATGCTCAATCATACCACAAGGGCACATGTTCAGCTATGTTCATATCAGCATTATTTGTAATAGCCAGAACCTGGAAACAACCTAGATGTCCTTCAACTGAAGAATGGATAAATAAAACGTGGTACATATACACAATGAAGTACTACTCAGCAGAGAAAAACAATGACATCATGAGGTTTGCAGGCAAATGGATGGATCTAGAAAAAAATCATCCTGAGTGAGGTAACCCAGACTCGGAAAGACAAACATGGTATGTACTCACTCACAGGAGGATACTAGATGCAAAACAAAGGATGACTAGACTGCTACTCACAAATCCAGGAAGGCTACCTAGAATACAGGACCCTAAGAAAGATATCCCCCAACAACAGAGAAATGGATGAGATCTACGTAAGCAAACTGGACGTGAGGGGGCATAATGAAGGGCAAGGTTCAAGGGAAAGAGACCTTAGGGGAGCAGGAGATGCCAGCTGGATCAAGAACAAAGAGGGAGAACAAGGAAAAAGAGACCATGATAAATGAAGACCCCATGGGAATAGGAAGAACCAAAGTGCTAGAGAGGTCCCCAGAAATCTACAAAGATACTTCCACAATAGACTACTGGCAATGGTCAAGAGAAAGCCCGAACTGACTTATTCTGGTGAACAGGACAGCCAAACACCCTAACTAACATGATAGAACTCTCATCCAATGACTAATGAAAGCAGAGGCAAAGATACATGGCCAGGCCCCCGGTGCAGTCCAAGAGTCCAATCAGTGAGAAAGAGGAGGGATTGTTGAGAACATGATTGGAAAAAGCACAGGGACAAATAGCCAAACTAGGGAAAACACATGAACTATGAACCAACAGCTGAGAAGTCCCCAACTGGATCAGGCCCTCTGGATAAGTGAGACAGTTGATTAGCTTGAACTGTTTGGGAGGCACCCAGGTAGTAGGACCCGGACTTGTCCTTAGTGCATGAGCTGGCTGTTTGGAACTGGGGGCCTAGGCAGGGATACTTTGCTCAGCCTGGGAGGAGGGGACTGGACCTGCCTCTATGGAATCCACCAGGTTGAGCTGAATCCCCAAGGGAGTCCTTGCCCTTGAGTAGATGGGAATGGGGGGTGGGCTAGGGAGAGGGTGGAGGCAGGAGAAGGGAGGACGGGAATCCATGGCTGATATGTAAAATTAAATTAAATTATAAAATTAAAAAATACAATAAAAATGAAAATGGTATTCAAAAATTAACAATAAATACAAAAATTATAAATTTGTTCCTTGCAAGTTTGAATTTCCCCTTTTAAAATATCAAATGTATGTGTAAATCAGAAGACAGATAGTAAAATACCACAAGTGAGCAAACAAAAATAAATTGTTCAATTGGGATTTTGACCCTAGTACTTGTGAGTTCTAACTTATAACTAAAATTATCCAATGGGACACTTTAGAAACAGATGCTTGGATTGATCACAAGATACAAGGTATAAACATAGTGTCAGAACAAATGGAAAGCACATTGGGCAGGCCATTAAACATAAATGAAGACAAAATGTGATGCTTAAAATAGAGGTCTCATGAGAGGGGAGAAAGAAGGAACAGTTTTTGGAGAGGGAGAAGGAAAGAAAGTAAGAATAAGAGCATTTTCTGGAGACCTATGGCTGACTACAATCTAGTGCACCCTGCTTGCATTTCATTGACCACATTTTAATTCTTATTTACCCGTCTTCAGGTGATATCATTAAAACCATGAAGAGATCATGACTTGGTTAGAACATAAAATTTCTTCATCTGAGAAAACTGCCCTGAAATGTTATCATCACTTTATTCATTTATTCATTATGTGGAGAAATCATTCAGTAAAACCTACTTATCTAGCTAGAATATTACTGGTCACAGAGGGACAAGAAAGTCAAGTTGAGACCTAGGTATCGAAGCTATTGATGGAGATGGTACAAGGACATTATTTAGTTGCTGAGACCCAAATCCACTTTTTGGTTGATCTTTGAAAATAATTTCCATGATTTTTATTTAACAATAATTCAAAACTTCATGGCTTATAGTTTGAAGTGACCATTTCATGCCATATTTCAGTCTGACAAAGTAGAGAGCACATATTTTATGGCCTTTCATAATTTAACCATCTAGTTTTCACAAAAAATAAAATAAAATAAGCAAGGAAACAAATAACTACATCATAAAACACTGTCAACTTTTCTTTCTTAATCAGCAGATGATATTAGTCAATTATTTGATTAATTCTGTCTTCTGTAACCTTTAGTTTCATTCAAAGACAATTTAGTCACTAATCAATGCTCTGTTTCAAACATGAGTACATACTTCCATAAACACACATACAAATACAGAGGTACCCTCATGCTTGTCATCATCATGAATCTAGGATTTCTACCTGGAAATTCCTACAGCTGATAAATACCTTCAGTGAAGTGGCTGGAAACACTATTAACAAAAAAAAATCAGTAGCCCCCCCTATATACAAATGACAAACAGGCTGAGAAAGAAATGAAGGAAACAATACCCTTCACAATATTCTCAAATAATATCTTTGGGCAACTAACCAAGCAAGTAAAAGATCTGTATGATAAGATACAAAAAAAAAAACAAACAAAAAAACAAAACAAAACAAAACAAAAAACCTTCAACTGTTTGAAAAAGATATCAGAAGATGGAAAGATCACCTGTGATCATGGATTAGTAGGATTAAAACAGTTGATTAAATTGGCCATCCTATCAAAAGCAGTCTACACATTCAAGGCAGTCCTCATCAAAATTACAACACATATCTTTACAGATTTTGAAAGAACAATATTCAACTTCAGATGGAAAAAATAGGAAAACTAAAACAATACTGTTAATAAAGGAACTTCTGGAGGTATCACCATCCCTGACTTCAAGCTCTATTATAGAGATATAGTAATAAAAACAGCATGGTATTGGCATAAAAACACCCAGGAAGATCAATGGAATCAAATCAAAGACCCTGATATAAATCCACACACCTACGAACACCTGATGTTTGACCAAGAATTCAAAATTATACAATGGAAAAAAGAAAACATCTTCAACAAATAGTGCTGGTCTAACTAGATGTCAGTATGTAGAAGAATGTAAATAGATCCATATCCATCATACCGCACAAAACTCAACCTGAAGTGCATCAAAGACCTCCACATGATATCACATACACCAAACCTGATAAAAATGAAAGTGGGGAACAGCCTTGAAAGTATTGGCATAGGAGACAACTTCTTGAACAAACTACCAATAATGCAGGCCCTAAGATCAACAATTAATAAATAAGACTTTGTGAAACTGAAAAGTTTCTGTAAAGCAAAGGATACCACCAATAGTACAAAATGGCATCATATAGAATGAAAAAAGATTTTCAGCAACTCCAGTTCTGACAGAGGGATATTGTCCAAAATATATAAAGAATTCAAGAAACTAGACACCATCAAACTAAATAATCCAATTTTAAAATGAGGTAAAGATTTGAATACAGATTTGAAAATAGAGGAATCTCAAATAGCCAAGCAACACTTAAAGAAATGTTCAATATCCTTAGCCATCAGGAAATGCAAATCAAAATGACTTTGAGATTCCATCTTACACCGTTCAGAATGGCTAAGATCAAAATCAAAAGTGACAGCTGCTCAGAAAATTTATAGTCTATCTACCTCATATATATATATATATATATATATATATATATATATATATATATCCTAAAGGATGCTCTATCCTATCACAAGGACACCTGCTCAGCTATGTTCATAGAAGTTCTATTCATAATAGCTAAAAACTGAAAACAACTTAGATGTCCCTCAACCAAAAAATGTATATTTACACAATGGAGTATTAAGTTGTTTAAAACAATGACATCCTGAAATTTGCAGAAAAATGGATGGAAGTTGAAATGAATCATCCTGAGTGAGGTAACCCAGACCCAGAAAGACTGTAGCTAGAAGTTTTCCTGTGTCCTGCCTGTCCCGTGGTCAGGAAATATCTCTGTCATCTGCCAGTCCCATAGCTCCTCAGACACAAGTAAAGATATACAGGCTTATATTATTTTTAAACAATGGTTATAGCAGTTTTCTTGTTATATAGTTCTTATATCTTAAATTAACACATTTCTATAAATCTATACTTTGACATGTGGCTTGTAGTTTATCAATACTTTACATCTTGCTTCTCCTGCTGGCAGCTAGCAGTATCTCCTTGGTTCTGTCTTTCTCGTCCTCTATTTCTGTTTGGGTTTTCTGCCTGCCTCTAAGCTGCCTTGCCATAGGCCAATTTATCAACCAATCAGAGCAACATATTTTCACAGCATACGGAAAGATATTCCCCCATCAAATGACAAACATGGTATGTACTCACTTATAAATGGATATTAGCTGTAAAATGAAAGATAGTCATGCTACAGTCACAGACCTAGAGAGATCAAACAATAATGAGGGGTTAAGGGTGGACACAAAGATCTTCCTGGGAAGAGGAAATAAAACAGATTTCAAGATTTTACTGGAGCAGATAGGGATGGGAACAGGAAGGATCAGTTGGTGGGCAGGGATAAATATTTGGAGAAATGGCTGGAATTGGGGGCTATTTAGAAGGTAAGGTGGAAACCTAGTGCAGTGGAAACTATGGAATCTGTGAGAATAATCCTAACTAAGACTCCTAGTAATAGGGGGCACAGAACCTGATCCAGCCATCTTCTGTAACCAGGTAAGGCCCCAGGTGGAGGGATTCAGACACCAACCCAATCACAAAACCTTTGACTTACAGCTTGTTCTGCCTGAAGGGTGTTCTGGAACCAGAGCCTAGCACAGTTCTTATCAAAGAGACTTTATCCAGCAACCAATGGGAGCAGATACAGAGTCCCACAACCAAACATTAAATGAATCTTGGGGAATCCTGCCAGGGAGGAGAAGGAAGAACTGGAGCAACTAGAAGGGTTAGGGACATCAAGAGAACATGACTCACAGAACCAATTCACCTGGAACTCATGGTAGCTCGCAGAGATCAGGGAGCCTATAGGGGTCTGGCCTAGGTCCTCTGCATATATGATGTGACTGAGTAGCATGAAGTTCTTATGGGATTCCTAACAGTTTGAGTTGGAGGAAGGCTATTTCTGACTCTTTTCTCTGCTTTTGAGACCCTTTTCCTACAATTGGGTGGCCTCATTCAGTCTTGATGTGATGGTATATGCCTAGTCTTACTATAACTTCTTATGATCTGTTTGACTGATATCCCTGAGAGGAAGGGGAACCTGGGGGAATGAGGATATGGGGGTGAGACCAGAGGGATGGCAGGGAGGGAAAACTGGTCAGGATATTAATGTGAGAGAATATAATAAAATTTAATATTAATGTGACAGAATAATAATAAAAAAAATTAATGTATCACATGTTTTTCAGAAATACAGTTAAATATACTTCACAGGAGAATGTCAGCCATAGTGTTTTGCAAAATGTACTTAGGGAAGTAGTCTATATAACCACTGAATTGCCTTCATCATGTGTTAATAATTTGATTAATTAAATGACTACAGATCCTAAGTGCTTAGGACTCAAATCCATGAACTTTGATCTAGATATACTTGGCTAGACTTTTATAGTCACCATAGACTATGTAATCAGTATAGACTATAATCACTAGACTCTATAAACATCAAACCTCACATCTTAATATTCTCTTTATGTCACTTTGCAAGGTTTTCTTGATTTAATTCTTTCCTCCAGTTCTCTATAACACATCACTAAATTGCTAAAGTGGTCATCAGCTTTTAGGTTCAGAAAAAAAATGAGTGGTAGATTGAAGAGAGGAAAGATGGAGCAAAGGAGGAGAAAGTGGAGGAGAAGAAGATGGCTGAATATAATGTGAGTCCATAGTCATGGCTATAATTTTATACATTCACAGGTACCAGGCATGTAACTAGCAACTGTAATTTCCAAGTCTGAGCATTGGTTTATTGGAGTCACTGTGATTTTTCTTCATGAAGCTCAAAATAAATCTTATTAATTGCATTGCCCACAATCAACCTTCCAACTTCCACTATTGGTAAACACAATATAACACTTTCTTATCACAGAAAATATTAGGGTATGAAAGGTACACAGTGCCCTGTAAGCTTAGGCATCATAGACATCACTAAGGGACTAGATTGTAACAAGTTGGGATATCTTCACTCTGTATAATGATGGCATTCCTCATTGCAGAAAACTTCTCAGCTCTATTGTCTCCAGCTGGTAAGACAAAAATTGTAACAGCACGTTTCACCTGCATTTAAAATAATCCCAGCAACTTGGAGTTTAAAAGAAAGATTTGACTTTTAAGTACCATCTCAATGCTTCAGAACTATGTCAGAAAGAAAAATGCCCATACTGATCATATATCTGAGACAATAAGTTGGACCCTAGAAGAAAAGAAAGGAAGAAATGACATCATGGAGTTGGGGAGTCAGGAAATATTTAGAAATGTTTTGTAATTAAGATGTTCTGAATTGATCCTGCCCTGAAACTCCCATCTGGACCCGAGATGAGTGCATGGATTATAGTCAGAGAGGCCCCCTGCCTCTAGGTCCTACCCCTGGGCACCAGCCATTCTGGGAAGACCTGCCCAACTTGGCCCCAGATTCTGGCCATTTGGTGGGCCCTGCAGGAAGGTTCCCCTTTTCCAAGACTACAGGCAGACCCTGCAATCTCCAACCCCTGCCCCCAGACCCATCTGGATGAGACCCCAGCCACTTCATGAGACTCAAAGACCAGCCCCCAGCTCCTAACCACCCCTGAACTCCCATCTGGACCAGAGTTTCCATCTTGCCCAGGAGCTCCCATCTAGACAAGATACAGAGACCCCAGCCACTTCCTGAGACTTGGAAACCAGCCCCCAGCTACCATCCTGCTCCAGAACTCCCATCTGGACTGGAGCCCCCAGGTCCCATCCTGCCCTGGAGCTCCCTTCTGGACAAGATACAGAGACCCCAGTGACTTCCTGAGACTCAGAGACCAGCACACAGCTCCCATCCGGCCAGCACTCACATCAGTACCAGAGCTCCCATCCAGCCCAGAGCTTCCATCTGGACCAGAGAGAGGCTCCCTAAATCTGTCAGCTCTGTCTGGACCAAGTGCACTGATAAGACCAAGAATGAATCCACAAGGAGATGGGCAGGCATCAAGGGAGAAGTACATACAACAAAATGAAGAGCAATAGAGCATCACCAGAACCTAGACCTCTTCCAACAGCTAGACCTGAACATCACAGAATGGAAGAAGCAGAAGAAAGCAACCTAATAAATAACATCATGAAGAGGCTAGAGCCTTATATAGAAGAAATCAAAAATAAAGTGGAGGAACAGACAAACAAAAATGGGAAGAATGATATAAAAAAAAAAAAAAAAAAACTAGAGGAAAGGACAAATAAAGTAGAAGAAAACAATATGTACCTGAAAGAAAATCATGAAAATGCAATGAAACAGATGAGGGAAATAGTCCAAGACCTGAAAAGGTAAAGAGAAAAAAATGAAGAAGACACAAGCAGAGGGAATTCTGGAAATAGAAAATCTGAGTAAATGAACAGGAACTTCAGATGCAAGTATAACCAACATAATGCAAGAGATGGAAGAGAGGATCTCTAGTGTTGAGGATACAGTAGAAGAAATAGACTCATCAGTCAAAGAAAACACTAAAGTCACCTTAGTCATGACCCAAAGAGTCCAAGAAATTTGGGACACCATGAAAAGACCAAACCTACGAATAATAGGGATAGAGGAAGGAGAAGAATACCAACTCAAAGGCACAGAAAATATATTTAACAAGATCATAGAAGAAAACTTTCCCAACTTAAAGAAGGAAATGCCTATGAAGATACAAGAAGCCTATAGAACACCAAACAGACTAGACCCCCCACACAAGTCCTCTCACCACATAATAATTAAACAACTAAATGTACAGAATAAAGAAAGAATATTAAGAGCAGCAAAGGAAAAACGCCAAGTGACTTATAAAGGCAAACCCATCAGAATAACACCCAATTTCTCAATGGAGACTTTGAAAGCCAGAAAGACCTGGACAGATATAATGCAGACAACAAGAGACCAAAGATACCAGCTTAGACTAATATACCCAGCAAACTTTCAATCATCATAGATGGAGTGAACAAGACATTTCAAGGCAAAGCCAGATTTAAACAATACTTAGTTAGCCAAAAAACCCAGCCTTACAGAAAGCACTAGAAGGAAAATTCCAACCTAAGGAAGGCAGATACACCCTTGAAAACATAGGCAATAGATAACACCACAGTAGTAAACACCAAAGAAGAGAAGTACACACACACTACCACCAAAAAAATAAAAATAATAACAGGAATGAACAATCACTGGTCATTAATATCCCTTAATATCAATGGACTTAATTCACCTATAAAAAGACACAGACTATCAGAATAGATATAAAAACAGGACCCATCTTTCTGCTGCATACAAGAAACACACCTCAAATTCAAAGATAGACACTACCTAAGAATAAAAGGCTGGTAAAAGACTTTCCAATCAAATGGTCTTAAGAAGCAAGCTGGAGTAACCATCCTAATATTCAGTAAAATAGACTTCAAACTAAAATCAATCAAAAGAGATGATGAAGGACATTACATAATCATCGCAGGAAAGATCCACCAAGATGAAGTCTCAATTCTGAACATTTATGCCCCAAACACAAGGGCACTCACATGCTGTGGATAGCGCTCTGTGTAAATAAAGTTCTGATTGGCCAGTGGCCAGGCAGGAAGTATAGGCGGGACAAGAGAGAAGAGAATTCTGGGAAGTAGAAGGTTGGGGGGAGACACCGCCTACCGCCACCATGAAAAGCAACATGTAAAGACACTGGTAAGCCACAAACCATGTGGAAAAGTATAGACTAACAGAAATGGGTTAATTTAAGATAGAAAAGGCAGATAACAAGCAGCCTGCCACGGCCATAGAGTTTGTAAGCAATATAAGTTTTTGTGTGCTTTCTTGGTTGGGTCTGAGCAACTGTGGGACTGGTGGGTAAGAGAGATTTGTCCTGACTGGGCCAGGCAGGAAAACTCTAACTACACTCACATATGTAAAAGAAATATTACTAAAGCTTAAATCACAAATAAAACCCTATAAAATAATAGTAGGAGTCTTGAACACCCCACTTTCACCTCTGGACAGATTGGCCAAATTGAAACTTAACAGAGAAATAATGGACTTAACTGATGTTAGGGCTCAAATGGACTTAATCGATATCTATACAACATTCTACCCAAACAAAAAAGAATATACCTTCTTCTCAGCACCCCATGGAACCTTCTTTAAAACCACCACATACTTGGCCACAAAGCAAGTCTCAACAGATATAAAACAATGAAATAACCTCCTGTTCTATCAGACCACCATGGCTTAAAGTTAGATTTCAACAACAACAAAAACTACAGAAAACCTACAATCTCATGGAAACTGAATAATGCTCAACTGAATCACCAATGGATTAAGGAAGAAAAAAAGAAAGAAAGAAAGACTTCCTAGAGATCAATGAAAATGAATACACCACATACCCAAACTTTTGGGACACTATGAAAGCACTGCTAAGAGGGAAATTCATAGTACTAAATGTGCACATAAAGAAGTTGGAGAAATCTCATACTAGTGACTTAACAGCACACCTGAAAGCTCTAGAACAAAAAGAAACAAAGACTCCCAGAAAGACACCAGGAAATTATCAAATTGAGAGCCAAAATCAATAAAATAGAAATAAAGAGAACAACACAAAAATTAATGAAACAACAAGTTGTTTCTTTGAGAAAATCAACAAGATAGAGAAGCCCTTATCCAAACTAACCAAAAGACAGAGAGAGAGCATCCAAATTAACAAAATCGGAAATGAAAATGGGGACATAACAACAGACAATGAGGAAATCCAGAGAAACATCAGGTCATACCTCAAAAACCTCTACTCCACAAAACTGGAAAATCTAATTGAAATGGGTACTTTTCTAGATAAGTACCACATATGAAAGTTAAATCAAGACCAGATAAACCATTTAAGTAGTCTAATAATCCCTAAGAAAATAGAATCAATCATTAAAACTCTCCCAAACAAAAAAAGCCCAGGATCAGATGGTTTCAGTGCAGAATTCTACCAGATCTTCAAAGAAGACTTAATACCAATACTCTTTAAATTGTTCCACAAAATAGAAGCAGAAGGAATAGTACCAAACTCTTTCTATGAGGCTACAATTACCCTGATTCCTAAACCAAAGATTCAACAAGTAAAGAGAATTACAGACAGATCTACCTCATGAACATGGATGCAAAAATACTCAATAAAATACGGGATAAAAGACTCCAAGAACACATCAAAACAATTATCCACAATGAGCAATTACATCATACCAGGGATGAAAGGGTGGTTCAACATACAAAGGTCCATCAATGTAATACACCATATAAACAAACTCAAAGAAAAAACCACGTGATTGTCTCACTAGATGCAGAAAAGGCATTTGACAAAATCCAACACTCCTTCATTCTTAGAGAGATCAAGAATACAGGGAACCTAACTAAACATAATGAAGGCAATTTACAGCAAGCCAACAGCCAATAACAAATTAAATGGAGAGAAACTCAAAGCAATACCACAAAAATCAGGAACAAGGCAAGGCTGTCCCCTCTCCCCATACTTATTCAATAAAGTACTTGAAGTCCTAGCCAGAGCTATAAGACAACATAAGGAGATTAAGGGGATAAAAATTGGAAAGGAAGAAGTCAAGCTTTCCCTATTTGCAGATGACATGGTAGTACACATGAGTGACCCCAAAAATTCAACCAATGAACTGATACAGCTTATAAACACATACAGCAACATAGCAGGATACAAGATCAACTCAAAAAATCAGTAGCCCTCCTATATACACTAGACAAACAGGCTGAGAAGGAAATCAGAGATACATCACCCTATACAATAGCCACAAATGATATAAAATACATTGGGGCTACTCTAGCTACTCTGCCTAAGCATGTAAAAGACATAAATGTCAAGAACTTTAAGTTCCTGAAAAAAGAAATTGAAGAAGATGTCAGAAAATGAAAAGATCTCCATTGCTCATGGATAGGCAGGATTAACATAGTAAAAATGGTGATCTTACGAAAAGCAATCTACAGATTCAATGCAATCTCCATCAAATTACCAACACAATTCTTCACAGGCCTGGAAAGACTAATACTCAACCTCATATGGAAAAACAAAAAACCCAAGATAGCAAAAAGAATCCTGTACAATTAAACAAACTCTGGATTCATCATGATCCCAGACCTCAAGCTCCACTATAGAGCTACAGTAATAAAAACAGCTAGGTACTGGCATAAAAACCAACATGTGGACCAATGGAATGCAGTTGAAGACCCTGACATTAACCCGAACACCTATGAACATATAATTTTTGACAAAGAAACCAAAATTTTACAATGGAAAAAAGAAAGCATCCTCAACAAATGGTGCTGGGATAACTGGATGTCAATGTGTAGAAGGCTGCAAATAGATCCATATCTGTCACCATGCACAAAACTTAAGTCCAAGTGGATCAAAGACCTCAACCTAAATCCAGTTACTCAGAATGTGATAGAAGACAAAGTAGGAAGTAGTCTTGAACACATTGGCACAGGAGATGACTTCCTAAATATAACACCCATAGCACAGATACTGAGAGAAACAATCAATCAATGGGACCTGTTTAAACTGAGAAGCTTTTGTAGAGCAAAGGACATGGACAAGACAAAGCAACAGCCTACAGAATGGGAAAAGGTCTTCACCAACCCCACATCTGACAGAGAGCTGATATCCAGAAAATATAAAGAACTCAAGAAATTAGTCATCACAATGCCCAACAGTCCAATTAAGAAATGGGCTATAGAACTAAACAGAGAATTCTCCACAGAGGAAGCTCAAATGGCTGAAAGACATTTAAGGAATTGCTCAAAATCCCTAATTATCCAGGAAATGCAAATCAAAATGACTCGGAGATACTACATTAAACATGTCAGAAGGGCTAAGATCAAAAACACAGAAAATAGCTTATGCTGGAGAGGATGTGGAGCAAGGGGATCTCTACTCCACTCCTGGTGGGAATGCAAGCTTGTATAGCCACTTTGGAAATCAATATGGTTCTTCCTTAGAAAATTGGGAATCCATCTCCACCAAGACCCAGCCATAACACTCTTGTGCATATAACCAAGGAATGCTCAATCATACCACAAGGGCATTTGCTCAGCTATGTTTATATCAGCATTGATTGTAATAGTTAGAACCTGGACAACCTAGATGCCCTTCAACTGAAGAATGGATAAAGAAAATATGGTACATATACACAATGGAGTACTGCTCTGCAAAGAAAAACAATGACATCATGAGGTTTGTAGGCAAATGGATAGATCTAGAAAAAATCATCCTCAGTGAGGTAACCCAGACTCAGGAGGACAATCATGGTATGTACTCACTCATAGGAGGATACTAGGTGTAAAACAAAGATGACTAGACTGCTACTCACAACTCCAGTGAGGCTACCATAAAATCAGGAACCTAAGAAAGACACAGGGATCGTCCAATGACAGAGAAATGGATGAGATCTACTTGAACAACCTGGATGATAGTTGGAGTAATGAAGGGCAAGTTTTGAGGGAAAGAGAACTTAGGAGAACAGGAGATCCCAGTTGGATCAAGAACAGAAAAGGAGAACAAGGAATAACAGACCATGATAAATGAAGATCACATGAGAACAGAAAGAAAGAAAATGTTAGAGAGGTCCCCAAAAATCCACAATGATATATCCTCTGTAAACTGCTAGCAATGTTCAAGAGAAAGCCTGAACGGACCTAGTTTGGTGATCTGGATGGTCAAACACCCTAACTGTTGTGCTCGAACTCTCATCCAATAACTGATGGAAGTGGATGCAGAGATCCTTGGCCAGGCCCCAGGTGGAGCTCCAGGAGTCCAATTGTCGAGAAAGAGGAAGGACTATAAGAGTGTGAATTGTTGAGACCAAGACTGGAAAAGCACAGGGACAAATAGCCAAACTATTTGGAAACACATGAATTATGAACCAAAAGCTTTGGAGCCCCTAGCTGGATCAGGCCCTCTGGATAAGTGAGACAATTCAATAGCTTGAACCGTTTGGGAGAAATCCAGGTAGTGGGACCTGGACCTGTCCTTAGTGCATGAGCTGGCTGTTTAGAACCTTGGGCTTATGCAGGGACACTTTGTTCAGCCTGGAAGGAGGTGATTGAACCTTCCTGTACTGAATCCACCAGGTTTAAATGTATCCCCAGGGGAGTCTTGGCCCTGGAGGAGTTGAGAATGGAGGGGAGGGTCTGGGGGGGGAAAGCATGGGTAGTGGCAGGACGGAGGAGGACAGAGGGACCCATGGCTGATATGTAAAATTAAAACTCAAATATAATAAAAGACTATATGACAAAAATAAAAATAAAAATATTTCATATTATTTTCTTTAAAAAAAATATGTTCTGCATTGCTCAGAGTAAAGGAAAACTTCAGGATGAGAGAAATGTTGTTGTAGATCTCTGAAAATGTCTTTTGGAATGCTATTGAGGAACAGTTATTACAGAAAATAAGTAAATATGGTTCCTTTTACTTACATTTTTCCTGTTTGTGACAGTTTGATTCATAGCTTTAAGGTGGGTATAATAAAATATATGTCAAATTAGAATTTAAAATTAGACAAAGAATAAAATGTGGTCCTTCTTGCCTGTAATCTAGGCAACAATAGACTAAGGCAAGGGGATCATGGGTTTTAACCTAGCCTGGGCTATAGGTCAAGACCCTGGTTCAAGAACGAAAAAAAAAAAATGTAAGAAGACTAGACTGCTACTCACAACTCCAGGGAGGCTACCTAGAAAACAGGACCCTAAGAAAGACATAGGGATCGCCCAATGACAGAGAAATGGATGAGATCTACTTGAACAACCTGGACAACAGTGGGGGTAATGAAGCACAAAGTTAGAGGGAAAGAGAGCTTATGGGAGCAGGAGATCCCTGCTGGATCAAGAACAGAAAGGGACAACAAAGAATAACAGACCATGATAAATGAAGATCACATGAGAACAGGAAGAAGGAAAATGTTAGAGAGGTCCCCAAAAATCCACAATGATATATCCACTGTATACTACTGGCAATGGTTGAGAGAAAGCCTGAAGTGACCTAGTCTGGTGATCTGGATGGTCAAACACCCTAACTGTTGTGCTGGAACTCTCATCCAATAACTGATGGAAGTGGATACAGAGATCCTCAGCCAGGTCCCAGGTAGAGCCCCAGGAGTCCAATTGTTGAGAAAGAGTGTGAGTTGTTGAGACCAAGATTGGAAAAGGACAGTGACAAATAGCCAAACTAATGGAAACACATGAATTATGAACCAAAGGCTGTGGAGCCCCCAGCTGGATCAGGCCCTCTGGATAATTGAGACAGTTGATTAGCTTGAACTGTTTGGGAGCCACCCAGGTAGTAGCACCAGGACCTGTCCTTAGTGCAAGGGCTGGCTGTTTGGAACCTGGGGCTTATGTGGGGACACTTTGTTCAGCCTTGAAGGAGGTGACAGGACTTGCTTGTACTTAGTCTACCAGGTTGAGCTGAATACCCAGGGGAGTCTATGCCCTGGAGGATATGGGAATTGGAGGGCGGGCCTGGGGGGAAGGTAGGGGTAGGGGTGGGGTGGGGGAGGTCAGGGGAACCCATGGCTGATATATAAAATTGAAACACAAATATCCATATTAAAAAAATCAAATCTGAAAAAAAATGAAAATAAAGATATCTCAAGGGAAAATTCTCAAAATATGATACACAAAGGTCCCACACATGCATAAGAAAAAATAAATTTGACTAGCCACCAGGGAAGTGCTAATTATAACCATGTTGAGATATAACATCTAAATAAAAGAGATCACTCAAAGTATTAAAAACAACAAGTTTTGTAAAAGTGAGAAAAGAGAGTATCTGAGTATGGAGGGATGGAAAATGATTAGTCAATGAGCCCTACATTACAGACATGGAGCAGTACAAATACAAATTAAACACATATTAAAGATCAATCTAAACTTCTGTTTGATCTGGAAATTTCACTGCTGAGCATATTTCCAAAGGGACAAAAATCAATGTGTGGATGAGGCATCTGAACTCCTATGCTTAATGTAGTGTTATTCACAATAACCAAGACATGGAAACAACGTAAATGTCCATAACAGAGGAAAACATTAAGAAAATACAGTGTGCAAACTACAAACACACACATCCTCTCTCTCTCTCTCTCTCTCTCTCTCTCTCTCTCTCTCTCTCTCTCTCTCACTCACACACACACACACACACACACACACACACACACACACAAAACCAGAAAATGTCTGTCTTTTATGATAACATGGATGGAACTGAAGTGATAATGTTAATTGAACTTAGTCAGACTTGGAAGACAGCAACTACAAAAGATTAACATAAAAATTTTACTAGAGTTGAGTAAAAGATATTGGGAGGGTGGAGTTGGTTTGAACAATGCAGAGAAATTTAGTTTTGAGTATAACACTTCCGTATCTTTTCTTTACAAAGTGGTATGACAATAAAAGACATCTATGTAGTTCAAATTTTAAGAAAGGGGAGAAAAAAATGAATATGAAGGTTTTCAGCTAAAAGACACAATAAATGTGTAAGGAGATAGGTATGTTGTCTGATTCAAACATCTTACCAAGTGTACATGTATAGTAATACACAGGGTATCCACGTTATAGACATTTGTGCTTTGATAGTTTAGCCCAAATGGATTTAATTTTAAAAAGGTTTTAAGATCTTAAATGTGATGATTTGTGATGACACAGGGGTTTGAGCAAGCTGAAATGGTTTCTTTTCTTTTCTTTTTTTTTCCTTCAGGACTAAGATACCCAAGTAACTTCTGAAAGTACAGATCCTGTGGCTGGGGCAATGGCTGTAGCATTATCATCATGTGATTATCTTGAGCCTACTCTGACAGCCAGTGACAACCGAAAGAAACATCACCTTTCTCTAATCATGCCACGTGCAGTAAGAGTCTCTTTCCATATAGAAGAAAGAAATTTCTTGAGCGCTAGACTTGCACTAAATTTTGGCTTCTTCTCTTATTAAGGGTGAGCTTTGAAACCACTTAAGATTCAGAGATTGGTTATCCTCATGCTAAATACAAAGATGAACTTGAATCTTGCAGAGATGGTGAAAGAGGGAAAGACAGTTCTTCAGCAATATACTCACTGAAAAATTGTTTATGATCCTGTCCATAATACTGCACCTGTGCTTCTCTGAGCAACTCTCATTATACTCCACGGGACAACAACAACAACAAAGAATAAGGGACACATATTTGGAAAATGAAAGACAAAGGTGGGCAGGAAACAAGAAAGAGTAGAGGGGGTGAATATGATTAAAATGCATTAGAAACATATTGGCTGAAGTGGTTAATAGCAATTGATGCTCTTGCAGAGGATCTCAATTTGGTTCTCAGCACTCTCATCTTATCTTACAACCACCTATAACTTAAGTCCCAGGAAATCTGAATCCCTTGTCTGACCATCAGCAGCACCAAAGATGCTCATGGAACACATGTACACATGCAGATAAAATGCTGATAACATATAAACTAAAATAAATATATCTAAAGTATTACATATATTCATGTATGAAGCCTATTATTTTGTAAACTATATGCTAATAAAACAACTTCTAAAATAATAAATGAATTATTTTGAACTCAGACAGATGTTACCTGACTCTCAAATTTTATCATGTGGCTCTATCTTGCCTTGTACTATGATGCCTCTTAACAAAATGAGATTTCTTACGATTTAATTGACAAAGTACTGCTGAAGTAACTGGGGCTCTAAGGTTTAGTTTTTTGAAATAAGAGAACATTAAAGAAGAAGAATATATTCCACAACAACCTCAGTTCATGGTAGTTTGATGTCTTTCAAATTCTATTTAAAAGAATACAGAGAGCTAGAGGAATATAGCACATAGCTATGCATTGCTCTTGGTGGCATGACCTAAATGTTATAAATAAGAAAACTCAAAAGTAACCTCATTTAAATCATTTCAGGAAATGACACAAGACATGATAACACTAGAGAAAGTAGTTTGCACACATAAAGGATATAGGAAAGCCTTAAAACAATACAAAGCAGCATCTGCCGTTGTATTGAGAAACTTATACAAGGGTCAACAGTTCTAAACAGCCTCATTCACAGAGTGAGTAAATGCTATATTTTCAACAGAATAGGTGGACCACGAAATTGCACTCTACTAAACAATGAGATGATTCAAAAGTTGGTGCCAGAGACAAGATAATTAGATTTAAAGTTTTGTTTCATTATTCATGTGCACGCATGAGTGTGTGTGTGTGTGTGTGTGTATGTGTGTGTGTGTACAGTGCCCACAGAGGCCAGAAGAAAGTGTTGTATTCCCTATGCTGTACATAGGTGTTGGGGATATAGCTCAGGTTCTCCACATACTTGCTAAATAAAACAGGGCTGTTCTGTTTCATTCACTTAACCATTATAAGTTAAAAAGCAACTGTCTTCTCCATGGATAACCTCAGGACACGAGCAATAAGGAATATCAGTGCAGAACACATGTGGAGGAGAGAAATTACAAATGTGCACTCTCCCCACTGTGCTTGAGGAATGGCTCACGTTTAGGTTTTAAATTCTGCATGATAAATCCATCCTCGGAGCCAATTTATGCTGATGTAAAATAAGATGACATGTCATAGCAACCTGAAACTACATGTTTGCAATGGCTGGTCCCCTAATGAATGGAGATAGAAATTTATGTCAAGTTACAATGAAGTAACATGAAGAAGAAAATCAAACTATAGCAAGAAAGAGAGAGCAATAAAAATGTTCCATCCAAGTAACAAACTGACAGAAGCACAAGATGGACTATAGGAGCTTGTCAGACTCCATTCTGAACCTGAAGAATATAAAAGTCTCTGGTGGAAGACAGTTTCTTACAAGAAAGGGCTCAAATTGTCTTGTAAGCACTGTAAGGACCAGTGAGACCCTAAGCCACACACACTTACATGAGGACAAGTCCATTTAACTAAAGGTATCAATGAGCTACAGGCAGAAATGGGACAATTTTTCTCTGACAGCCTAAAATAACATATTTATCTGAATTCCTTTTTCATTTCCACATGCAGAATGCAGAGGGCAATTATAAGACATGGAAATTATTCTCAAATTTACTGGGGATCAGAATCAGCTAGCCAGGGGTACATAGCCTTCTGAACTGCTATCATCTCTCATTGGTACACCTGGGATTAAGTCACTTGAACACATTTACCAAGTTCCCAGGTGATACTGGTGCTGTTGGTCAAAGGACTGCTATGTGAGTGATAAGTAAATTATATGGTAAAGTGTCTAGTACCCTGAATCCAGGGTAGACAAGTACAACCTTCAGATCATAAATGTATACTATATGTATTGTATGTATAATTTTATAAATTATGGGGTATGTTTATCATAGCACCTAGAATCACTCTAAATAAATGTAGAAGGGATATTCTGGCATGATATGAGGATTGAATGGGGATTTTTGAATGTTAGAGTTGTTTTTATAATAAAGAGGAAGAAATGAAAGCAGTAAGTAAGTATGGGTTTAAAGGATGGATTGGTCATGAGGTGGTGCTGAGGATCCCAGCATTGCTGAGGTAAGCCAGAAGGAAATGGACTTATTTGATAAGATGATATACATTAGGATGTACTAAGTTCTAGCCCTATCAATGCATAACTTGTGGGAGTCAGTTCTCTTCTTCTATCATGTGGGTTTCAGGATTAAACTCAGGTCATCAGCCTCAGTAGTAAGTATCTTTACCTGATCACCATGTTGTTGACCTAAAAGCAAGTTATTAAATAGTGTCATAGAACTTAGTTATGACACACAAAATTTGCCACCAGCGTGACCATGTAAGAAGTTTCTTGATTCATAAGATCTAGCATCTCCTCTATACAATGCTTCCAGATATTATAAGGATTACAAATAAGCACTAATGGGAAATAACCAGACTGAGCTTTGCTGTGACCCAGCTATAACCTCAGCTTTTAAGACCAGAATTGAGCCACACGAGAAAGGAAAAAGTCCTGAAGATGATGTCTAAGACACACTGTGAGACTATATTACCAACTGTATGTGATGCAGATAGGACAAACAGAACTGACCATGGTATTTCTAAGCCTTCATTGATGTAGGAGACAGAACAACTGAAATGAGATAAATGATGAAAATCACTGAAGTTGTTTTCTTATTTCTGTTTGGTTACCTTGATTCTAAGGTGAATCTAAAGAAGCCTTAAAAAACTGGGGCTGCTGGGTCATTTGGAAACTACAGAATTCTAATTACAGCAGTGACAATAGACTATAAAATGAATATGGTTGACATACCAGCCTTGAAAAAAAATATTCAGGCTAGTAAAATCAAGACAACCCATGTGATAGATACAGTTTTTCCAAATTTAATTTGAGTGGAATATTTTCCTAGTCAAGCTGACTCCCAATCAAATTTGCAACACCTGCAAACATCCCAACCAAGAGATTCCAGAAGAGTTTATTAAATATTGCTGTGGATATCGCTCTGTGTAAATAAAGTTCTGATTGGCCAGTGGCCAGGCAGGAAGTATAGGCGGGACAAGAGAGAAGAGAATTCTGGGAAGTAGAAGGTTGAGGGAGACACTGCCAGCCGCCGCCATGAGAAGCAACATGTAAAGACACTGTAAGCCACAAGCCATGTGGCAAAGTATAGATTAACAGAAATGGGTTAATTTAAGATAGAAGAAGTAGATAACAAGCAGCCTGCCACAGCCATAAAGTTTCTAAACAATGTAAGTTTTTGTGTGCTTTCTTGGTTGGGTCTGAGCGACTGTGGGACTGGCGGGTAAGAGAGATTTGTCCTGACTGGGACAGACAGGAAAACTCTAACTACAAATGGCACCCAATGTGGGGCCCAATGTGTTTGCAAGAATTTCCACCTAAAACCTGAGAAAAAAGATTCTAAAACGGAGCTAAAAACAGCTTCCTAATTGTCTCTCTCAAGTTAGCGGCAGCCTGCAGGTTTGAGCTACTATGGCAGGTTCCTGGCGTGTGAGTCTGACCTGCAGTGTGGCGGGAATGAGGAATCTATAAGCAACACTTTACTCTGCTGCATGGTGGATTTAGCCTTTGCTAGTTAAAAAAAAAGCAGGGGGGGGGGGTTTCTGGGCTTTGTGCTGCTTTGATAGAACTGCTTCTGATAGTTGATGGTACACATGGCTCCAGACCCAGAGCTGGTGGTAAACTGTACCACCGCCATGTTGGGAAGCAGAGGTGGGCGGAGCCAGCAGCCACAGCTGCGTTTCAGTCTTGCAAAGATGGATATTACACAGAGAATCTGGTTTGTCTTGTCTTTGGGATTTTTAACTGCAGAAAAAGATTTGATCATAAAAGCTGTTGAGTTAAACAAATATGTAAATTTTAAAGGTACCTTGACTTCAAAATTTGGATATAAGGATATGTTGCTTTGGAAAGGAGTCTCTGCTTTTGTTTCCATAGAAAGCCAGAGGCTATGGATTTGTTCCAGATTAAGATACATCAGGTTTGATCAGCCAAGACCACCTGAAAGGTCTCCGATGACACCATGGCCCAGATGATCTGACATCCAGAATGGTTTCAAGGCAACTGGCTCAGAGGTTCACCCTAATGAACTACTCTGTAATCCTAAAATTTTCTTTGTATCCCCATAAGATACAGCGCCCCCCCTCCAGCAGGAAGTAGAAAGAAAAACTACGCCCACATTCCCAAAATTATCAAGCTGGCTTTGGAGATAGAATTGGCTCACTCCTTCTCTAAACCCAGACACATTGCTAAAAGAAAAGGTTAAGAGATTCTTGTGTCCCAAATCAGAAGAGCCCTCTGGTGTGGGACAGAGAAAAACCAATATTTTTATTTAAATCAGGTTAATTATAAATGCAATCTCTTTCTAAAGAAGAAAAGGGGATAAGATATAGATATAATAGGATAAAAGGGTAGATTAATGAACTTACTTCTAAAGAGCAACAACTCATTTAAAATGTTTTACATTGGTATAGATTTTAGTCTATTGATGCAAACTTAAAGTTAATTTTGTTATACTGTGTGTATATTTCTAATTGTGTTTAAGGTATTATGTTTGTATAGCTCATTTTAAATTGTAATGAATAATTAAAAATAGATTAATAATTGATCATCTATGATAATCATACTCATAGCCATGTTAGTTAAGTCTTCTAGATATACATAGAGATATTTCAGATAGATAGGTAATCTTCAAATACTTCAAAGACCTACAGAATATGGCATTTAAAATACTTTTAAAGTTTAGACTTTCTGGACAGTGAGACATATCTGCTCCTGGCAGCACCGATTTACTTCAGAGAGGAGGATGGGCATTGAAGACACTTCATATGGAGTTTATCTTCACCTTGGCAAAAATAGCCATTTGGGCAAGAAACTGTTCTTGCCAGGACTGCTCGATCAACTGGACATGCAGGACCCATAGAAAGATGACCACTAAACTTTGCTTGACAAAATGGACCTTCAGGTTCCTGCTTCACAGAGGAAACTGCCAGACATTCTACAGGACACTAAGAGAAGTGACCAAGAGACTCTAGCCCTGTGGGCTGAAGACAAATGCCCCAACTTTATAAAGGAACATTAGGTGACTGTCCAGGCTGCCAGCTGTCTCTGTCTACTCTTGCAAGACTCCTGAAAAATGCTTGCATCCTTCTCCCGGTTATCAGGTAATATTATATCCTTCTGAGGTCTTTGATGTGGTTGAAGACTAGATAGTTATAATTTCCTCAATTATGATAAAAAGATAAGTTAGATATAAAACCTTGGACTCACGAATGTAAGATAGATAGGATATCTTCTTTAATATTGTAACTGTAATTCTTGCTTGATAATTGTTTTGTTATATGTAATTGTACTATGTAAAAGTTAAAACCTTCCTTTAAAAAAAAAGAAAAGGGGAAGTGCTGTGTATATCGCTCTGTGTAAATAAAGTTCTGATTGGCCAGTGGCCAGGCAGGAAGTATAGGCGGGACAAGAGAGAAGAGAATTCTGGGAAGTAGAAGGTTGAGGGAGACACTGCCAGCCGCCGCCATGAGAAGCAACATGTAAAGACACTGTAAGCCACAAGCCATGTGGCAAAGTATAGATTAACAGAAATGGGTTAATTTAAGATAGAAGAAGTAGATAACAAGCAGCCTGCCACAGCCATACAGTTTCTAAACAATGTAAGTTTCTGTGTGCTTTTTTGGTTGGGTCTGAGCGACTGTGGGACTGGCGGGTAAGAGAGATTTGTCCTGACTGGGCCAGACAGGAAAACTCTAACTACAAAATATATCATGTTGAATTCAGCTATGCTACACAGTATTCTCTAAGCTTCTACTTGCACAAGAAAATAGAGATTGTAATGGAGGTCTAGACATGGAGTCTTAAACTGTCAGGGTCTTAGGAAGCATGCTTGAAACATTTTCTAATATATTATGATAGCTCAACAGCCACCATACTCCATTTAAGTCATAGAGTACCCTTTTCTCTAAACATACTTGAAGCGACTGCAGTGATACTTTTGCCATTTCCTTGATTTCACTAAGTAATCTGGATTGACTGAAAACTTCAGTGCACTTAAAACACTACAAGATCCTCAAAGGCATCTTCTCCATGTGGGTGCTCTGTTGATTTTCAATAGTGCTTTTTCTCTATCTTCAACCTGCAGAGTTTCTTCTGCTTTCTTTCAGAGAGTGCAGGTTCAGCAAAGAAGTCTCACCTTATCAAAACTTATGTCAAAAGTACTCAACTAGGTCCAAGGGCTATCTTGAAGGTTCAATACCTCTTCTTTCCTTAAGGTCTTTCTGGGCATCAGATCTCACCCACATTCTAAGCTTACATCAGAAAAGATACACTATAAGCATATCATTAAGATATGAAATCACAAAGAATTTGAACACATGTTTATAGGAAGGAAATATAGTCTGTGCTCTGAACTTACCCATAATACAGTTGGTAGTAGATGTTATTACTTAATTATGTACAGGAATGGAGAGAAGGCTCAGGAGTTAAGAGCAATGTCTGCCTTTCCAGAGGATGAGAGTTTGCTTCCCAGATCCCATATGGTAGCTCACAACACTTCTAGGAGATCCAATCTTTTTTTTTCTGGACTTCATAGGTACCACACATGCAGATGTCTTAAGAAGCATTGGTTGAGGGTTGGAGATTTAGCTCAGTGGTAAAGCATTTGCCTAGCAAGCACGAGGCCCTGGGTTCGATCCTCAGCTCAAAAAAAAAAAAAAAAGAAGCATTGGTTGAACACTTGGGAACATTTAAAATACTCACAGTTACTCAAGAAGATTTTCCTAGGAGGGTGAGTGTTCTGTGATTTTTAGTAGTGTTTTTCCTCCATAGCCAGTCTGTCAGAAGGCAGGCACAACACTAATAAATTAAATTAGTAATTAGAAATCAACACAGAGATAGGAATACTGAAGGATACATGAGTCATGATCACCTACCTTCACTGGAAAAATAAATGAAAATGTGCTTCTCCCTTTTTCCCTTCACAACTGTATCTTTCTATCCAGACCTTTCATGGAATAACTGTTTCCTTAGCATCTCCCTGGATTGTGACTGTTTTCACGAGGAAGTTATTCAGTAGAGAAATCCACGAAGTGTCCCAGGTGCAAAGAACTGGCCTTCAGAATTTCCATCCCTAGCTTAAGATGAAGAGAAAGGAGGATGGGATAAGAGCCAGACTCTGTTGTCTACTTTCTGTGACCGATACATGCTTCTTCAGTTATCCTCAGACAACTCCTAACATTCACAAAATTCAACGTGTGGGAAACCAAGCTGTGGCAAAGAACTGCTGAGGGCTCACCGGAACTGTACAGACTCCTCTGTAAAAAGCATGTTGCCAGAGCATGATGTCTGTCCAATGTTGAAATTACCTGGCCACACAGGTGACTTTTTAAGGTCACATTATAAGTGCTGTTTCCCTCAACATTTGTCACCAGTGGCTAATTAAATGAAGTGCAATGTGAGTCTTCACCATCTATCTGCAGCTTCATAAATGGCTCTGTTAGTATTCAGCTATTCGTTTATAGCTTTGAAAACTTGTTTTCAGATTGTGGAAGGGAGAGGATATGGGTTCTTAACATATAATTTCTTCTCTGTAACAATACTGCTTATTAGGTATATTTTCTGCTTAAAAGCCCCAGCTGTGCCATTACAGCAATACTCCACTACTTAAAAACAATTACTTGTACACAATCAATGTGCAATACATGTCCATCAGACATTTTCCTGTATGTGTGTTTGTGTGTTTTGACCATGTTTCTCACTCATATCCTCTCTCATGGCCTTTCTCTACCTCCTTCCTTCCTGTTATTTCCCTTTGTTCTCCTACCCTAGGCTGCTGCATACTATGTTCATGATGTGTGTACCATGGTTTTATACATCTTTATAAAATCAGGATCCCAAGGTGAGAGCACCCACATGATATTTTTCTTTCATAGTATGACTGAAGTTGCTTAGTATGATAATATCAATTTGTATCCATTATCATCAAATGGCAAAATTTCCTTCTTCCTTGCAGCAGGATAGACTTTTTATTAATCATATATATGTAATGATGGTATAATTGTGTATATCTGACTATATATTTGCATTATATATAGTCACTACACACACATACACACACACTTTTTTTTAATCTATCCATCTGTCAGTGTATTCCTAGGTGGCCTGTTCTGTGAAAAACAATATGTAAATATCTCAGTGGCATGTGAACTTTGAGTCCTTTATTTAACACTAAGTGGTAGGATAGCTGAGTCTCACATTAAATTTTCTTACTTTTAATGTTTAAAAATATTTTTCAGTTTTGAGGCTTTGTGTGCATACATCTTCTCTCAGCTGCCTGTGTTTATTCAAGAGCTGCAGGACTGGATAACAAAAAGACCACATAAGCAGGATTAATCTCCACCAATATTGTCACTAACCATATTTGTTATCACATAATTGGCATTGATTCAAGGACTCACGATACTAGACAGTGTGCCTAAAATAGGTGATAGTCATCACAGAGTCAGAATAATATTAAGACATTGAACAAAATCCATTTGGAAATTATTGTCTTGACTTAATAGATGACTGTATGATATGAGTTGCAGTTAATACTAGAATTTATTTTACTTTCAATTTAATTTTTGTTCATGAGTGTGTGTGTGTGTGTGTGTGTGTGTGTGTGTGTGTGTGTGTGTGTATCACTTTGTATGCTTGGCACACGTGTAAAGATACTGGAAGAGGCCAGAAGTGGGCATTGACCCCTTGGAGCTGGAAGTATAGCCAATTGTGAGCCACTGGACAGGAGTTCTGGGCACTAACTGAACTCAGGTTCTCTAGAAGAGCAGCAGGTATTCTTAACATCTGTGTCATCTCTCCAGCCCCAACACATCAGTATTTCTGTAATAGAAAATTCAAAGAGCAGGGATGTAGTGTAGTGGTAGAATGCTTTCTTGCTCACAAAGCACACTCAAGGCCCTGGGTTCAGTGCCCAGCATCACCACAACACTAATCAAATATAACTCTCTATGCACATAAGTTTCCTTCCATATAGATTTTTCATGACTCTGTTCTGTTTTCAATGATATGATTGAGCAAGAATACAACTGTTCTGGTTTAAGTACACATGTTCCAAAGAACATATGTAAACTTTATCCTCTGGATTATAGGCTTAGGAGGTGGTAGAACTGCTGTATGGTGGAACCAGGAAGAGGTCCTAGCTCTTTGAAACCATGGCTTTGAAGGGAGTTGTGGCAACCCAGGATTCCTTTCTCTGTTTCCTTGGCTACTTTCTTTGAACCATACTCTAAGCCTAACAGGGAACCAAAACAACAGTGATAATTAGTTTTTAAGTTGAATATTTAGAACTAGGATCCTAGTTCCATCTTTTTGTTTAATGAGCTTGTGCCAAGGAATTTTGTTATAATTACAGGAAGCAAATGCAATCAGATTAAGCATATCTGTTTACACATATCATTTCACCAGTTGACAAGACTCTTTATTGATGTTTAGAGTGCTGACTTCAGAAACAGATCAAAAGACAAGACTTTTACCACATGGAGCATCAATATTCCAGCACATAATTCTCTGTCTGCTTGGGGAAGGGCTCAGAAGGAACAAGACACTCAATGCAAAAAAACTTGGACTCACTATAAAGAGGAATATAAAGAAAAAAATAATCTAGATGACAGGTGTCACTCGTTGTTTAGAGAAACAGCAGTCAGAAAAGCTAGCCAATCTTGTGACAGCTCAATGATTTCTAGAACTTTCTATTACTTTGTAGAAGAATCACTTCTCAGGAATAGTGCTGTAGACAGTTCAGCCTTTCTTCTTTGTGATGTTTTCTTTTCTTACCAAACACCAGTAAATAAGGAATAGTCAATCTCTGTTGTGCATCAATTTCATAATAGAAACATCTAACATGATTCTTATACTCACCTGTAAATAAATATTTCGATATCAATAGCAAAAGCTTTCTAGAAAAGGTTCAAACTGCTGCAGCCTCCTCTGCCTTACACTGTTCTGCTGCATGGCAGGGCTACATGGCATATACATTACTGTTTCTAGACACTGAAATCCAATATACTGAGCTTTTGGGAAACTTCCATTTACACAATTCTGAACTGGGTCAATAGCCAAAATGAATCAATAATGTCAGATAATATCTTTCTGATGAGCTTTCTAAGTTCTAGCTCTTTTTAAAAAAGCTTAACAAGTGTAAATTCACAGAAACCTTACAAAGTTCCCATAAACGAGGTTTACTAATCTATGTTTCAAGGACAGAAGGTTTCATGTACCAGGGAAGTAGTCCAATGTCATGTTCAAGCCCTCAGATATAACAGGTGGCAGCTCTGGCATTTTAGAAGATGCTACATTTCAAGGTTCCATGATCTATATAGTTCATATCTATATGATATGATCAATCATATATATATATATATATATATGATCTCTCTCTATATATAAATGTATATATATGTATATATACACACACGTATATATATGTATATATATGTATATATATACATATATATATATATATATATACTTGAGAGGTGGTTTACCCACTTGCTGCTTTTGCAGAATACTAAGGTTCAATTCCCAGCCCCATCATGGTGGTATCTCTGAGGGGAAATCAGCATCCATGATTATTATAAACTTGAGACTAATACACTAACTGTTAAACTAATCAAAGTATCATGGAGGAGCAAATGGTGTCACCTATGAGGATGTCCTTCTAACCAGGAATAAATGTCATGGGAACAAAACAGCAAACTTTTATTTAAAAAAGTGACATATTCAGAGAGTGACTGACTTAGGAAACTCAAATTAATGTGACACTGCTGTTGTGCAGAAAAACTTTATTATTTTTACAAATAAGTCTTGGCCCTGGACAAGATAGGAATGAAGGGGAGGGGATGGGGGGAAGGTGGGGGCAGGGGTGGGAGGGGGAGGAGAGGGGAACCCATGCTGATGTGTAAAATTAAAATACAAATATAATTTAAACAGTTAAAAAATATTTTATACAAATATAAAGAACTACCCTAGTGAATTTAACATATTACCACACATTCAACACTCAGACTGTCCTAAACTTTTCAGTGTTACATGAAAAATGATCATGTGACCTAGCCTTGAATATTTTAAATTAGTGTTAGGAAAAGGTTTTTTTAAACTTTGTAATGATGCAGATTTGAGGTTTGATTGTTTTAGGTCAAAGTGGATCTTTCTCTAACTGTGGGTTCCCTTTACTATGAACAGGCAGCAGTCACTGAAGTCCTTTCATAATTTGTAGGCTGTTTCACCGAGGTGACTGAACAAATATGACTCCATACTTATTCAGATATAAACAGTTCAATACATCTGTTCTCCATACATTCAGAAAGTAGTCAACAAATTTCTTTAATTCACTACTCCTGTTCTTACTGTGATGACTGATACTCCAGTCTATGAAAAGACCTGGGATTACTTCCCTCAAAACAGAGAAACTGCCCCACACTGTAAGCATAATATCTACCTAGAACCTTTGATTATATACGTTCCAATTGTATGCTAAGAGCCTGAGGGAAGAAGAGACTCTAAAAAATCCCAACAGACTCTTAAGAAGAGCATGATGAAGATCAGGAAAACAGTACAAGATACTACATTTCAATGCTATGCCCATTTCAGTTGTATATGCAAACCCTGTGGCCAACTGTTATATTAATCAGATGAATTTTCACATTGACGCAGAAGTGCAGGTCTGCTTAAGAAGAGCGAAGGTGGCCAGCTGGAAATGGAACCAAGGAGTTGGCACCTGCTACTGCCTAGGATTTTGTGCTTTTGTCTTTTTGACTGCTTTCCAATCTCTTACAAGTGTACATGCCAACCAAGCAGGCTGTCAAATGCCACCTTGCCAATTCATAAGGACTAAAAGGATTTCTTCAGAGAGAGTCCAAATATGTAACCCACATCCCTGCCTAGCTCACATTTGGGATATGACTCTTATAATCCAATTTGTATTATTAGATTATTGCTCAATGCAATTCACTGTGGCTTGAGGATTTCTGGTTTTTTTAAAACATTATATTGTAAATTTAGGGTATGGAGGGTTGCCACAAAGAGATAGAGGTTTTAAAAGATGAACTGAATAGTGTGGAGGGAAAGTAGAATTTTTCTGGTCTGCAATGGGGTCTCTGTATTATTACAGATAATGCAGCATTAAAATGGTACAGGACCAATTTTTCTTCCTAAATTATTTCTAGGAATAATAAAATTAAGTACAAAGAGTGTTTACCAGTAAATCTCTGTTTTACAGATTTCTTTAAAAAACAGTCACCTGCCTTGATTTCTAGGATGAAGACACCAAGCACAGAAACTCTTTTAGTTTCAACACTGGTAGTGATTCCAGGCAGTAGGAATATTTTATTAAAGCATCCACAAGAGAAAACATCAGTGACAAAATGCTGTTCACATAGCCATGAAATGATTCAGACTCCTTGGCCACATGCCCTAGCTTCTTACCATGTGGAGATACACTGAGATGAATGTGTATAAAAGGAAGGAAATTATCTCTTAAGACTTGGTAGTTTTTATTCTATTCAATTACTCTACCTACCATCTAGAGAATGATAAGATAAGTCATCAGTCCTTGATTTCAAAGCTTACTTGTGCTTTGTAGATACAGTAAAGATAGTTTATTGTATATCTTAAGTAGGTTGTCTAAGACCATACCTTGTGTCCTTCTTTCCCAAGACACAATACAGGAATAGAAAGTGGGAGTTTTCAACCACCCTTATTAATAAGATATATGGTCATAGTTCTATTCATTTTATTATAAACTAGATGAACTAAATAATATCACCAACTCCTTCCTCCACACAAAAGTTATGAGCATATTAGACAATGAATGGGAAGGTATTAGGGGTGTTTCAAACATCGATAGAAACTAAGAGAAGCAGTTAATTCATAGGGCCCTGGGTAATCCTCAATATAATCACCAGATATTTTCAGAGTTGACATCACTGTTATTTTACTCAGCACTACAAGGTGTGGTATCTGCTCTAGACATGCAAAAATATCTACTGGCTACTGCATCAGTTAGGATTTGTTGCTGTGATAAATCATCATGACCAAAAGCAACTTCAGGGAAAAAAAGTTTATTTGGGTTTATTGTTCCAGACTGAGTGCTCATAATGGCAGAGGAGGCATGCCAGTAGGTAGTTGAAGCAGCGATCTAAAAGACCACATCTTAATTCCACTAAAAATACAGAGACAGAAAATGGGGAGTGGACTGAGACTATAAACTCTCAAAGCCCATGCCCAATGATAAATTTTCTCCAGTAATACTGCACATGCTAAAGATTCAATAATTTTCTCAAACAGTTCAAAAAATAGGGGACAGATGGTTTAAATATATGAGCCTATGTGGTTCATTTCTCATTCAAAAAATGACAAATACACCTTTAAAATATGTCTAGAACCTGACTGTACTTCACCATTTCCTTTACCATCATATTAGTCTGAGGTACCATCACCTCTCAGATTGAACTCATAACAACCTTTTCAGATATATCCAATTGGATTGCTTCAGCCTAGTCTACCTGCCAGTTCTGAAATACAAGGAAATCTTTAAAAATAATATCTCTTAATTTAATTACTTAGTTTTATCTAACTATTGAATTTAGAGCTGTAGAACCTTTTGCGTTCCCCATTATGCTCTTTATGTACAGGGAAACAGGAGCAAGTGAGAAAAATTGCACATAATATATGACAATTGTGAGATACATTGGTATGTGAAGGATAGAACACTGTACCATCTTATTCAAAGCTTCTAACACACTGACAACTCAAGCTTTAGAACAGATGTACTCTTGCTGTTGAACCTGTACTACTAGCTCACAGACACTATATCTTTGACAACATGGCGAGAAAGAGTTGCCACTTTTAGAGTTGGAAATTTTATCCCTTAACACACTAACCTAAAGGATGATATATCATTTAGTTGCCCTGTTTCTGCTGCATTTTCTGAATATTCTTAATTTATTTGGAATCTTGGATTTTGAATCATTTGATTAGTTTCTTCCTCCAACTTTCTGGTAATCCTGCCTGTCAATATTATTCCAATCCCCTTCCCATCACAAAGTTCTTCTGATTGACCTATAAACATGCTCATTCCATTTCACAATTCTCATTCCATTTCAACTGTAGCTCAACCATGGAATACCATGCTGGTTTTGTATGCACTCATTTAAAAGTAGTTACAGAGTATGTAATATATGACAGGCTAATTTCAAAAAGCTTAGTAAAATAATAATGTACATTTAACTGTGAGATCCCTGATCATTGTGTTTGTAGGAAATATACAAGTAAATATGCAAGGTCATTTTCTGAGAAAGAAAATTCTGTAAACAAAATCAGCATGATGAAAATAATACATAATGACCCTTTCTAAGGGAGTAGGGGCTGACAGCTTCTTCAGATGTGCCAGAGAAATCTGTATAATCAAGCCAGGAAAGATGGAAAACCATATACAGGAACAAAACAATAGAAGATTCCAGGTAGGAGGACCATCTGGCCTCCAGGTCCACAATTGAGAATGGGCACTGAGTCCTGGAGCACAGGTAAACATCCCAGCATCAGACAGTAAATATCAAGGTGATGAGGATGGAGCTCAGCTTGAAACTCAGGTTCATCAGGTTACAAATATGTGCTGTCTTTCAGTTGGGGCAAAAACACTTGACTAGAGGTTTCTATAGGAAGCTCTTTGCTAACACACTGTTCAATCCTTGAAAGCATCCATTATCCTTGATGTTGTAAATTCCAGGAATTAGATATGAATTTGGTAAAAGACAGTGAAAAGTATTTTAATGAAAACTCTGAAGTTCAGAAGATGTGTTCTATCTCAGTGGACACTCTACTTCTCACACTCTGGGATTAGGTTGTAGGAATACAACACAGAATTTGGTATATGTAATTGCCTCTGTTCATATATGCAAAATTCTTAGAGGTCATCAAATGGTATTGTTTAGGTTGTCAATAGTACTAGCCAGTCATGTTAACCTTCAAATTTTTCATAAATTCATTTATTTTCTAAACAACTAGAGAATTAACATAATTCTCTTTAATTAAACACTCTTCAAATAAGTATATTTCAAGGGATAGTACAGTATGAAATGTCTGTACATTCATCTATATACATATTTATAGATATAGGTAAATGTTAAAACAATAAATATAAGTTTATATAATACTTCTAAATATCTGTGTAATGACAAATGGAATGTACTATATATACTTATATTTTGTAAATATAAAAAGGCACATATTTTGTTTTTTCTTGATAATTTCATATAAGTATACAATAAAATGTGATATCCATCTTCCATTTAACTCCTCTAACTTTCCCTATATCCCACCAAAATATCTCTCTCCAAATTTTATACATTTTTAATAGAAGGTAGGCAGAAATTCTATGAAATATTATCTTCTGGTTATTATGTGGATATCACATTACTAACTCAAAGCAGCTGTGGTTGCCAACACCTTAGTGTACCCTTAAAATCACTTTGATAATGTAAGTATCAGCATTTCAGAAATATTCATCTAATAATTTTGTCTGCTTTATTCAAAATAATACTGAGTCTGTCAGCTCATCAAGGTGGTGCAAGGACAGCACTTGCCATTGTTGTGGACACACACACACACACACACACACAGAGTTTGGGGGCACATTCAGAAAGAAATAAATCTGGCAGCAGTTCTCAATAAGTTATAGAGCAGTCTTCTTTTCATAGGTTAAATAGCATCTCCAAGGTTCAATGTGAGTGAGTGGCAGGCTGAAGCTGAATCGTGGGTGAAGGGATTCTGCTTGGTGAGTGAAGGATGGAGCACTTTCCCATCTAGCGGCCTTACTTTCAATGAGCACCTTGGGGACCTGTCTCTTTCCTGCTGGAAGTGGCAGCACAGTAACAAAGTTGAGGGGAGAAATTTATCACTGGAATGTTCCTCCAGTGACTCTGTAGCCTTGGTTCAAATACTTTGATGATGTCTTTCATGGCAGAAAGCAGGCTATGATTAATACCAATGTCACAGAGTAACATCCCTAATGCAGGGCAGGTGATAAATATGAGAGAGCTTGAGTTCTGCTTTTATTTTATGTTCTTTATCAAATCTCAGCCTCACAGAGCTTTAACTTATGTTGGGGAGGAAGAATACCCACAAAAAGACTAAGGTGCCTATAAAGCATCAATGGTTCATTACACCTACCCCAAGTATATTCACCTGCATCTTCAACTGCAATCTCTTCCTAGAATTATAAATAATGCACATCAATGCAGATATGGCAAGGTGGGGGGAGGGCTAGTCAGCCTTTTCTTTAGCTATAGAATAACACATATACTGTAAAGTAGAATAAATTACTCATGGTGAATTTTTCATTATGAATATTCTAAAAATGTCAGGGCTGAACAATCTTTGAGTTTAAATAAGGTTTACTGAAGATTAAAGTGCAAAAATGTGCATGAGAAATCAAGAGGTCCAAAAGCCATTCCAGTAGAGAAAGACTTTGTAACAAAGGGGCAATATACCATGTAGAAGCAATGCAGAAAGAAAATCCTGTGCTTTGGTGATACAGCAATTCAAATATTTAAGTATAAAAATTAACACATAGGAATGTTAATCTGAGATAACATTCATTTTCTTCTAGTAGACTGGTCTTAATTTATGTATCATTGAATTATACTCAAAGTGAAGCAAAAGATCCAGAGTATTGCGTGTTTGCTTCTCTACCTCTATTTCTCTCTGTCTCTGTCCTCTATTGCTTTCTCTCTCTCTTCCTCCACCTCCATGTATATGCAGGCATCTTTAAAAGAGACACTGCCATGGAACTAGTAATTATGGTAGAGAGCGATGTGGATGCTTTTGAGAAATTATACTGGTGAGGGAGTCATGTTCATAGGAATTGGGAGAAGCATTTCTGGGGAAAGGAATGGTGAGAAAAAGCTGAAAAGTGAATATAAAAATGGAGATTTTTTACTTTAGGAGAGAGGGACAGAAGAAAGGAGGGGAAGGATGGGAAGAAAGGGAGAAAGAGGAATGGAACAAGGGAAAGGGAGGGAGAGAGGAAGAAAAGGATGGGAAAAGGGAGAAAGTGATGAAGAGGGAAGAGGGAGGGAAGAATAGAAAGAAAGGAAAAGAATGGAGGGAAAGAGAGAGGGGGAAGGGAGAATGGAAAGAGGCAGGGAGGGAAGGGGAAAGAGGAAGAAAGGGAGAAATGGGGAGATAGGAAAAGAAGGAGGGATAGAAAGAGAGATGGAGAGGGATGGAAAGAGGGAGACAGAGACATCATGCAGAATTTTCACAACCTCTGGTAAATCCAAAAGGGTCCAAATTCTGACACCTTGAAGTGACTTTCTTAGCATGTGCATAATGACATGCATATAGAATTGAAAAGAAAATAGACTTCCTCTTTGTAGTAACCAAAATACCTGCAAAGATTTTCAATACTAAATGTCCAAAGTCTGTTTCAAATGTTGTAGGTTACTGGAGTACATGTGTTGTAGAAAGCCAGCCAGATGAGAACAGCAGCAGAGAGGGTATTTGGAAGTATATACAGTCACACAGGGAGATAAGGACCTGTTGGGAGAACTGGACTATGTATGTCTGGGTCTGTAGGTCTATGGATACAGTGATAAATTTGTGCTTTGATGATGATGGTACTATAGCATTCAAATTGAACATAAAATACTCATTAAGTTCTATGCATTTTTCTGAACACTATACATGGGCTAAATGCATACCATTGATAATAAACTGAAAACTACACAGAGTATATTATTTTATAAGCATGAAAGGAAGTCAGTAACTTAATATTTTCCAAGTCCTATCTGCAAGGCTTTTTGTAGAAAACCATCTAAGTGTGTACTAGAAACCATGACTTCTTCTAGGCTAGAGAACAGTGTGCCATCTCTGAAGAGCACCAGGAAATATCAGGATAAAACTGAAATGCCTTCTCCCAAGCACTGAGGATGTAGCTTTGAAAGAGAGCACTTGCCTAGCATGTACAGTGCCCTGGGTTCCATCCCCTGAACTGTAAGGAAACAAAGCAAAACACTGTCTATGAAGCATTCTATGGAGGGATAAAGGAATATCCCAAGGAAGGAGTTCCATGGAGTTACAGTACCCCACAGCAAGTCTCATGTTAACAAAAGTGGGTGACAAGTTAAGAGATAGGCAATTTTTCCACTTTTCATTTCTTTCTTTCTCCATCTGACTCTCTGGAAACTATCCCCTATGACTACATTGCCAACTTCCTACCTACTTTGTTGTTTTTCTCTCAAACCACAGGTAACCCCACATCCCAGACATCAGATCTAATCTCTTCAATTGCTCATGGTGGCTTGCTTGATCCTTGACCCCAGGGATAAAGCCAGGACCTTGAGCATTAAAGCAAACTCTCTATGTCTTTTAATCACAAACAAATGTTAGAAATATCTTTAACTTTGAGCCTATTAAAGGGAAAACACTACAACCCCTTTCAGTTATGTGGCACCATGTATGGTTTAAAAGAACATCACAGTAACTGCTGCCGACATAGCTGGTAAGGTCTCAAAATGACATTAGCTCAAGGGTGACAAAAATGTGGCTCCTCTTCAGTATCACCGCTGAACTTCCAAGTAAGCTTCCTGCTATGACACTGTATGACAAGGAGGCTATTGTTTAGCTCTCAAAATAGTGTTTAGGTTTTTCTCTTTGGTTTACTATTGTTCAGCTGATGCTGTCACCTTTAGTTACTCTGGATGTCACAGAACTAATTTCAGATGTTCATTTTCACACTCCCAAGAATTAGGGAGTCTTTTTACTTTGGCACGGTGACCCGTTTTCTCAGGAAAGTTGACTTTAACATTGCTGTCAATATTTCCAGAAGTCATAGTTAATGTGACAGAATGCATATGTAGGTATGGCTCTTGCTGTTTTTTCTCACTTGAGACTTTAGATGAGTGCTTCTTTATTAACAGGATACATTCTTAAACAAACTAAACACACAGCCCCCAACCCCTGAAAACTAAGTAGTGAGAGAAATGGCCCATGTATATCACAATGCTGCCTTTGAAGATTGAAGCAAAAGTAGTGTACCATCATATACACATGTTTATTTTGCTAGCTTGATCCTTACAAAATCAGCATATTATATGGTATTGGGCAGCTACAAATTCGCCAAACTGAAGCTCAAATTCTAATTCTTGACCCCAATGGTACATCTTCTATGGTACAGATCATAATATGCTGCTACACATGGTATATAGCTAATTTAATCTGGCAAATAGGTTTGTCCCCTAAAATATCAGAAAAAAAATAAAAACATTATAAAGTTTGTTTCCACATATCAGGAACTACATTGTACCACTATGCATTAGCACTGCCCCTGGTGTGTGGAGGTCAGACAGCAACTTATAATATAGTCAGGCCTTTCCATCCACCTTTACTTGGCTCTTAGGTCTCCAACTCAGGTCACCAGGTTTGAACCACACATTTCTTTACCTGTATGAGCCATCTGATAGCCCCCTGATGACATATGAATGATACATACTGGCCAAGTAGTGGCTAAATTCCATGTATATCTTTGCATGGCAGGGCATACCACACAGTAGGAAAAGCACAGATATTTAATCCTGATAATTTTATCAGTGTACTTGGGGGTTTTATAGCCTGGAGTCTGTGGAGATGCACTCCTCAGTGCAAAAGAAAAGTGTCCACTGTGCCTCTACACTCAGACTAAAGCATAGCTACTCATGACTCAGCACTCCCCTCTTCTCAAGGACTGTTTTTGGCTCAGACATTATTTACAGCCCATCTTTATACAAAGCCTACAGCTCATTGACAACGGACCATTCCTCCTGGTTTTGTAGGTACTGAGTCTCTGAAATGATTCCTGCCCCATCCATTTCCATAAAAGTTCTGCTTTGTTCATTCTTTTTGTTCAGATGATGTTTCCCTTCATAAAACATGCATGGAAACCTGTGACTGAGATTCTGCTTCTGAAGGATTCTGTAAGAAATGGAGACCCCTAAAAAGGGGTGCCTTTTTGACAATCAGTCACCTCACCATGCTGTATTGCTTTATGGTTTTTTTAAAGATGAAGTTTGTAGACTAAACCTCCTCTCTCCTAATTATACTGTAGGCAGTAGTAATGAAAACAGTGTTAGGGCTGGGCGTTGGTGGTGCACGCCTTTAATCCCAGCATTTGGGAGGCAGAGGCAGGAGGATCTCTGTGATTTCGAGGCCAGCCTGGTCTACAAAGCGAGTTCCAGGAAAAGCGCAAAGCTACACAGAGTATCCCTGTCTCAAAACAAAACAAAACAAAAAAAAAAAAAAAAAAAAAAAAAGAAAGAAAACAGTGTTAGGAACCAGGTAGATTCTATGATAAATCCTGGTTTAAGTAGATACCAACTTATGTAAATTGAATCTAAACATTTACTTTTTTAATCTATGAAGTGGTACAAAATAATTCCTGCTTCTGACATGTACTATATAATTCCTGTCATGTGTCTAACAGAAGCTCACTTCTAACTACCCCACTGGAAACAGCAATTCTCTAATTCCTCTATCGGTAAGGAAGGAAGGAGAACATTGTGCACAGTCCCTATATGAAATATTAACACAGCTGCTTCAAAGAACCCCTTCCATTTACTATTGACTATTTCTGAATATGTTTAGGCTTTTCTTGAAGTCATGTAATAATTTGCTAGAAGTCATTCACATTGACACTGCCATATGGGGTCTGGATGTAACTGAGCCACAGCACAGGATGCCAGCACCTATAAGGATGATACTGGTACCTGAATTAATTAATGCAAAACAAGAGCACCTCTGGAAACCATGTAACCCAAAGTGAGTCCCAAGCATGCTGTGCTTCATGTGGCTTTTATGATTTTTCCTTGTCAGTTTTAGTTCTATAGATAAGACATAACTTTTAAATTTAATTTTTAAAAATTTGAATAGATTATTTCTCCAAATGTCAGTGTCAACATGATGGGCTTTGGCAAACTCGTATTTGCTTTAGAAGTGTAACTGTTGGAAGCCTAGGAATGTTAAACCATACCTGGGAATAGATAATGGGGAATTTGGTTCTACTCTGATTTGTTGTATAAGAACTGAAAAAATAAACAACAGAGATTATAAATAATTAAGGGATTATCTGTTTCCTAAGGAGAAAAATTATGTGATTAATTATTTGGGAGGACTGGTCACAGGATGATTTTGAAAGCTTTCAAACTTATAAAGTAACTGAACTTTTCAGTGAATGTATATTATTAAGAGTACATAACAGACAAGAGACTATCAAATATGTGTAGAATTATACACAGAGAACTAATCTACGTTATTATATAAAGGTTATTAGTATTACCATTAGAAGAATTCTTATGAACACGTTAAAAAATTTTATCTATCTGAGTGCTCTCATACATGTATGTATGTATATCATGTGTCAGCCTGATGCCCATGGAGCCAGAAAGGGGTATTGGATGCCCTTGAACTAAAGTTACAGGTTATTGTGAGACACCATGGGAGTGCTAGGAACTGAACCCGAGTCATCTGCAAGAACAGGAAGAGCTCTTAACTGCTGAGCCAGCATGTCAGCCCTGGACTTCTAAAACATTGTGTCAACCGTGATCTTAACTCATCCTTTCCTTGCTTGCCTTTTTTAGCTCCACCTTTCTACATAATTCTGATTTCTCATTGCCTTCCATGTGTTCTTACTATTTTCCTTCATGTTTGTACTAAAAGCTCACAGAGAGGCCTCTACCAAGAAGATGTAGAAAAGCACTTGTATACAATTGTCATATGGTCCATTTATTGGAAAACGTGAGAGAATGTGAATTTAACCAGTAAAACCTGCTTTTCTCCAAAAAGAATAATATGAAAATAACTGTAATATTTATGCATTGATATTATCTTTTGGCTTGAAATGGGATGTGTCAGGAGGAATATTTGCAGACTCTTCATAAGCTAACAAATTATGATTTATCAAAGGATAAATGCATTGTAGAGTGTTGCCCAATGGAATAAATAACTCTAATATACAAGAGTGAGACTTGGTTCCTAAGTATAAGACTGAGTAAAAGAAATATCTTTTTTTTTTTTTTTTTACGTTTAGAAACATACATGATTGCATTCAACAAGATTCTATGGCATTAAAGAACATCAAAAGGCAAGACACAGGTGGTGTAAGATAAAGGTATAATTCCATATAGCATGGCACACAGGTAGGTGTTTATGATCTCATCATAAAAAGAGTAAGCAGGAGGTTCACATGAGTTTAAGGTCTGCCTGTGCTAAATATTTAATGAATTCTGGGATAGTCAGAGATACTTAGCATAACCCTGTCTCAAGAAACAAAATAAAACAAAAATGGTAGTATGAAAGTTCATAAGGGAGGTAGTATTAATTTTCTTAAAAATGGTAGGATTGGTACAAGGAGATAGAGTAAAGGTTTCCATGTGGTGTGATACAAATATATTATCTCAATTTATGTGGCAGCTACCTTAATATGTACATATGTTAAAAATATTGGGTATCATATTTAAGATGTGCATGCCTAATTTATTCAAATTACTACTCTGGTTTCATAGTACTCAGTAGTAAACAAAGCCAGCAGAATATAAAATATATGATCTGATGACCTGAATTCCATCCTTATGCTGTGCATGTTAGAATGAGAGAATGAATCCCATAGGGTGTCCTTTGGGCACCACACCTGATCTGTAGTGAGCCTGAAAAATACACATTTCTTCATTTATAAGGATTTTTTTCTCCCTTTTCCAAATGAGGAGAGATTAAGAAGCAATCAGTTTGTGTTAAAGAACATTAAAGAAGTCCTTTCAACTTCCCAAAGTTTATAAATGGCTTTTCTCCCTACCATCCACTTGGACAACTTAATGCTCCTTTAAATTCTCACATTTGCTTTACTTTTATACTTGTATTTGGCTTTAATAAACGTTAGTAATAACATCTTTTTGTTCAGCTTCAACTCAAAGAAATAATCCTCTTTTTCCTTATTTTTTAAATGTGAGGTGGGGTCTCATGTAGCTCAGTCTTACTGTGAACTCTTTGTGTAGTCAAGGATGACCTTAAACTCTTGACTCTATTTTCTCTATTTTTCATGTTCTGGGGTTTCAGGGATGAGCCACCAGACCCACTTCACTATGGTAAGAAACCAATCTACTCACTGATCTGTAATCCCAAGCCTTTTGGCTGCTCACAGGGAAGTTTGTCAGCTCTTAGATGGGCCCAGTGCTAGGAAAGTGGGGGATGTATTTTTACTTTCAGTAATTGTGGGTCTTTTTTTTTTTTTTTCAGGCAATGAACCAGCCAATACTCTGCTAAATAATTCTGCTGTTGTTTAGCTAATTGGATATAGTCTCCATCTGTCCTCTTAACTCTCTATACTTAGATCAGTGAAACTTCCAGACCTCATCAGAGAAGTTTCTCATTTCGATAGATGGTGTTGAAGGCACTCACAACAGTCAAAGCACAGAGCCTAAGTGTCAGAGGAATGATCAGCTACAAAAGGACATCTATATCACAACTCTCTCTGAGGCTCAGGGACCATCACAAAGGAGGAGCAGAAAGACCCTAAGAGCAAAGAGATCTGGGAGGACCAGAGTGAAGCAATGTCTTCTTATCAAGAATACCGAACTCATGACATCACAGCAGCTGTGTTTGCCTGCACAAATCAAGCCAGTCAAAAGTTGAGAACAAAGTGGGAAACAGTCCATAGGCCCTATCAATAAATAGGAGTGTTAGACATTTGGTTTGTGGGGAGAAGTCAGTTTTCTCTAAGGGTGTGCGGCCTGATAGATCTACTATACCCCAGGGGTTGGCCCGTCATCCATGATTATATGGTCAGAACCAATTGGAGTCAATGGATTATTAAACTTACTCTTTTAAAAGAGGACATAAAGTTAGGGGCGTGGGGAGATGGAGAGGCTCAGTGACGAGTTAAGGCAAAGAGTTGGGAGTGAGTATGTTCAAAACCCAGTGTACAGAATGCACAAAGAATTAATGAAATTGCAACTTAAAATCCATTGCTTTGTCTGCTAGAGATCACATGACTGATGTCTTGAGCAGAAGAGTTTAGGATGGTTTAGGTGATATTTGTACTAGGGATGGATGGCTGGAAAGCAAGGAATTTCAATACACAGAGATGTTTTTGTTTCCAGGACACCCTTATTCATTTTGGATACTTCTTCATTTTACCTTCAGTTTTTGTTATTGTTGCTGTTTTTATTGAGACTGTGTTTTACTCTGTAACTCAGTCTGGATTCACACTAGCTGTCCTCTTGCCTCAACCTTCCCAGCACTATAATCTGTTTCGGATTTTCAATTTCATGGCCCTCCATCCAACTACTTACTTTTCAAACTTCTGTAAGTTTGTCGCTTTTTCTACTAAACCTCTGTTTGAACAAAACCAAGACCAGTATTCTCATTTTTCCATTTAATGTAACACCTATGTTCATAGAACTTCACTGTTCTGTGATGTCTTTTTCCTTTTCTTCTTACTTTGAGAAAAATGCTTCTGTTTATATACAGTAGAAAATACTGGGACTTTCTCTCTTTCCACATATATACATACATACATACATACACACACACACACACACACACACACACATATATAATTATGTATATAGCATATATATATTATATATAACAAACATAAGTAAAATGTATGATAATAAATTAACCCTACTGTATAGTTCCTCTTGGGTTTTTCCAATCTCTGTACACACTGATAGGACTTCAGATGTAAAATCAGTCTAATGTTACAGTGAACAGTATCAATAGTTTTGTGCACTTTTAGGCAATTTTACATGTAAAGCAGCATATTTCTTGACTCACATGATAGTTTGTGATGATTTATCTTGCTTGTCAGTTTGACTGGTTCTGGAATCAGCTAAGAGATGGCTCAGATGGGTCTGTAAGGACATTTCCTGGGAGGATTAACTAAGGTTGAAGACTGTCTCTCCAAGCAGGTTATACCTTTCTGCTATAGCCCAGATAAGAGCAGATCCAAGGGGAAAGTTCTGGATTTTGTTCTATTCAGTCTACCTTTGTCCCTTGCTGGTGAATGCATCTACCCTGTTCAGTTCAGTTGTTCCTGGTGCTATTGACACCCTTCACTACCATCACAGTTCAGCTTCTTAGGTTTTCCGAGGCAAAATGAAAACTAGTGGCTTTCCAGAAATCTTCTAGGCATTCTTCATAAGATTGGGACTATTAAGGCATTCAGGTTGAACTGCTATTGGACTCTCAGCTTCTCTAGTGTGTACACAATCATTGCTCAACCAATCCAAAATTATCATTTAAGGTGAACTAATAAATCCTCTTTATGATACATATTCATTCCCTTGATGTTCTTTCTCTAGAGAGCCCTGACTAAATATACTCATCATTAAGGAATGGTATTAGACTAGTTTTCCTGCTAAAAGTTTTTTTTTTTTTCATTTTTATTCTTCTCTGTCATCTGTGATCATCATATTAAATGTGTGGCTGTTTCTGCCTTATTACATGCTATATCTCAATATTTATGTTCCTAGTTTATATACTTTTTGAGCCTATAACATCAATGTTTACAGAAGACTTTAATGAAAACAAGTGGCTATGTTAATGAACTTGCAGAATGTCATTGTTCTTCTATTAAATGAGGTTATAAGTCAATAACCAAACATATTGCTAAAATAAACAGCAGGGATCATTGCAGAATAGGAAACACAAGATTGTTAGAGCCAGAGATGGTGCATGATGACAAAGGAAACAGTGTCTGCTGCATACAAAAGAGCAGCTGTACATATGTGCTTACAGTGGTTGTGAGCATGCACAAGATCTCAGGGCAGACCAGACCCTAACAAGGAAGTAGAGTTAGGCACAAAGACCCACCAATAGCCAAGCAGCTATTGGCAACTGATAGCAGCTGTAAGAGGGAGAGTCAGTTTTCTTCAAGTGTGTAACCCCTAGTAGCTTAACCACACTCCAGTGGAAGTCCACACCTCTAAGTGCATGTGGACATCATAAGTTGATTAGACTCTATGGGTAGATGGGGGGACATTCACAAAGTTCAGTGAGTCAGGAAATGAAGTGGATCTGAAAGAATTAGGGAGAAGGTGGACAAATATGCTCAAAATACATTGTATGAAATTCTTCAAGTAAAGTAAAAAAACAAAACAAATCAAACACTGTGGTCTGTGATCCTCTCAATATGTTTGTGGTTGCTATTGCTTGTATCTTGTCTCATTGAGCAAAGGTCCAGGAAATCACACATGGATGAAGTCATCACAGTTAAACAAGAGACAAGACTTATTTTAGATTGTTATAGCTTCAAACTTTCTAGTTTTATAAAAAGCAAAAAAATCCACTGAATCTTGACTAAAAATCATGAAATCCTTTTTTTCCCCCAAAGAAGTTTTTTTTTTTTTTTTTTTCCTACATTGGGTCCTAAGGTTGGGTGGATTTGATTGGGTATGTATTTATTTGTATGTAGGCTTATTGTCTTTTCCTTCACACATCTCAGATGTAAAACTCACTGGAAAAAATATCACCACTTGTAGGAGCCATTAGAAGTTGACTTACTTCTCAGGGCTATTGTCTATGTTAGAAGCAAAAGCAACAATAATTTGGGAACCATTTTGGCTATTTTAAGAGGATGCCCAGGCCAGCCTGCCTTAGAGTAGCAGGGGAGTTTGGAGGTGAAGAGCTGAAGGCAGTGTGAACATACTTTTCTTAGACAAATTGTTGGTGTCAGAGAGAATTGTTGCACATCTTAGTTAATGGAGCCACATACATGTCAGCAAAATGAAGGCATGCGTGGGCTCTTCTGAAAACATAGAGAAACTGAATATTATAGGAATATCTTGGCTCAACAGCTAAAGGACTACTGCCAAATACTGGTGAAATTCTCTAGATTTGTCAGGAATGTTGGGCAGGTAGCCCAGCCATAGCTGATCCTTCCACCGCTCAGATTCTGTCACCATAAATAGAAAGGAAGAAAAATGGCATCCTTAGCTGAAACACACCAAGGCTTCTCTGTAAATGGAGAATAAATACAGAGGGACAACAGGGGATCAAAGCTGATGTCACAGAGGTAGGCTCATTGATCCAAAATAGGTTTTTATGTTGATGTATACATTATGCATGGCTGGAGAGATCATTCCATGAGGTGAGTAAAGAATTGGACATACAAGCACAAGGACCTGAGGTTAGATCTCTAATACCCAAGTGAAAGTCAGAGTGACAGAGGCATGTAGATTTAGTTCCAGCACATCATGGAGGAAGTAAGTTGATGCTTGAAGTTCTCTAGGTAATCATCCCAGCTGAAACCAAGAACTCCAGCTTTAACAAGAGTCTCTGTCTCAAGAAATAAGGTGGAGAAGTGATTGAAGAAGACATTCACATAAAAATGCATGCCCCCCCCCCCACACACACACACACACATGTCAGCCAAAGGTTTACTTCATATGTTGGCAAATAACATTAAAAACTGAACTGGAGAAACCTAGTACTATGGAAGTTCCTAGGAATCCACAAGGATGACCCCAGTTTAGACTATTAGCAATAGTAGAGAGGGTGCCTGAACTGGCTTACCCCAGTAATCTGATCAATGAATACCCTAACTGTCATTAGAGAGCCTTCATCCAGTAACCAATGGAAGCAGATGCAGAGATCCACAGACAAGCACCAGACCAATTTCCAGAAGTCCAGTCGAAGAAAGAGAAGAGGGATTCTATAAGCAAAGGACATCAAGATCATCATGGGGAAACATACAGAGACAACCAAGAAAAGCTAGTGAGAACTCATTAACTTTATACCAATAGCTATGGAGCCTCCATGGGACTAGACTAGGCCCTCCACATAAGTGAGACAGTTGTGTAGCTTGATTTGTTTAAGGGGCCCCTGGAAGTAGGATCAGGTTCCATCCCTGGTCCATGAGCTGGCTTTTTGAAGTCCAGTACCTATGGCAGGACACCTTGCATAGCCTTGATGCAGGGGGAGAGGCTTGGACCTGCCTCAACTGAATGTACCAAGCTCTGCTGACTCCCAATGAGAGGCCTTACCTTTTGGGAGGACAGAATGGTGGATAAGATGGGGGGAAAGCTGGGGCAGTGGAGAGGAGGGAAAAAAAGGGGATCTGTGGTTGGTATGTAAAATGAATAAAAAATTTCTTAATGGAAAAAAGAAAATATGAACCTAAAAGGTAAAGATGTAGCAGATTAATCCATTTCTTTGCAACCTAACATATAACCCAAAGATACAGGGATATACTATGAATGTTTGCAAGATATTCTTGCCCAATGTAATATGATATAGAGAATTAGCAAGCATGGGGCTAGTAGATGGGACAAAACAAACACATATAAGCTACTGGAGAATGGAATTCTTATTTGTGCTTATAAAATGTGTTCCATTTGTCTTCTGAATTTAGATCCTACATAACTTTACTCATATTCAGCAGTGTAGCTGAACCCATCTCCATCCCCCTTTCTTAGGAATGGTATTTTGAATGCATATCCTCAATGTTATTGTTCCATCTGTTGTGGAAGTGAAACAGTTTAGTACTTTTTTTGTGATAATACACAATGACAGTATCCCTCCATAGAGGCTGTGGCATTTTCCTCATGGCGCTGTGAAAAACTTCACAATTCTTTGTAATGAGGCATAGAGATTTGTAGAAATTACCACTGTTCTATCATGTTGGAATGTTATATTTAGCAACATTTCTTCTGCATTTTATTGTCTTGAGACATGATTTTTGCATGTGTATGTATGGTTAATGTGCATGTTTTAGGGCTTGTGTGTGTGTACACATGCATGTGTGGATGTGTGTAGAGTCCTGAAAATGATGTCAGGCACCTTTCTAGATTGTTCTCCATTTTTATTATTGAGTCAGGATCTCTCATTGACTCTTTAGTGTCTTGTCCTGCTGCTTCCAAGTTCTGGGATTATAGAATCTGGCTATGACTATCTATCTTTTATGGGGTTCTAGGGGTCAAAGCTCTGGTCATCACACTTGAGTGGCAAGTGTTTTAGTCATTGAGCAATCTCCCCAGCCCCTATAAGCTTTTATTTGATGTTTTCCTTTTGCTTTTAAGAAGTTCATAAAGCTTTTTTGGTCTGATATAATAAATTTATATATCTCATATGCATACAGAATAGCATTTTTTTTTCTTTCAAGTATTTTTAAAACCCCATTAGTAATTAGCATTTTGCTAAAATTTAATTCCCATATGGTTAGTGGCCATGAATTATAGTCACCATATCTATGTGACACCTAGGGCTTAGGAAGAGGGGACTCAGACCTGACACCCCATTGACTGTTCCACAAAGTCACCTAGGTGAGCATTTTATCTCACTCTGTTCACAGCTGAGTCCATCCTCTGATGCCATTGTCACTTTTAACATATAGCACAATCTCCTTTCTAGACAGAACATTTTATGTTGTAACCCCAGTTTTCCTTTCAGCCATATTTTGTGTCAGACCCTTATGTGGTCTGTGATTCTTAATCCACAAAGGCAGATAATAATTTAAATTGTTGTTAATTTCTCATGATTCCCAGGGAAAGAGCTACACATAGAGTTCCAAAGGGACCTATCAGATAATACTAGTACCCTATGCAGTGCTGGAGATCATGTACATGTAAGTTTTTCTCACATATGAAGGACTGAATTTCATCACAGTGGGGAAGGCATGGTAGTAGAAACATGGTGACAATATATCCACAGTTAGGAAGCAAAGAAAGACAAATGCTGTTGCTCAGCTTGCTTTCTCCTTTTTGATGAACTTTGGATCCCCAGCTATAGGGTAGATTGAACTACCCACATTCAGCATGGATTTTTCCACCCTTTATTCAAAACCATAAAATCCCTGAAAGACATACACAGAGGGGTGTTTCCACTGTGATTCCAAATCCATGCAAGCTGACAGTCAAGACCAACCATCACAGCAAGGCTTTGTCAAGTGTGATAACAGCAAAAGACAGTGCATAGTTTGTGTCTTTAATGTCCTCTCCCATCTAAGCCTCCTTTCTATTGCCATCCTAAGGCATTATGACCAAGGCAACTTACAGAAAGAGTTTATTTGAGGCTTACAATTTCAGAGGGTAAGTCCAATACCACCATGTTGGGAAGCATGGCAGCAGGCAGGCAGGCATGGTGCTGGAGCAGTAGCTGAGAGCTTACATCTTGATCCATAAGTAGGAGGTAGAGGGGTAACCAGGAAAGGCCTGAGCTCTTGAAACTTCAAAGCCTACCATTAGTGACAAACTGTCTCCCATGAGGCCATACCTCCTAAACATTTCCACCATCTGAGGACCAAGTATTCAAATGAGCCCTGGAGAAGCATTTTCATTCAAACAACCCAAACCCCAAGGATCTAGATAGTGAAGCTTTTGACTTCAGGGGTGATGTTCTTAAAAAGTGACCAAAAAGAAAAAGTCAATAAGTAATGCACATTGGGAAGACTGAAGGTCACTAAAAGTATGCCCATAAAGAAAACTTCAGGATACAAGGAATCTCTGTCTTTCATTTTCCTAACAGCAAGTGTTATTTACCCCATACTTCCACCATAATGTTCTCATCTCAAATCAAGAACAAAGGAAATAATCAAACCCTGACTGAAACCTCTAAACCCACAAAATGTAATAAACCCACTCCCTTTATGTTACCACAGGTATTTCTTACAGTGAAGCAGAAGAAATGAGTGCAGAGAGCTTCCATGCCAAATTAATATTCAAGGCAATACCTAAGGATCAACAGAAGTTAGTCAACCAAATAGTATGATCATGACTAGACTCCAGGGGAGCAGAGAGTCTTCCTAAACAGGAAAATGTTGAGCAGAATGTGATGAGTTCAATAAGGTGGGGGTGTAGAATTACTTCAGGAGTCATTAGGCAACTGCCTCACTGTGTTTGTCCCTTTGTTCTTTAGTCCACATCCCTCACTCCTCACTGTCCACCTAGTTAGCTCTCAGCCATCAGTTACTTCATAAACTCCCATAAGAAGTCCTCTCAAGCACTGTGTCATACCTACAGGATAACATCTTCTCTACCTGCTTTACTTGCTGCCCCAGAGCACAGACCAGTTTCCATAGTCTTGCTCTCATTAGCTTCTTTCTGACTGTTTCATCCAAATCTGGATGCTTTGAGAGACAGGATATGAGTTCCCCCATATTCTGTTTATTTGACCTGTAGCACAGAACAAATGCACACATTTTTAAGTGAAGAGGAGTAGAGACCATTAAGAATCCCATCCGTTATTATTGCAGTATATCTGTAAATTCAGTGGCCTGTTTTGTAAGATTGGCGATTGGATCTGGGCATGTTTTAGGGGAATAAATTAACTCAAAGCCTCCCAAGGAAAACACAGAAGTGACTCAGGGAATTGTTATCTCCCTCAGATAACATAGAAAAAGACCAGTGACAGATAGAGGCACAACCTGATTTGTTTCAGAAAATCTACACAGACCCTGTAGTCTTCTGGAGAGAATAATTAATTATATTGGAACAGAAAGAAAATAGAAAGAAGTGCAAATATGTGGTTCCCTTGGTAAGAAGATGGGGTTCAGTGTGATGTGCAAAGCACACTTGAGGAAATCTTTGGAGACATGATTCAACAAAAAGGAAACAGAAAGCAGGTTATCAGCAGAGGAGTTTGTTTTTCTTCACATAGTGTTTCCATTTAGACAGAACCTTTCTTTGCACATTAAAGAAAGAATTAATTGAAACCAATAAATTCAGTTAGAGTATGGGAACAGCAAGTAATATCACTTCCTATTAATGTCTGCCCCCAAAGTCTTTTTAATAGCAAAGAAGGAAAAATAAAAAAGGGAGGTGGCAGAAATGTAAGAAAGCAAGGGAATGCTGAGAAAGGGAGGCAATGTCAGTATCTGCAAAGGGTCATGTCCCTGACTCACTCACAGCCTCTGGAGGGATCACAAGAGGTAACAGGAATGCTATCCTTATGCTTGTCATGCTAAGATGCAAAGGGTAAATTACAAAGGGAAAATATTCTCTCTAAAAATGCAGTGTTGTTGCACAGACACTTGGATGTGTCATTATTTCAGTTCTTAGTAACGGTGATGATCTCTTCTCAGAAAGCTCTTCAGAGTGAGAAAAGAATCTATGTTAATTGCAACATTACCATGAAATAATATAATCTCTACAAAAGAGGGTTGTCAACAAAGGGAACAGACCAGGTGTATGGCTTCATTTGCACTCCATCACTCCACTCTGGAAAACGTACTCTGCAAATCCTGTACAAACATGAAACTCCCCAAAGACCTCAGTGTGGGTCACCTAACAGCATGCAGCCCCCTCTCCACACACTTCACTGCTGGCAAAGCACATACCTTCCACAGTTGCTCTCTTAGGCTGGATGGTGATGGCTCCTTCTGCAATATCTTCATGTTGATGCAGTGGGTTGATTTTGGATCCCCAGCTGTCTGACCCCACCCAGAGAAAATGGCCCACTTGGTCAGCTCTTTTGGCTGCTGCAAGGATCTGCCTATTGAAAGAAACACAAGAGAGCATATAGGTTTAAAAGCTGAACAAAGGCATCTTCAAATTCAAGTAGAATCAAAAGAAGCTCTGCAGTCTCAGGACACAAGCAAGCTGTAGCAAAGGCTATGATAAGGATTTGTATACTGCATATGTAAAGAAATTCATAAACTAAGAACAAAAAAAGTCAATGCCCTTTGAGGGAAACAAGAGAAAGATGTTAGAAGTCAAAAGTAAAGGAGATATAAACATGTAATAAACTGGAGATACATTTTTACATGTATTAGAAATTGTGAAAGCACAACTTTAAAAAAGATTCTAAATGCCTTTCTCAAAATGGCCAAATCAATTCTTGCTTTACTTCATTTTGCAACATTGGGCTTCAGATGGAGAGGTGAGGTGTAGTAAATCTCACTTCTAGGAAATACTACGTCAATATAGATCATAGTTCTCCAGTCATTTATTAAAATAAGCATAATTCTATGTTCAACATAGAATTTCTATGTTTATAGATGAATACAGTTTGCAAATATCAAAGGTTGCAAGACAAAAAGTACAAAAGAGAAGTGATATTGGTGATAACGTTATCAGTATTGGGATGCAGACAACAGGTAAAATAAGAGAGACACATGCACATGTATACATATATCCACACACATATACACACTTCCATACATACACAAACAACTATATTCACATATACAAACCCACATTCACACATATACACACAAATTCTCATCACTCAGGTCCTTCAAATTTCAGGTACCACATAAGTTCATAAGTAAATCAATAAAGATGTGTTTAAAGATAATGTGGGACAGTGAAAACTCAGATCACAGTTTATCCTTCCTGGACCCCAAAAAAATGAACTAGTAATTTTCTAATAAAATCATAAGAAATTGTTCCCTAACAGTGTGACTATCTGAGCAACAAAAAGCAGAGGAGAAATTTTTGTGTGAAGTGAAGAAAGGAGTGCGTAGGAATAGGTATTTAAGTGTGTATTAAATACTGAAAGACAAGGCTACTTAAAGGAAGTAGACATTTGCTTCAAAAACAAACATCATGTTAGAAGAAAAATTATTGTGTATTTTTTTCATCTACCCCTTTCAAAAAGATCTACAAATTTGACAGGAAAGAATCACTTAATACAATAGCCAATTCTATACCTGCTGAGACCCCCATCAGTTGATCAGCTCATGTCTACAGCTGGCAAGTGCCTATCCCAAATCTCCACAGATACAGAAGACCCCAGTGGAAAAAAAAATAGGAAGGAAAAGGACAGCACCATGGATTGGGGAACAGATGTTACAGGAGGAAGTACAAAATAACCAATTCACTTAGCTAAGGTGTGTAAATATAGCCAACAGCAAGATATGAGAAAAACTAAGAACATAAACAAGAACTTATGTATCAAAAATGGAAAATTACAGTTACTTTTGAGAAAAAGCAAGTTAAGAAAACAAAACTAAATGTTAGAAATAAGAATGTTAAAATAAAAATAAGATTACACACAGTCAAGATTTCCTCAAGAAATGTGTAGAAAAATAATATTATTTTAAACAGTGGCTTTTAACTATTGCTAATAAGACAATTCCAAAGATCACATCTATAGTTTATTAATTATTTACCAATCAACTGTGGAATTGAGAAGATGAATTTGTGAATTGAAAAACTTAAACTGTTGCAAAAATAGAGAAACAAAACATGTTACAAAAATTTAACTGGAAATAAAAATATCCTATAATGTTGAGAGAAATTGAAAAAAAAAAAACAAAAAAAAAAACCTTGGGCTTACACAGGGACACTTTGCTAAGCCTGGAAGAAGGGGACTGGACCTGCCTGTACTGAATCTACCAGGTTTAAATGAATCCCCAGGGGACTCTTGGCCCTGGAGGGGAGGGGATGGGGGGAAGGTGGGGGTGGGGACAGGAGTGGGGAAGACAGGGGAAACCCATAGCTGATGTGTAAAATTAAAACACAAATATAATAATATTAATAATAAACAGAGAAATCAGATTAATTTTTCAAGAGACAAATGGGAACAAAATATGAGAATACTAATATAATAACAAAAAATCTGAGAAAATATTTTATTTCAGAAATATAATATTTAACACATAATGAATTTCAACGCAAAGAGAATTTTCACATATGCCTAGTGAGGTACTCACATTTGGAGAGATGAGGACATCTGGCAGAGGTGGGAAAGTTAGAAAAGCCAAGAAAACAGGCTAAGACCAGACACATATAAATAAATGAGCACTTACTCAAAGTTCAGAGAGTGACTAAATTCTAATGTGAGTCACAAAGGCTTAGGTAGAGTTTGTACAATCTCCATACTGCAGGAGAAAGCTGCAGTGCATGAACAAGTTCCTCGTAAACATTAAACTGTGTTTAACTAGAAGCTGTCTGTGTATGTAGACGATATTGTTTTTATAAGAGGTAATTTAAATTATTTCTTGTAATCATTTACATTGACTTTTAATTTTTCTACAGAGTTGTGGGGGAATAAATTTTACAGTATTCTTTTATTTTAAAGAAACTGTTACTTATTTCCTAAGGGATTTACACTGAGCACGTGTTACTTTCACATGCAGAGTTATATTTTGAAGATACATCATGTTCTTCCTTGAAATTCAAATTATCAATACCCATGACTAATTCAGCATTTAGCATGCCTTCAAAACTGAAATATTAATGCCATCTTATTCCTGTTTTCAAAGTATTGGAAGTTAATGTTGCAGGAAATGTCAAATTTTTCCATCTCCAATGTACATTTTTTGAAAAAAGAATCAACATTGTGGAGATTCTGTAATCTTCAGATGGTTCTGCCTTGAAGATCACATTCTAGAAGAAACATATGCACCAGATTTTTATCACTGTGCTCAGAAACCAAGATACTAGCACATAAATTGCAATATAGAATAATATTCAATCTAGAAAGTACCTCCATTACAAAAATATACATACTTTATGAGGGGATTATGCACATTTTCTACCCAAAATATAAGCCATACACTACAGGAAAAAAAGTGTTATAATCTTATTCACAAGACTAAAATTTTAAAATCTCAACACAGACATACATTACTAATGTATCACATATTAGTAAATGTATAAAATAGACAAGGATATTAATAACATCAGGGGGAAACTGGAGCCCAAAGACCAATATAACGAAAACAAAACCTCACAAGTAACTAAAACACAAAGAGGAATAAGGCAACCCAAGAGTGATGTGAACAGCATTGTGCCAGGAGAGAAAAAATGTATTTAATGGCCAGACAAAACATTTTCCCACAGAAGTGCATATATGAAAGAGAACTTGAGCTAGACAAAGACAGAGTTCAGCAAAACAATGCTATGAAGAAAAGATATGTGCAGAAGCACCCAGACCAAGCTGGTAGATCTGAATCAACATTTAGCTTGACAACCACATATTTGGTGTAAGTAAGGTTTAAAATGATAAAACTTGAACCAAGACTTAACTCTGTTTTAGCTCCAAACCTGCAATCCTAGCAATCAGAGGATGAGGCAGGAGGATCATAAGTTAGAGGCCAGCTGGGGTTATAAAGTAAAACCCTGGAGTTGGGAGGAAGGGAGTAGGGGAAGGGAGGGAGAACAAGCAAATGAACAAAAATACCAACCATAAAGTCCTGGGGAATAAAGCTTCTACATATCATTAAGCACTTGAGTACTAGACTCAGAATTTTATTCATTCATTCAATGGCATTGATTGAGAACTGCCTATTCCATTAGTGTCAGGACTGGTAGTAAGGTAAAAAACACCATTCAAAAGTCATCTGGTGTAATGATGGCTAGAGACAGTGGACAATACAGACTTACTCAACAACATTCAGCCATTCAATAACAACAACAACAACACAGGTTGCCACGGGCATAAGTCAAAAAAAATAAAGTATTATGAAAAGAATTTTCCATAAATACTCTGGTCAGAGATATTTTCCTTGAAATACACCAGAAATGATGGAAATATCTACAAAGAAGGGAACAGTAATGGCTTCCTGGCCAGCAGTGTATACAACATGGAGTGTGTAGAGGTAAATTAGACTAGGACACCTCCCCACAGGACTGCTTTAAAAGACTTTCATTTGACCTAAGGGACAACTGAGATGCAAAGAAAATAGTTACTAGGGATAGAAACCTATTCAAGGACAGAGTGATGATTTATGTAGTGAAAATATTCTCAAACTCCACTGTCCAGGTAATGGTTTTGTGACCTCGCTTGTGGTCAAGGCCTTCACAGTGGGACTCTGGGGAGATTCAGGGTTGTTGGGTAAGGACCCACTGAGCAGGGAGAGGAAAGGAAGACTGCTGAAAAAAGACTTTGGAAAAGCTCATGGAAGAAATGATCATGGTCTGAACCCTTCAATTTTACCCAGTAGCAATAATTCACTTTCAAACTCAATGACACAGAATTTTAAGATACATGGTAAAAATTCAAAACACAAATCTTCCACACCACATTTCTAGATGATTTTATTGATGACCTTTTTAAGGGAAGGACAGATCTTTCTAGAATCTACCTCATAAAATCTTAGAATCTAAACACTTCTAGAACATGCAAAATAATGAATCTATGATTAAATTTTAAAAGATGACATGTAAAATTCTATGTTCACTGTAGATATGATATATTAGTCTGATATATTTACATATCACTTATATTATATATGATTAGTACATATTTCCCATATTTATAGTTTAGCACAGTTATTTCTATGTAGTAAGTTTGATGTTGTATTATTTTTAATAACTGTGAAATTATGTGGTGAAAAATGTAATTGTCAATCTACAAGGGAGAAGTTAGATAAACTGCTGAGTACACAGGTAAAATCAAATTATGCATATACATTAAAAAACTAAGCAGATCCACAAGCACTGATAAACAACACCCTCTGTTATAAAACACTAAAGCATGCTAGGTCAAGAGCAGACACATGCAGTACATTCACAGGTACTTAAAAATGGATTAAGAGCATAGTACAGAATGTTTCCAGAATGACACATCAGAGACTGACAAGCCAGGAGCCCTGCTACCCACAAGGGAGAACTTGCTAGCTAGGATACAGGGTGCAAGACATTTTATTTGGAGTTTTGGACACTGTTAGAAAAAAATTTAGCCTTTTCAGTTAGGTGAAAATTACTATTTATTTTTAAAAAGACAAAAATAAAGAACCCTGGTATAGGGAGGAGGGGACTGGACCTGCCTCAACTAAATCTACCAGGCTGAGCTGAATCCCCAGGGGAGATCTTGCCTTCGAGGAGGTGGGAATGGGGGTTGGATTGGGGGGAAGGCTGAGGGATGGGAGGAGGGAGGACAGGGTAATCCATGGCTAATATGTAAAATTAAGTTCAATAATTAAAGATTCCAGACTGAGTTATGGTGTTCAGAAATGGAACCAGGAGGCATTTTAGAAGAGATTCAAAGGGTAACTCTGCATAGTATGGCTGCACAAGCAAGTAGCTAGACAAAAAGGGAAGTTAAAATGACAAGTTTTCAGAACAGGAAATCAGTGCAGAAAGGAATAGGCAAGTGTGGAATGCAGACATCCAACAGGTGGTATTCTCAGTTCAAATTCCGAGCAATGAAGGCAGAATTATAAACCTTTTGCACTGACAAACAGCATTCTTGGGATAAAAGCCTGAAATATTTAGAACTATTTTTCTTAACACAGCTTTTCAGAGGCCTAGTACTTTTTCTTTCTACCAATAATTTGATACATTTTTTATTTAATAGAAATTAAACTCCAGGATAGCAAGGTGCTACTGCTTTTGTGGCTGACAAACTGTGTGGGACAGCAAGCACAAAAGAATTTACCACCTTGTAATTACAGCTCTGATCTGACTTTTTTCTCCTCATTGCCAGCATCCTCATCCTTCTGCCTCCTAAAGCTGTGACATGCATAGGAATGAGGTTCACCAGTCATCCTTACTTTATATCCTCATCGTTGGCAAAAATCACGACGGCCCTGGAGTTGGGAGTGTCCAAGAGCTGTTTGATAATTCTATCAAAGTCAATGGTCCTGTCTTTGCGCTCTTGGGGGATTCTCACGGACTGGGCAATGCAGAGCCCACCTGTTCAAGAAAAGAAAGCAGAGTGTCAATAAAGTCCCAACAGAGGTATGGAAAAAAACAGGGAAGGTAGTGGGGGGGGGCAGTTGATACTGAGTCTATAGCACTTTCTTAGGGATGCCTTTGTTTCAGGAAGGCACAAGACATCATGCTTATTCTTGAACTATTGTTGCAAACCATGTAGTAAAGCACAGCTTCACTCTTTGTAATGCATTTTGAAAACTAATACTTCCCAGGAAAGCTAGTGGTATTAACTTTGAGGAAGTAGGTAAAGGGTAACAGACAAAATGTGTGGATGGAGGTCTTTACAATGTATGTCATGTGTTACATTAATGTAATAGACACTGAAGCAACTAGTTTTCATATTTATACTTGAGAGTTTTCTGAACTTAAATTCCCAAACAGTTCTTCTCTCCAACAACACATGACTCTCAGTGTTTAAAGATCAGCTCCAAAGAAATAAAATGAGAAGCAAAGGAACCAACAAGAACACTGGCTATTACAAACAAAACTGTGTAGAACACATATGCCTGGCCAAGCCGCTGAAAATATATTTCAAATATTCTGTGCTATCTTCCCAGAAATAAATATATTATAGTAACTAGTGTTCCCTGCTTTGTGTTAGGGAACAGGAGGATTAAATAGAATTTTTACTCCATGCTTCTGATAGTCTTCATGACCCCAATCAATTTTAATGAAAGTCTGGAGGAGAAATGGGGGCAGAGGCAATTTATTGAACAACTGATGGATTTTATCTTATTCCAACTCTTGCTTAGTCATCATTCCTGAATATTGAATTTTACAAGCTACACTTTTAGACAGGGGAGTGAAGAGAAAAGAAGGAGAGAATATACTTGTAGAAAAAATAATTATGAAGACAATCCCAGGGGTAGAAAATTTAGGTGAGAATGAGAAAACCACCCAGATCTTCCTGTCATGCACCGGGAAGACATTAAAAAATGGGCTTTCTTACACTTTGAACATGGGTATATATGGGTATAAAGAGCCTTCCACTACTGTGGAATAATCCTCTTGTATATTGTAAAGATTTGTCACTCGAATTGGATTAATAAAAAGCTGACAGGACAGTCGCTGGGCAGAAAGTTAGGCAGGAGAGCCAGACTAGGAGAATTCTGGAAAGAGGAAGGACAGAGTCAAGAGTCACCAACCAGAATCAGAGGAAGCAATATGAGAATGTCATACTGAGAAAAGGTACCATGTCATATGGCTAAACATAAATAAGAATTATGGGTTAATTTAAGCATAAAAGCTAGTTAGTAATAAGCCTGAGCTACCAGTCAAGCACTTATAAGTAATATTAAGCCTCTGAGTAATTATTTGGGAACTGGACAGCAGGACAGAAACTTCTGTTTACATTCCACAAATACAGAAAAGCATAATCTCTGATCCCAAATTAAGACTCCACTGAACTTTAGTCTCAGTTGGTATTAGTGTTATGCTAAACAGTTTTCCAACTTCAGCTCTCAAGAAAACACCTGTAATACTCTTCAATATACATATGCCCTACAATGATGTAATCAGGTTAAACAATCTACCTGAAATCCTAGAACCATACATACAACAAGACTCGATAGTTCTTTCAAGTACAACTGAAAGGTTCATTAACAGAAACCATATCTTGGCCTTAAAGAAAAAGAAAATGAAACCTCATAGATATCATACTAAGTATATTCTCAGATCTTAACAAAGTGGAACTCAATAACAAAAGTCATAGGAAGATCTAGATATTTAAAAACTTAAAATCAGAGTTGTCCAATTACCTCTGAGTCAAATAGAAAGTGTCCAAAAAGTTAAATATTTAGATGACTTAAAACTATAGTACATTGAAATAAATGGACAATAGCTAAAATAGTAGTTAGATGGGAAACATATTTATACTAGAGAGCAAGAAAGAATTAACACAGGCAAACTCTACTTCTAAAGAAAGAACAGGTGAGTAAACACCAAGAAAGCAGAGATATGATAAAAAAATTAAAGTAAAAATCAATAGATTTGAAATAGAGAAACAACAGAGTAAAAATACCATTATTGAAAGGGTCAATAAATATTGATAAATCTTGAGCTAGGATGACCAAGGAGAGAAATCACAAAGACAATATGAGAAATAAAATAGAAATAGCATTTTATTATTTATTAAGCAGTACTGGTCACACCTACAAGGCGGGGCTGAGAGAGGAGAGGACTTGCTTTGTTCCAGGACCCTGGACACTGAAGGTAGACCCAGCAGAGTTCTCCAGAGAATACCTCCAGACTGCGCTATACCTTTCCCAGACCCTGCAACCTATCCCTTCATTTGTAAGTTCCCCCACAAAATAAACCTCCCTTTTAACTATGTGGAGTGGCCTTAATAATTTCACCAATAGACAGGGGTTTAAAAAGAGTTTATTAAGGGAAGGGAATAGAAGGGGTGTGCATAGGCCTATGGAATGACTGTGCAGGAAGAGAGGGAAGGAATAGGTGGAACCGGCTTTTATAGGTCCTCCATAGCTATGCGACTCATGCATATAGATTGCGTGACCATGCTGCACACAGATTATGTGATCATGCAGCGCACAGATTATGTAGGATGTAAGGCCCTGGGATGACTAAGTATCCTGTCTGACTACTGGACAGTGTACACAAGGTCATGTAACTGGGGGAATGGCTAGGAATTCTAACACATTATGCATTCTGTCCATGGATGTAATGAATTTTGTAATTTTAAACTCAGAAACATCAAGAAAATAGAAGATTTCTTTGAAATAACACAAATTATGATCCTATATAAATTATAAACAGCAATTTGATGTTTTAGCAATACCTTCATGAGAGAAAGATATAGGCTCAAATGGTTTTATTAATGAATTCCAAAAATCCTGTAAAAAGCTATGAAGCCATCTACATCAGATTCTTCAAGAGCAAGTAGGTTAAGGTTTAACTCATTACATGAGGTCAGTATCATATAATGTTGCCAGAATCAGATGTTTTAAAGGACAAGAAGAGACCACTATGGGTAAGGTGGGTTGTAGATTAATGTGGACTGTTAGGTGGCCTGACATGTCAGTCTGAGCTATTGGCACTATTTCAGGTGTCATTAAACTTCAATTCCCACCTCAGGAAGCATCATGGAGCCATGCAGTAAAGAACAATGGGGTCGCATGCTATCCTAATCTTGAGAAGTAAAAGCTAGCTATAAGCCTGGGTCCATGGAATGAAGAATTTGATTCCCACGAGTGATAAGAAAAAAGAAAATAAAGAAAGAAAGAAAAAAGCAATGTTCCTAGGCAAAGCAGATACAATTGTGAGGCAAAAACTCCAAATTTTATCCATGACCAGGATATCTTGATTTTGCTTCTAAAGATCTGGCCAGTATGAATGCCCAAAACCATCTTCTACCCTTAGACAGAAGATATCCCAAGGTTTCAAACAGAACATAGATACTGTTTGGTCTTCCAGTCTTGCCCCATCATCATTCATGTGGCTTCAGGTTGAGTTCTGCCATTAAACTGTTTGCTGAAGTCTCAATATGTTTGTGCTAGAGTTTGAAGGCAAATGCCAAGATTAAATACAGAAAGTGAAGCAAGAAAAACTGATAGGCTAGGTCAGATTTGTCTCTGAGGTAAACATCTGAACTTGACTTTCTTCATTAAGGGTGGGCAGGGATAGGACTCCATTCAAATAATTGATTCACCTCATGGTCTCTACAACCAAGGATAAACTGTTGTATCAGTTCAGTTAGATTCAGAGGTATAAAACTGAATTATGAAATTGCCTTTAATTGTAGGGCTAGAATTGATCATAAATTGTTCAAGTGGTTGATCAACCTTATTAGGTCAACTGGTATGGACTGTACTGGATGAATATTCTGATTTTCCTTAAATTTGAATGTCAGAAAAATATTTCTAAATATCACAGTAGCTGATCCTCTTTGTTAGATCAATGAATTGGGTATGAGGGAAGATAACATATGTTGGTTGATATTTGAGTCCTCAACTTGCTGAAAGAAGAGTGAAACTGGGAAGAGTCAACAGTAACCAAGATTTTTTCTGAAGGGGTCTGCAGACCCAATATTTCAGATTGGTTTCTTATATGTACATAAAATTATTATGGAGTCTAGTCTAAAACAAGTTAAAATGCCACAGTTAAAAAGGAAAACACTCTTAAAACCTATCTTTTAAAACATTAACAGCCCAGGAGGTGGAGATGAAGAAATGAGGAGAAAATTGGAGGAAGGCAGTAACTGGGGAGTGGATATGACAAAAATATATTGTATACATGTATGGAATTATTAAAGAATAAAAAGAGTACTTAAAACACTAACATAACACAGAAATGTAAGAATTATTATTATTATTATTATTATTATTATTATTATTATTATTATTTTGGTTTTTTCGGACAGGGTTTCTCTGTGTAGCTTTGTGCCTTTCCTGGAACTCACTTGGTAGATCAGGCTGGCCTCGAACTTACAGAGATCTGCTTGGCTCTGCCTCCTGAGTGCTGGGATTAAAGGCGTGCACCACCACCACCCGGCGCAATGTAAGAATTATTATGTGGTAGCTAATAAGTGACTATGGAATATGGGATGGTAGGTTTTGGGTGAGAAAGGCATCTGTTCCTTCTGAACAATATACCATGGTAGCTAACCTTTAACGCATACAACCTTGTACCCACAGTATAGAAGGATGCCTGCCAACAGTGACAATGAGCTTCACTGTATTATGAATGTGTAAAGAACCTGACAACAGGGCAATGACCTATGTCACTCTGAATCACATTGTTTTAATTGGAAATTCTGTGACTAAGAATTGCCTTGAAAATGGTATTATGATTTGTAAATGTCCTCTTCATAGCGATGCAGTTTTTCAATCTTAAGCTGCTTTCTATATTTGGTTTGGAAAAGTAAGCTAAATTAAATAATGGAAGTCAGTTCCCTAGTTGCTAACTAGGATAGAATTACTTATTTTTTTCTTCTCAGTGATTTCACTTTGCTTATGGAAAGCTCATCTACGTCGACTCATGTGTTTATTTGATATTCACATAGCATTTTCATTCATTTATTAACTTTTACACACTTTTTACTTCTGTGTAGGATAACTGCACCAAAGCAAAAGGGTTAGGGATCCTTGCCATGTCACATTATAGTTTGTGGCCTTAAGAAATTCATATTTTGGAGAGAGGGAGAGAGGAGGGAAGAGTAAGCTGTATTCATGTTAGTGTATATACACACATATGCTAGTATACTATAAAGGGTCTAAATGCAATCATATGTCAGAACAATATACATAGCTAGCATCCAGTTGTTGGTTTGGAGAAACCTTTCAACAGAGTAAACAATGTCTCCCTTGAAAAATGGATAACTCTATGACTGCACTCAGGAACACCCAATATTTAGCCTGGTCACCCTTCACTATAAAGAAGCAAGAAGTGCATAAAAAATTAATGAACGTGTAAAAACGAAAATGCTAGGTGAATATTAAATGGACAAGGGAGTCAACATAGATAAACTTCCCATGAGCAAAATGAAATCCCTGGGAAGAACAAAATAAATGATGATACCATTGAACCATTATTCAGTGAACCAAATGCCCACACTTTCATGTGGATATAAGTGCCAGATTGAGTAAATGACTGTACAAAAATGAATGAGACCTCATTACAGAACAATTCCAAATAGAAAGCACAGAGGAAACACAAGAAAGAGAACACCATTAGTGGAAAACTTTAATAGTGACTGTTGCCTTTGGGTCACACTGATGAGTATTGGAGTCTGTGTAGGAAAATTTAAGATGAATTGAACATTTATGTTCCCTAAAAGCATTTACTCCCAAAATGCATATTAACTACCTTGGTGACTATAACATATTCCTTCATCATCTTTGATACTCTTCCTTTCTTTGAATGCAGGTGCCATGACTCGCATGTGTCTGTTCAAATTTCTTATGTTTGAATCTCATGCCCAGCGCCACAACATTCAGTTTCCAGGGGATACTGATGCTGCTGGTCTGGAAACTACACTGGGTGAACCTTTTCTAGGCAACATGGAAGTGGATCCTGAGAAATACTCCTTTGTGTACCCCCACATGAGTTACAGCTACCTCTGGGAGTTGGCAGTGATGTTGTATACTGACATTCCAGCCCAAAGAATCTCTGAGGATGGTGGCCTAGGGAGAAGGAAAGGGATGGATCATTATGTTTTGTTATAAAGAACAATGGAGGAGGTATCTGTGGGTAGTGGTCAACACTATCTCAATGCTGTAATTCCTCCATGTCTGGCAGGTATTATGCAGAGGCAGAGAATGAAATGGTCTATAAAGTGTCCTGGGGCTGCTGGGGGGAAGTCATGGCTACTTTACCACCTTCTCTGCAAGAGAAAGGGAAGCATTTGGATGGAAAGCTGGCTTCCCATCATGATTCAATTACAGCTGAATGATTAAGCAAATGAGCACAAACTCCATTTGACTATTTGATTAGTGGAGGGGCGGTCCACACTCAGTTGATGCTAATGCAGTGCACACTGGGGAAATTGATAAATAGGGTTTCATGACTACAGCATGGAGATGATCACCCCCTTTTAACTGAGAACTGCCCACAGGTGAGCCTAATCAAATGTCTTAACAGAACAGAAACATGGTCTATTATCATAGTAATGGGGATGATGAGCAAGTACATAAAGCTAAAATTTGAGCAAAGAAAGGAGATTGGAACATGAAGAAAGAGAGGTGAGCATGCTGTTTTCATCTGCTCTTGGAAGGCATCTCTTGTGCCTTCTGGAAGGAAAAAATCACTTCATTTGCATCAGATCCATAGAAAAAGGCTTAAAAACTCCCTTAGGCTATAGGCAGATGACACTAAAACAAGCATTCAGATGAAATGTGTTATGTCAGATATATGCCAACCTGAGGAGGAAAATCTGTGTCCTGGGAGGTCTACCAACAAAGAGGGGATCTGGAATGCCCCCCAATATACTCTTGATGATCAGTTATCAGTTGGACTATTTTTCCATAATGATGACTCAGCACATATCATCATACTTTCACCCCACACTGATGTTCTACTGAATGCTATTTGGTTTTGCTTCCACCTAAGTCTCTTCCATGGGACTCACTTTGCCTATTGTATGTAATGTTACTACTGCACAAATGCAAGCCACATTTGCAGAAATAGTTGTTCAGCAGCTGGAGCTTAGGACTCTAATGATTAAAAATTACTATTTTTTAAAAATTTTTATATACATGCTTGCAGGCATTGTGTTTGTATGTGCATAATGTGTATGTAGGTGCTATGGAGGCAGGAATAGGGGCATCAAATCCCTTTGATCTGGAGTTACAGGTGGTTGTAAACTGTCTCACTTGGGTTCTGGAAACTTAACATGGGTCCACTACAATAGCAACATGTGGGCTGCAGAGATGGTTCAGCCATTAAAAGTACTTTTTGATATTGCAGAGGAGCTGGTTTCAATCCCCAGCACTCAATAGCAGCTCACAGTTGTCTGGAGCACCACTTCCAGTAGATATGACACTGTCTTCTGGCCTTCATGAATACCGCATGCACATGGTGCAGAGACGTGCATATAGGAAAAGCACCCATGCATGTTAAAAACCATGAACAATAAATTTTAAAGAGCATCAAGTTCTGTTAACTGCCTAGCCAAAGCTCTAGCCCCAAGAATCTAACTTTTGAAAAATGTTTCCTTTACCTAGCCAAGTTTTTAACCAATAAACGTTGCAATTTCTCTGTGCTATGAGATGGAGTGTCCACAAACAGTAGAACTGAGCAGCATTATTATAAAGATTACAATTGAAAAGTCATGTCACTGGGGCTAGAGAGATGGTTTGGTATTTAAAAGCTCTGGCTACTTTTCCTGAGGACCTGGATTCAATTCCTAGCATCCATATGATGGTCTATGACTGTCTCTAATGCCAGTCTCAGGCTATCCACTGCCCTCCTCTGGTTGTCATAGGCACTGCATACATGTGGTGCACAGACACACATTCAAGAAAAATACCCGTCTTTGTAAAATGACAATAAATAAAAGTTAAAGGGAAACAATTTAAAAATAGTCATGTCACTGACAGGACAACTCCATTCTTGCCACCTCATCTTTGAATGGGAGGGCAATTTTCAGTGGCTTGAGGAGACAAGCTACTGAGATAATAAAGAGAATCTCACTTGGAAATCAATCTTTTCTTCATTTGGAGCTGAAAGCTGGTAGGTTTTGTCCTTCTCTGGTAGGGAGCAATCTGTAACAGCAAGAGACATCAGGAGCCAGAGCACAGACTTCTTCCAATAAACCCTGTTGCTCTCCTAACTGATTATAGATTCTCTCCCATCTAAAAGCAGAAGAGGAAACAATTTACAGTCAGCAGCTCAGTGTAGGCAGAGCCTTTACTAGTGATGAGGCCTATTACTTAGCTACCCCAATTCAATTTAGCAAACACTGAACTGATCCAGTGAAAGATTTGTAGGATTTTTTTTTTAAACAAGAAACAAAATATGTTAGTAAGAGGATTATCTGATTAACCAGGGAACACAGATCAGGACAGATTAAGATCATCATTGATCTGAATTGAGAAAATGGGTGATAATTTTCAAAATCAGATGTCATTCCATATGCCTTTTGTTTCTTAATATATTCAGCACCATCCTTCTCTCCTATTAAGCAGAGGTGTTTTGAAGTTAAGTGCCTCTTTAGTTTGCACAGTAGTATTAGGACTTTCATCTCTCAATGATTCATGCTAAATGGCCATATATTATCTTACCCTCATATATGGTATGTCACATATGTAGTGGAAGATAATTGAATATAAGGGCATGATGTATCTGTTTTCATAATTCAAATATTCAGTTATTAGAAGTAGGTCCCTTGAGACTCAGGAAGTAGGTGGGGCTTATGTAACTCTGAAAGTGAAGAAAACATACAAATCCCAGGATATCATGAAACCTAGAAGGTTCGCCAGAGCCCTCCCTGAAGTTATATAAGCAGTAACATTTTCTAGAAAGAGGATGCTCTCAGATCTACTGGTCTGCTTGAAAGTTGTGGAGGGAGCTCCAGAGATGCACTTTTCCTGGATTGTCACCCAGAGAGGGTAGACTTTTCTTTGAAGCATCCATACTCCTATAGTTAACCCCTCACTCATACTTCTGTAACTAAGTCAAAAAAACTCATTGGCTCACTAGCTCAACTTGGGTCTAATCATTTATCTGGTCTGGTGTCAGTGTCACATCTGGATAAATATTTCTTCCTGTTTCCTCAGAAAAGTCCTACACAAATGGGTTAAAAGTGGGCATGGTATCTAGTTAGAGAAGTCAAAGACTGTATGGAAAAGGTCATCTGAGATTGATAGTTTACATTGGTGGAGATGAAGAACTGGAGAGGGAAAGGTGCAAGTTCATTGTGGATATGACTGCCCTGCTGCCATTTCTCCTGAAGCTTGGCCAATAGATATAAGTTTTGGCTAAGAGTGGTGAGGTTTGCATCTTCAAGCAATAGCTTACCTCCGGTCACAATAAAGGTATCAGCTGGGTTTATCTTCCAGCCTCATTCTGAGTAGGAATGACTACATGTCACTTAAAGGACACATTTGCATGTAATACTTCAGGGGGAGGGGATACTATGTTCTTGGCACCATCAAGCATTAAATGAAAGTATGAATGCCAACCCAACACCTATTAGACTGATAAACCAAAAAAAAAAAGTCAAGGGAACCAAAAACTTTAATAAGTCATCACTTAGACAAAGAAACAGGGTCAGGCACCCCCCACTTCTTGATATGGGAAATAATGGGGCTTAATAAATAAATAAAGTCAGAAGTGATCTTTGACGTCAGTGACTTCTTATCTGAATACAAAAGGACAGAAAATCCTTGACTGTGAAAAATTTCAAGTACATCACAAAGAAAAAGAGACACTTGGGGAATCATGTACTACAAAAAAGACCAAAAGAAATGAAAGCAAAGTCACTTTTATGAGTTTGGAAACAAGATCGTTAGATAATAGCAGGACAGACAGAGGAGGAAAAGACATGGAGGAAATAGAAACAATATTAGAAGATAAAGAATTGGCAACTGAAACACATTTCTGGGGACATCTGACTGGGTCACTGATTATTCTTAGATGTGAACTCTGAATAATCTTTGATAAACTTGTTTCCCATTCTAGATTGCAGAGAGGAAGAAAAGAATAAAACAATAACAACTGCGTTCGCCAAGAATATTCTCAACCCCAGAGCACATGAAACATTCCACACAAAGTGGAAAGGTAGGTTTGATGTCAGTGAATCCAAATAAAGACCTGTGGTACTAAATTTGTATAATCAGGGTTGAACTGCATGAAACTTTATGTGACAAATCTATGAGAATCTTCCAGTTGGTGTGCCAGGGAAAGACACACTTCACATTCAAAGCACGATTTTTACATGTTAGTAACAAGTGAGCCCACCATATCTTCTAGCCAAGAAACATAGGAAAGTAAGACCTCATCAAAGACACTAAGGAAGTTCAGTGTCACTCTTTGGTCTGACAAGCACCTGCAGTCAAGTTTGGGATGTGGAGGTTTGAAGCAATGACAATAGTTGGGGCAGTAGACTGCGCAACAAAAGTGCCTGTAAGTCTTGTAGAGAGCTCCAGCAGACAGACACATTTCCTGAGTTGCCTCCACCCCCTGCTGGGGTCAGGCAGCTTCCTTTTAAGTCATTCATCTCACAATAAGTTATAGGGCTTTCTCCAGTGGTTTCTGATGTTGGGCTGTGAGTCACTTCTCTTGCTGTTTTTTATCCACATTTTACTTGCTGATTCATCCATTCCTTCAAAACATATTTATTAAACAACTGCTAAGTTTCCATACACTGTGTTTCTGGGTATGTAGCAATCAACATGAAAGAAAGAATTCCCACTCACTTACATGGTGATATGTACTAACAGGGCAAGTCTTCTTTTTAAATAATTTTCTTTCAAGATAGTGATGTCCTATACAATTGCTATCAGCTAGTTTACAGCTGCACTCCCAGCACAGAGCATCTCATCCTCAAGAACAGCTGGTATCCTGGCAGGTCGTGAGTGGGTTAATGAAGAATGTGCTCTCATTCAGGAAGCCTTGAGAAGGCAAGCTGTTCCTTTCCTTGAGCAAGAAATAAGAAATTGGCTTATTTTTCACAGTCACTGGTCTTTCCTGTGACTAGATTATTCTCACCAGTCAAAACCAATTGGCATTTGTCTCAGGGAAGCTCCTCTGCAATGTCTTTGTATCCCAGGACAATTAGAAAGGGGTTAATTTCTGAAGTTCAGGCTTGGCTAGAATCGTTAATTTCTGAAGTTCAGGCTTGGCTGGAATCTCCAAACTACTATTTCCTTTCAGTCAGCTCTTGTGTGTGTGTGTGTGTGTGTGTGTGTGTGTGTGTGTGTGTGTGTGTGTGTATACGTACCATTTTATTATATTTATAATTTCAAGATAGACTTTTATATTTGTGAATTTCCAGTAATGTACATGCATATTTATTCTAGTACTGTAGTATTATTGCAGGCCCTATAGAAGAACCTATTTATGTTGCTTTTCTAAATGGCCATGTTGTCAGAATATCTGCTGAATATTTATGTTTATAGCCATAGAGTTTATATCCATAGATTTGTGCTGCTTTCAACCTTGGTCAGAGAAGATTCTTATTACCATGATGTTAATTTAGAGACACATTACTGTCCAAAGTGCAGAGAGTTAGGGTTGTGGGTGCTCAGCTATAGATGAGCTGTCATTCTCATATTGCCTAACCTCCTCCAAGGTTATGGGAAAATTAATGATATCAGTATTCTGATCATTCTTCATTGGTTCTCTATGTTCACTCTCTACTATAACAACTCACCTTCCTCTATTACAATTTTCATTGATTCCAAAAGTTTTTCACAACTTTATTTTAATTTATATTGTTTGTTTTGTGGTATGGGTTTTGAAACGAGGGATATAAGCTTACCAAACACACCTTCCACCACTGAATTAACTCCTTAGCTCTGTCTGTATTTTTGCCCAAACACAACCATGTACATTAAGAACTGGAGAGAAGTACAGACACTCAGCTTCCTTGTAGATGGGTGACTGGACCTTAGAAATGAAGCAGTTTTCTTCAATCCTCCATAGCCAGAGGTGGTTCTAATACAAAACCAAGAAATGTTCATCTTCTGCCCAAAGCTACTGACTTGGGCGCTCTAGTGGGCTTTCTCTCATCCCTGCACCTCTCTTCCCTCTACCGCATCTTGCCTTCATTCTTGTGTTCACCAATAAAATAACATGAGTGCAATACTTGCAGTTCCTGTACAGTCCTTTAGGCTACTAAACTCTTCTGAAGAGAGAACTGTGGTGATATATTGTGCACCCGAATATATTATGTATCCTAATAAATTTATCTGGAGATCAGAGGACAGAGCCAGCCACTAGATTAGACATAGAGGCATGAAAGTGGTAGCACACACCCTTAATCCCATCACTCGGGAGGCAGAGATCCATCTGGATCTCTGTGAGTTCAAGGCCGCACTAGAAACAGAGCCAGGCGTGGTGGCACACACCTTTAATCCCAGTGCTAGAGATCTCATGACTTGGCTACCAAGTATTTGGGAAGCACACATGCCTTTAATCTCAGAACTAGGAAATAAGGAAGATGGCAGGGCACAGAAAGGTGTATAAGGGAAGATTGGCTGTGGCTTGTTCCATTTCTCTGATCTTTCAGCTTTCACCCCAATATCTGGCTCCAGGATCTCAATTAATAAGACTATTTAGCAATTTATATTATAGAGAACTTTTTTTGGTAACTCTTTCATAACAACCAATTTTTCTATAGTTATTCGGAGGCAGGTATAGTATGTCAACCCTTTAAATATTTTCATATGCATGTCTGCCTAGAAGGAAAATAGAAAGCTCACCATCCTTTCAATGGCAAATAAGAAACAATTTATACTCACAGCTTTAAGTTTGTTGTATGTGGTTGATGAAATGTCTCATACCTGGATTAAATTCTATATAGAAATATGTAAAGTATTACACACATACAGTTATGTTAGCAGTATGGGTATGTTTGTTCAAAATAAAAATTAGAAAGATGATGTGAATAGTTGTCATTGAACTAGTGACCTCTGCATGCTTTGAGATAAACTGATTTTTAAGGATTCTATCTTTTTTGAGCCCTTTGTTGCAACTCTCTTTTTTACTTATTGTTTCTGCTATGATCTATCCTTACCACAGCAAACTATTGCTACCGTTAAGACTTAACAGACTACACATATCAAAAAGAGCCATCTTCAGAGGATTTGAACATTTATCATTGTTAAAGAAATATCACTCTTTATCAATGTGAATGTCTCAAACCAAAGAGGTGGAAACAGATGAATCCTGCCTCCAATGGCTTTAGAAATGTATCATCTTCCCCATTGTCACAGAGCTTAAAGAGAGTGCTTTCCTTCTTGGGAAAGCATGCATTATTTAAAGCCCCTGCCAGCTCATGCTTCTCTAAGCACAAAGGAGGCCTTTTAGCATCACACTCATCCTCTTTGGACCCAAAATCATGCATAAATGCTTCCAAAGTGTAATGGGTAATTTTAATTGTCACCTTGATGAAATGTAGAATGATCTTGAAAACAAACCTCTTAACACATCCTTGAGGGAGTTTCTAATTTGACTAATGGTAGGTGGTACCATTCCTCTGGCTAGGGATCAAGGATTGAATAAATGTAGGAAGCCTTCTGAGTACCAGTACTCATCTTTCTCTGATTCCCAACAGCTGATGCAATGTAAACAGGGGCTATATGTTCCTACTACCATGACCTCTCAAAAGTGTAGTCAAAAAGAAACTCGCCCTTTTCAAGTTGCTTCTTTGTTGTAGGTTTGGTTGTAGCAAGGAGAAAAAGCCCTGATTGTACTGTGTTGCAGAAGATTCACTGAACTGTTTACAGTATAATACTGAGATTATTGAGTTTTTCAAGCACATTAGAAAAGATATTTCAGGTCAGAAACCTGGTGCAAGGGAAACTCGTAGGAATCTGCAAGGATGACCCCAGCAAAGATTCCCAGCAACGCTGGGTGCGTAGCCTGAACTGGCCATCTCGGGACTATCCAGGACTTCCAGTAGAGGGATTGGAGCACCTGTCCAGCCACACAACCTTTGACCTACAGCCTGCTCTGCCCTGCTTATGGGATGTGTGGCACAAAGATCCAGCAAAGCTAAGTCACATGATGGCTGCCATGCCACCTTTGGTTTTCGTCTCCACCTGTTGTGTACTTAAGAGACTTTTAATATTTATACAATCTGAGGATATTGGATTGATGGAAAATTTCTTATGAATCATTTATGCCTTCTCCCAGGAATACTGGGAGATATCCTTATGTACTCAGAGGTCTTCTTCATACCTTGGAGGTGGTGACACATAAAGAAGCCAGAGGTCTCTTCATGAGGCTATGAGACATTCTTGAAACATCTGTCCCTGTACTTACACAGGAATTCAATATTCAAAGCAAAGTAAACTTTAAAATGTCAACAAGATTTGGTGGACTAGAGGAGTTGGCCACAGTTCAGATTATAAGCCTCTTCTACTGTACACTCAGACAATTAGGTAACATATAACTCTGCCCTACATAGAGACATATTGATGAGCAAAGTATGGAGTGGAAAGATGATAAAAAGAATGAAATGTCAAGACCTCCCTCTCTTAGAAACATTAGCTCATGATAAGCCATTATAATGGCATATGACCAAGAAACAACAGAATGCCAGGGTGAGATATATAGACAAATTCTATAAACATATAAACGTGAACATTTAATGTTTTATGCCAGAATTTGAATAATAACTGCATCAGCTTTAGCCTGAGGATTATTCCTGGGCACTCTGACAACTAAGAGTTAATAATACACTGCTTGGGACATGGCAAAATGCCCAGTGTGGCTTAAAGATTTTGTTTGGCCTAGTGTCCTTGAAGCAACCAAAGCTACCAGCCTGAGAACAGGCTGTCATATGCCTCTAGTTTCTTAAAAATTGGGTTATGGGGTTAATGAGTAAGAATGATAACTCTGTTTATCATTGATGTCAAAATTTGAGGAAAAATAGCCGGGTGGTGGTGGTGCACACCTTTAATCCCAGCACTCGGGAGGCAGAGCCAGGCAGATCTCTGTGAGTTTGAGGTCAGCCTGGGCTACCAAGTGAGTTCGAGGAAAGGCACAAAACTACACAGAGAAACCCTGTCTTGAAAAAAAATATTTTTTTGAGAAAAAATGATTGGAAATGATAACTATGTTCTGTCATAGTTTATTAATGATGACTAAAAGATGAGCAAAGGAAGTGAAAGACATGTCCAAAACCAAAAATTATATGATCTATGTTTTGGAACATCATGAATGTATCCCTGCTTACTAAATTCTGTATAAATAATGAAAAACTCTAGCTGATAGTCAGTCAGGCTACAAGATTCTCCCAACCATCATGGCCTGGCTCACTTCCTTCCCCTGCTGACTCCTTACATCCTCTGCTGGAACCTGTCTATATGCTTCCTTTTTGTCCATCTCTACTAAAATTAAACTAAGAAGTATTTGTCCTATGTCTGATTCCTCCCTCACTGCTCTTGCATCCACCCATCTTCAGACCCTGCCCTCATATGGAGCTGGACTCTGGCAGATGTGCAGGTGTGGGGTAGAGAGTGGAATGGGGCTCAAAAATTGTGTGAGTGACTAAGCAATGACTGGTCAAGCCTCAGATCTATACCATGAGAGCGAGCCCACCCCTGACAATGTCTGGACTGCCAGGCCCCAGAAGCTGGATGGTCTAGAGACCTAGGATAGAATGAACCACAGTTGGAGAAAAAGGAAGTAAGTCAAGGTAATGATGTCTAATGATATTCTGCTATACTCACAGATTTGTGAGTACTCCAATTGTCATCAGAGTCTTCATCCAGTAACTGATGGAAACAGATGCAGAGACCCACAGCTAAGCATTGAGCCAAGGTTGGGGAATCCTATCAAGGAAACTGAGGAAGAATTGTATGAGCCACAAAGGGTCAAGGGCATCACAAAGGAACCCACAAAAACAACTAACCTGGTCTCATATGAGCTCACAGAGTCTGAACTGACAGCCAAGGAGCCTGCCTGGGACCCACCTAGGCTCTCTACATATGTGTGTCAGTTGTGTAACTTGGTCTAATTGTGGGACTTCTAGCAATTGGAGCTTGGACTATCCCTAATGCTTTGGCTGGCTTGGGAACCTATTAGTCATACTGGGTTGCCTCACCCAGTCTTAATACAAGGGGGTAAGCTTAGCCCTACCTCAACTTGATATGTCATGATTTGTTGATATCCACGGGAGGGAGGCCTGCCCCTTTCTGAACAGAAACAGAAGAGGAGTGATTGGGAGGGAGAAGAGAGGAGGTAGGGGAGGGAGGAGAAACTGTGGTGGGTGTGTAAAATCAATAAATTTAATTAATTAAAAAAAGAAAAGAGTTTCAAGCAAACTTCTCCATCTCCTGATTTATGGATCTGCTCTCAGAAATATCTCATTTATCTCCTGGTTTTCTTTGGAGAATTTCCATGCAAGAGTCATCCAGTTTAGGGATTCAGTATTTAGGTGCTTAGGTTATATGGGACAGTTTGAAGGATTTCCTGCAATAATGTACTAATTTGCCAAAAAGGTCTGACTTAGTACAAATAGCTATTAAAAACAAACAAACATAAAGCAGAATAACAAAGGCAAAAAAAAAAAAAAAAAAAAAAAAAACCACCAACATGGATTATTCATAAACTGCAACCAGATCAACCACACCATTGCAGTACAAAAGAAAGCTGTGTCCAGGAATCAGGAAACAGATTCAGCTTCAAAAATCTCCATTCAAAAAGATGATAGCGCAGGCTGGCCATAGAGGTGCAGTTATGGAGTCTCAAAACTACAGCAATGGATTCAGAAAGTCTATGAGTTCAAAAGCAGTTTGAGCATGCATGCTCTGTTACATACCAACTTGAAGACTAGCCTTGATTACATAGTAAGATAGGATCTCAAATGTAAAAACAAAGAAAACAATAGAATCTGCTGCTAGTACTGAATTAAATGATTTTTTTTTCCCACAAAGAGCTTACAAATATACTCATTTTTTTGTGAAATGTTCAGGTTTCTCAGGTTGTTGTAGCAGAAATGAAACACATGTGAGTATTCTCAGGAGGAATAACTTTATCTTTAATAACTTCAATGCAAACTTTATCAACAGCTTACAGCAATCTTGAAGCGAGGAGAGACATGCATACAGATAGATCCTCAAATCCCAGGAAGGGATGTGAGTGACTTAATTGAAGCAGGGACCATTGCTAAGGCAATATATTCTTGATTACACATTTTTTTTAAATAATGAAAGACAGCAGGATATTCTGTCCACCTCTGCCATTGAATATTCAGAGGTTCTGTAAGCTCAGTAAAGAAGTAAATGGAAAAGGAGAAGACCATGTTTCATGCATAAAAATGAAGCCAATGCTTTTGAAGCCACCAAACCTATAAATCAATTGCTCCTCATAAGCAGAGTGCATGGTTAGTATCAGAGAAATCAAAGGGTAAGAGAAGGAAGGTGGACAGCTATCACACAACTGCTACCATGAGAAAGACAGAAGTGAACAACTGCAGGAACCAATTGGCCAGCAAAGAGGAAAACCACTGCCTACTTAACTGGAATGCTGACTGTAAAATACTAAGAAAAAGAAAAAAAAAAAAAAAAAAAAAAGCACAGAACCTTGTACCAGCAAATATGGATTTTAGTTTAAATTAAACCAAGCAGGGACTTTACCAATTATAAGCATTCTGAGCTAGCCCTGGAAAATTCCCTCTGAAAACAAGGAGCTACATTATACTTCTCACCAAAACCCTTTAAATATCCATGTTGCTACATTTTGGCAGCATTGTAACTTATATACTAGAACTCTACCCAATCATCCACATCCACATTCCTTTGCTACGGTCTCCACTTGTCCTTAGCTTCATCTCCAAAACCTACAGCAAAGGTGAAAACACATGGACCTTGGTTGCCACCGTGAGAAAAAATAGAAAGCAGAAAATTCTGTAAATAACGTGCTAAGTAGAAAGGTAGGGAAGCAAAAAGAACCAATAAATTTGTCTTGTAGGGCCAAGGTCAGAGCTGCCTTACCCATTGAACATCACAAGCCAATCAACAGGGCATAGTTGTATTTAGAAAGCAGAGGCATATGCACCTTGAGAAAGCACTAGCATGCACACCTCTAGACACTGGATTTTGAATGTAGTCCAGCTGTAATTCTATGCAGATGGTACCCTACAGTGTTTGTTTTACTGCCTGTATAGCCTTATGTCACTTTCTCTCATCTTAGACATGTGTGCTAGGTCCCATACCATCTTCATATAGGATCTTTATTTAATAAAGCAGGCATCAACCCTGTAGGTTAACCAGGATAATTTAGAGGTGGGGTAGTGGGAATAGAAAATCAGGAAGTAGCATCCTGCATTAGGGAATTTTAAAAGGCTATTCATTGGCTTATGATCTTAGGCACAGGATGGCAATATCAACACCAAACAATCAGAGAAAATACTATTCTATCAAAAATCTTTTGTTCATCTATGTTAGGAGTCAAGAAGCTTGAATTTTTGTTTGTTTGTTTTCATTTAAAGAGCCAACTATTCAATGTTTAGACTTTATAGGAATACAGTCTCTGTCACAGCTACTCAACTCTCTTGTAACTCTACAATAGCCAAATGCCCTTGACAACACATAAGCAAATAGTTGTTTTCAAACAGAAAATTTACTGAGATAGACAATCTGGAAAATCTATCATGCAGGATCAAGCTTACAAGCTCATAGGCTAAGTTCTAAACAGTGGCTGAAATCATTGATGCATTTTAGCGAGACACATGCAAGAGCTAAATTTGTATCAATTGTACATTCTTCTTTTGCTTCATGTGCTTTCCACACTTAAATTGAGGTGATAGTTTTTAAATATTGTACATAGTGATGGGTTTCAGGAGGACAGATTTCTCTCCTCGTAGCTTCCTTTGTGTCTTTCTTCCTCACTCCCCCTAGAAACTTTCCTCACACAAGAGATTTAACGTCACATTGTGCACATCTCTCTGTGTGATTTTATGTGCACACACACACACACACACACACACACACACACACAAAGATTCACAAATGAGAGAAAATATTCAGCATCTGTCTTTCTATATCACTTTAATTTAATACAATAATCCCCAACTGCATCTATGTTCCTGCAAATGATATAATTTCATTTTTCTTTACAGAGAACTAAAACTCCACAGTGTATATAAATGTCATGTTTTCTTTATCTGTTCATTTGTTTAATATATAAACAACATGGAATTATACTGAGGACTAAATTGATTCAGGATCAATTATCAGAGTTCATATGTGTTCAAAATAGCATGGGTTTCAGGCTCAAATCAACCATAAGTCTTGCTTCTAATACCTATGATATTATACTTTTTTTATTTGAAGCCATCCATGATAGTACAGTGTTTGTAAAGGTACAAAATATAATTGAGTCTGGTCAAGAATTTCAAAGCAATATGTTAATGTTAGTGTTTGGTTTCAGTCACCATATTGTCTAATTTTGCATAAAAGGAAAATGTAAGAAAGTGTATATGGAGTTTGAATGATAAATGTTCCCCATAGACTCAGATATACAAGCACTGGATCCCAGTAGATGGCCCTATTTGGGAGATTTTGGTATCTTTAGAAGGTACAGCCATGTTGAAGAAAGTACACGACCTGTGGCAGGTTTTGATGGTTTTCAATATCTCCCCAATTCTTGTGTCTTCTCTGTGTTTCCTATGTGTAGATAAAAATGTGACCAGATAGTTCCTGCTCCAGCTAATGGCACACCTCTCTTGTTGTGATGGAGTCCACCCCTCCCTCTGCAATCAGAAGCCAAGATAAAACCTTTCTTCTTTACATGATATTTTGTCTCAGCAACAGAAAAATTACATATATATTATAACATTCAATGAGAATTTTTTGACAAATCTGTTTCACATAGAAGTTTTTAGTAGTGGGGCCAGGCTGCAGTGGTGCATGCCTTTAATCCCAGCACTTGAGTGGCAGAGGCAGACAGATCTTTGTGAGTTTGAGGCCAGCTTGGTCTGCAGAGCGAGATCCAGGACAGGTACCAAAACTATACAGAAAAATTATGTCTCAAAAACAACAACAAAGTTTTTAGTTGTGGAAACATTTGAAAAGATCATTTGCAAAGAAACAATAACATGCAGGGTAACAATTTCAGGAAAATACTGTGCAATGGGAGTTGCACAAGTTTAGACCAAAACTCTATCAATCTTTAGGTCATTGTGATTTATTTTTAATTAAAAAAATCTTTTAAAAATAAAACAAACTGTGTTCTTAGATCAACTTGGAATAAGTACAGATTGGCAAAACTGGCTGACAGCTAAGCATGCATATATAAAGATAGATTTTTTTATTTACAAATAATTGATAAATTTGTGGAAGAGGGAGTATTACGTCAAAAACTATGATCGTATTATTTATTACCACAAAAAGCAAACCCATAGCTTTAAAAGTATTATTTCAGTCCAAAACCAGCACACATTTTAGACAAGTGCTCTGCTCACACTCTTCTGTTCTATTGTGCAGTATTTTAATTGTATGTTTATTAATCATTTTTATTAGCACACTTAAACTGAATAGGTTGACAATTCTCATCAGTTACAGTTGCTTTCTACTCGCTATTATCATTCATTTGATTTCATGACTAGTGTTAAAAATCATTTAGCTGTGCTTTGAGTTAAAACTGAGACCCTGAGTTAAATCATGAATTTTGTTTTAGAACTGAGCAGTGGACTGGGCTTCAGAAATGATTCAGCATTTAGGAGCATTTGCAGAGGACCTACCACTCAGATAGTGACTCATATCTATCCCAACAATCAGTAACTCAAGGTATCTGACATCTGACTATCTCAGGTACAAGACATAAATGCAGCACTCATGCATACTTGCAGACAAAACACTCATAAAAATAAGAAAAAAATTACATCTTTTATGATTTGAAAGAAGTGAGTACAAGGAGAGTATAAAGTGATTTAAGAGAAGGAGATTTAAGATAAGCCAGATTTCAAGGTAAAAGTTACACAAAAAAACTTTATCAATTCCTCCTAAGAAATAGGATGTTAGGAGAGTACAACCTAGGAGGGGCTCTCAGTCAGAGGGGGAGAAAAGTCAGACTTTATTGCATAACCAGTGCTCTACTGAAAGGTGGTAAAATCTAGACAGCAGTAAGAAGATAAAAGTGTTGGCTGGAGAGATGACTTAGCAGCTAAGAACACTTGCTGCTCCTGCAGATGGCCTGAGTTTGGATGCCAGCACTAACCTTAGGTGGCTTGCAACTGCCTGTATCTCAAATTCCTATGGATCTAATGTGTCCTTCAGGTCTTTGGGGCTCTGCACTCATGTACTGATGTCCACATAAATAAAAATAAAACTATTGGAAGATGTACAATTTCTCAAACTAAACATCTTCATGGGATGTAGATGATAGATGCTACTGTATTAATTAAAATTGATTGCTCCATTTGACTGGTAGTTCAGCTCTCTGTCATAATAAATAGCTCTAAGGGAGATCTCATTCATACATCTGCAAGTACACATACACCACTCTACATATCCTGCACACCTCATCTTTGAAGCTCAGCACTCTAGTAGTTTGGTAATCAGCATTTCATAACTACATGTAGCTGTGATTAGGAGCATTGTGATTTCAACCTAGCTAATTAAACCTGTGGAAATCAGTGTGTTTTCTCATTTCCCCTCAACACTCATTTTTCTATCACAATGTAATTGAGTTATTAGACTTCACTGGGGACCCATTAAGGATCCCAATGATGTTTTCCCATCTCTAGAAAGATAGTGACACTGCTTTTACAATATATTTGAAGTATCACTTTACAAAGATACAGAGAGCACTTGTAATTAAAACATAATAATCTTCCAAAATGTTTTGATTAATATATTGTTCAATCAGATTTTATATAACATTGGATTTCTTAGAATTTCAAAATAAATTGTTGGGTCAGTATCTCCAATTTATTTTCTCCAAAAGAAACTGCTGAAGCATTTTACATGTATTAATAATTCTTTGTGGAATGTTTCACTTCCAGTGAAATCCATTTGCAGAGATTTAAAGAACCAGTTAGTGATTTTGCTCAGACTGTGTTTGTGTATTTTTCTGAAATGATACTCCTGTAAAAGTATTTCTTTTTTTGTTTGTTTGTTTTTTCTTTTCTGTTTAATGGCCAAAAATCTTTTTTTTTATTATGTGTTTTAATTTTACACATCAGCCATGGGTTCCCCTGTCCTCCCCCTTTCTGCCCCCACCCCCACCTTCCCCCCAGCCCTTCCCCTCCATTCCCATGGAGGGGAAGTATTTCTGTCATATATGACCTCTGCAGTTTAAAAAATCTCTTCTTGTCTAAATGACCACCCCCCATGTGGTATGTGTGTGTGTGTGTGTGTGTGTGTGTGTGTGTGTGTGTGTGTGTGTGTATGCAGGTGCCCATGGATTCTAGAAGAGGGCTTTTGGTGCCCTGAAACTGAAGTTATAGTTGCATATAAGTCAGCCAACGTAGGTACTGGGAACTGAATTATAGTCCTCTAAAAGAGTAGCAATTGCTCTTAACTTCTTAGCCATCTCTTCCACCCATTTTGGGTATTTTTCAATACTTATTTATTTATTGGTTGTTGTTGATTATTATTGAGACAATGCCTCCCTAACTTAGGATAGCTTGTAACTTATTACAGAGCTCATTTTAGCCTCAAATTTACAAACCTTGAACCTCAGCTTCCTCAGTGCTGGAATTAGAGGTGTGCCTGGCTCTACAATTATTTTCAAGTACTATGAACAACAATAAACCAACCAAAACTTTTACTGAAGGCCTAGTATATCACAATTTGCAACTACTTAACTACATGCTTTATCTAATTCCATTTAAATTCACACTTTAATAATATGTTATTTAAACTACTTTTACCTTCACAGAACTGTAACCCTAAGTTAAAAGAAGATAAGCACCTTTCTCTCTTGGTCACATGAATATGAGACTATTGGTATTGGCATCCTGAGCCAGGGTGTTTGTGTCTAGGATCGATATTCTCAACCATTACATACAACTGAGCACTTGGAAAATAATATTTAGAGAAATGTAAAGCAAAGCTGTGTAATTAGGAACTGGTCATAGTGAGATGGGAAGAGTTTTCTAAACCAATTGAATTCTAAACCAATCAGATTTAGAATCCAAACCAGTGGCATTAACTTAAAGATAAATGGTAAAGTCTTAGCGCTAAACATGGGAGATCTACACCATGACAAACTGGCTAAATTTCACATGGAATAGAAAGAATGAATGTAAATTCCACCATTACATACTTCTTAGAGATGTTATGGGAATGATATTGTAGTCAGATACATTAGGGCAAGTCCATCAGTGACTCAGTCTTTGTGTTTCACAATGTGACTTTAATAAGAGTTGAGAAGCCCTGTTGGAAAGACATTATCATTATTGTTATTATTATTGCTGTTTTGTGTTTTGAAGGTAGGGTCTCTGTTGCCCATATTTGTCTCAACCTTTAACCAATCTCCCTTTTCTAAGCCTCTCAAGTACTCCATTTATAGATGTGAGTCACATGCTGGTTACACTCTTAATTATGTACAACCAATGTTTTCTAATATTTGTTAGATCTTAGAATATCCAAATACCTTCTACAGAAAGGGGAATAGAGGCTGCCAAGCAAATGGCCTTGACCTGAGGCAGCTATTCTAGATGATCCTATGGGTTCACAGTCAAGGAAAGACATTGTAAATCTAGGACAGAAAGCAGGGAAAAGCATGCTAGTTTACCAAGGATGTATAAGGTCACAAGACAAGTTGCATTGTAGCCCCATCCCAGCAACACCTTGACATATTTAGGACTGTAGGTGTCTTTATTATTTTAATCTCCTAAGTTTACAGTGATATAACACAGACTTAAATAGGAAAATTGTACATGTGTAGTGGATAGCCATCCCAGCATTGGCTGGGAAGTTCCAACACCCATTGAGGCTTCGGTAATGGTCACGCCCACAAGGCAGGGCAGAGAAGGAAACGTAGATGGAGGATCGAGAGGAGGTGGCGCGCTTGGTTCCAGGACCCTAGACGCTGGAGGTAGACCGAGCAGAGTTCTCCAGAGAACACCGCCAGACTGCACTATACTTTTGCCAGGCCCTGCAACCTACCCCTTCATTGTAAGTTACTCCACAAATAAACCTCCCTTTTAACTACGTGGAGTGGCCTAAATAATTTCACCAATATACATGATCTTCATGTACCACCTACTTCCATTTAAGAAATGCTGTTCTAATTTTTTGTTTTGGCTTGTAGAGGTAACTTTTGAATGCTGGAAGGAAGTGGAACCAATGCTTTAACATTCTGTAAAAGTGGCCTGTGCTCATGGATGGCTGGGTATGTTTCCAAAGTAGAAACTCCAACATAGTAGGTCTGCAATGGGACCTGGCATATTGCTTTTAACAAGGTATCATGAAATATTATTGATAATGATGGTTATTTTCAGCAGAGTGAATTTTAAAGAATATATTAAAAAAATCCCTCTCTGTTGAAAAAAAAAAAAAAAAACTTTAGTAAGGACAATCCCATAAAGTGAGGAAAAGTGTTTGGTTACAAATAAATGACTGTAAAAATAAATTTATAAGTACTATCCAATCTTCAGTGCTTGTGACACAGAAAATTTTCGAAGTGGGGCAGGGGACATGGTTCAGTTGGTAGATATCCAGGAGGCATGAAGGTTGGGGCTTTATCTCTAGCACTATATAGACAGGTTATGGGAGTTCCTCCTGTAATGCCAGCACTGGGAAGTTGATACAGGAGGATCAGGAGGTCACTGTCATCTTCCAACATGTAGTGAGCCCAGCTGAGGCTAGTCTAGCTATATGAAAGTACATTTTGAAAACAAAACAAAACAAAACAAGACACATACTACCACATTCCCTATTGTGTAATGCCTTACTCAGCCTTGATGCAGAGGGGAAGGACTAGGTCTGGCCCCAACTTGGTATGGTAGCTTGTGTTGACTACCCAAGGGAGGCCTTACCCTCTATGAGGAGGGGATGGGGGTGAAATGGGAGTAGGTCAAGAGGGAGTGGAAGATGAGGGAGGGGGAACAGGGTTTGATATGTAAAAGTAAAGAAAAATATTTTAAATAAAAAACTATAAAACAAACAAACAAACAAATGAAAAGGAACCAAACTTTCAAAGGAAAGTACAGGGAGAAAAGCCACAATTCACTAAGGATCCCCACTTGTAGCAATGTGGGTACAAACCATCTAGTGAGACAGGAGAAACATAAAGCACAGAAGAAGCTTATGAAATATTCCTCACAATGTCCCATAAAACACTTATTTTATCAGTGGTAAAAAAAACTCAATTTACATAGACTATAATGCTAAATTTAAATAGTAGAGTCTGGAGAGTTCTGCTGTGTTCCCCTTTTCAGATACTATTTTAAAGCCAATGTTATTTCCAGCATCTCAGACTTCTTCTAAGAATGCCGGCAAGAAAGAGGAGGGATTGTATGATTGAGAATTGTTGAGACCATGATTGACAAATAGCCAAACTAGTGGAAACACATGAATTATGAACCAAAAGCTGTGGATTCCCCAACTGGATCAGGCCCTCTGGATAAATGAGACAGCTGATTAACTTGAACTGTTTGGGAGACACCCAGGCAATAGTACCAGGACCTGTCCTTAGTGCATGAGCTGGCTGTTTAGAACCTGGGGCCTCTGCAAGGACACTTTTTGCTCAGCCTGGGTGGAGGGGACTGGACTTGCATCAAGTGAATATACCAGGTTGAGCTGAATCCCCAGGGGAGTCCTTGCCCTGGAGGAGATGGGAATGGGGGTCAGCTGGGGAGAGGGTGGGGACAGGGGAATCCATGGCTGATAAGTAAAATTAAATTGAATTATAATATTAAAAAATGCAATAAAAAGGACCCAGGCTCTGGGACCAGGGCCTGTCCTTAGTGCATGAGCTGGCTGTTTGGAACCTTGGGCTTACACAGGGACACTTTCCTGAGCCTGGAAGGAGGGGACTGGAGCTTCCTGTACTGAATCAACCAGGTTTAAATGAATCCCCAGGGGAGTCTAGGCCCTGGAGGAGATGAGAATGGAGGGGAGGGGCTGGGGGGAAGGCGGGGGGGGGGACAGGAGTGGGGAGGATAGGGGAACCCATAGCTGATGTGTAAAATTAAAACACAAATATAATAAATAACAAAAAATACAATAAAAAAATTGCCCAATTTCAGAGACACAAAAAACCTCATCAATTATCTTACCTGTTATCTGCCAAGAAAAGGGAAAGTGTTCATGCACATTTGAGAATATTAAAGAGAATCATCCCTTTCTACCTCAGACAGAAAAGAAAAAGAGAGAGAGAGAGAGAGATGGGGTGGGAGACAGAAGGAAGAAAGAAAGGGAGAAATGTATGAGAAAGGAATATAAAACCAAACATAGGTACATGTTACTTTTCTGTTCAAAGAAAATTTGGTATTCCAAATTCTGGTTATAGAGATAAAAGCTTTCTCACAAGCCTTTATTATCCCACAAAACAGTGTACTCCTAGACTATTCTTAATTACTTGGCATGTACAAAAGTTTGGTGCAGGTTAGGTTATGTTTTGTATTAATGTAACACAAGCTAGTCATTCTTGATTAGTGATTCATGTGAAACAGTGACTTCCACTGTGTTTTGTGCCACCCCTGGGCAGGTGGTCCTGGATCGTGGAAGGAATCAAGCTGATCAAACCAAGCCATGGAGTGTAAGCCTGTAACTAGTACTTTTCCATGGTCTCTGCTTCAGTTCTTGCTTACTATTTTCTGCTTTGGAGTTCCTACCCTGGGATGAAGTGTGACCTGGAAATGTAAATCAAACAAATCATTTCTTCTTCCATTTGGTTTTGGTCAGTGATTTATGACAGCAACAGAGAAATCTACCTACAGTAGAAATAGACACAAATTACATATGACATCATTAGTATGTCATTAATTGCTGAAACTGTGGGCTAGCTCCAATACACAGACCACTTGGGCCTCAAAATCCTTTTTTTCAAACATAATCATTTGTACACAATGCCATGAGAACTACACTTCATTTTACATTTATAAATATTTATGCTATAAATTTCTTAACTTGCACCACATGCCAAGGACTTCTGGGCTGTCTATCTAGTAGTGCCTTAAGTAATTAGTGGTACTTATGACTCTGGACAGAGTATTACAGGTATTGGTTTTGCAGATGTGCTATCCAGAATGCTCATAATTGCTGTGTTTTTGTTTCTCATCATACATCTTCTTGGTATGCAGGAGAGCCAATATATGAATGTGGACCCTGGTTCCAAGTCTTACTACAATGCTCACATGAGAATTTCTCATCACTTTTCGAAAAAGTAGAAAATTCCATTTGCAAAACGAAGAAACTCAGATCCAAGGAGCATGGTATAGCAACTAACCACAGAAACCATGATGGTAGGCACTCATAATGGAATTTAGCTACATTGTCTTCTGAGGCTAAGGACTTCACATCTGGTGCTGGAATACTGGCTCCACATGACACCTTTGAGGTTTTTTTTTTTTTTTTTTTTTTTTTTTTTTTTTTTTTTTTTTTTTACAGAGAATAGCATCAGTTCTTGCTTTCAAAATCAAGAGACAACTCCACATGATCACTTGTTTGGTATCGTTGGATCCCATAGGAAAGACCTTAACCACAACTGGACTTGTGCTTCAGAATACCAGTTCCTTTAAACTCCGTAGTAAACTGTCTTATGTTTCTCTTCTCCTCTTCTCTTCTCTTCTCTTCTCTTCTCTTCTCTTCTCTTCTCTTCTCTTCTCTTCTCTTCTCTTCTCTTCTCTTCTCTTCTCTCTCTTCTCTCTCTCTCTCTCTCTCTCTCTCTCTCTCTCTCTCTCTTTCTTCCTCATTCTCTTTCTTTCCCTCCCCTCCCTCTCCTCCTCTCTCACAATGTCTCTCTCTCTCTCACACGCACACACACACACACACACACACACACACACACACACACACACACACCTTCACACATGTGCTCAGCACTCTCAGACAGCCAAGAACTCCTTAAAAAGCACTAATGGCATGAGAAAAGGCAACTGGGTCTGACAAATTTGTATCTGCGAAACTGTAGCGGGCCATGCTGCGCCTTATCTTCTATTGAAGGGTTGCTTGTTCTTTCATTGGTTGGCTTCCTCAGAACTTGCTCTGCTACTCATGTCTCCTGCTTACTTGGCCTTTCACGTTCTCCCTCTCTGTCAGAGGGAGAGATCCTCTCAACACCAAGCTGACTGACTCTCAGACCTGCTCCAGACTGACTAGTCAGATGTTCACTTCGTATATAATCTGGTGTGTAAAGAGGAAGGGGAGGTGCTGATCTCCAACAGAGATGGTTATCTGGGCTTTTCTCTAGTTAAACTAGGAGTTGGAATGTGCAGTGAAGTTAAGATTATCTCACTTCAACACAAAGGAATTAGATCCAGGTGTGTTTATACCTTATGATTTAAAATAAAGGCTGCTTGATTAGATTTAAAGCCTTTAGGAAATAGATTTTGTTTTTCTTTGATAAATCATTACAGTATTTGGTGAACCTCAACACTTTCCTGATAACTCAGTTGTGAGTAAATCTGTAACACAATTTTTCATTTACACTGGAATATTAGAGCATTCTTTGGGGTCTACTTAATATTTGTACCAAACTGGAAATCGGTGTTCTTATGGTTCTTACTACTGCCTTTCTCTTGAGACTAAAGCAGTAAGATTTCACTGAAATTTATAATCATCAGGCCACCAAATGGACAAATGATGGCTGTTTTCTATCAGCAGCCTAGTTTTTTTTCCCCCTCTAGTTACTCAGTTTTGTCCAATCCATTTAGGAAAGAGCTTAGATTTCCTTGCAAGCCAATGGCAGTGTTGGTTTTAAGGTTATTTTCTCCCAATGTGTCTTTAGATTTGGCCCTGTACTTAATCACAGTTCATAAACATTCATAATACATGAACTGGTTCATGTCCTTGTTTTTCTAAGTAAGGATAATGAGAGATCAAATGCATGATTATGTCCCAAACATTATCTAAGGACAAGTGTAAATAGACACTCAATAAACATTTGTCAGATCCACACATGAATTAGGAAAAATGTGTCCAACCTGCAGCATCTGGGATGCATGTAGTTGAAGAGAGCTATAAATGTGACCCAACATAAAAATCATAAGTCAATTTAAAGAGGAAGAGATTTTGTTTTGCACTTTTTTGGGCAACTTTATTGCATATTTATGAAGTAGCAAAAGAAAAGGAAAGGAGGTGGTCTCAAAAAGCTTAGTAATAGGAATATAACAAGGATAAATGATATCACTTCTTGAAATATAGGATGCCATGCAACCAGTTAATTATCATTCACTATCTCATTTATGTGGACATTTTTTTAATTGAAATTGCAGAAATCATAAATTACTTTAAAAACTAAAATATACTAAAATATATTTTCATTTATGTGTGCATTTATTTGTGCAAACTAGATAAGCCACAGATTTTAGGACATACATATTTTCATATTTTTATTTTATATTTAGTTCAACTATAATAAAATTAAACTGGAGGATAAAATAAAGCTAAGACCTATTACATTTAATAAATTAAATTTCTGACTTCAGAAGTTGCTTTAATGTGTCTTTTATTAAGCATATTCTTACATTTTGAATACAACTTAATTACAATTTTGTAGCATTTTATCACAACTCAAGAGATTCTTCTTATGGTAAGTAAACAAACCACCCACAAAGTAATTATACCATTGTTGACTTAATATAAGAATACAGATTTAATAATAGTTCATGTAGCAAAGGACAAATAGTAACCTTAGCAATAATATATTGATTTAAAATCCTTCACATCTTGGGAAACTCAGCAATTATTCTCCATTTTCCTAAACACCTAAGGAAAAAAGGGACTCAAGATATAGTAAACATAACCTATAACCATGTCTCTTAGCTGGCTGTTATGAAAAATTTAACATATGCATACACTATACTGGACTGCTTATTTTGCATTTTGTTCAACTTATTTACCATTCCTTTTCATATTATAACAGAATCCTATTGGAACACAGACAACATAATTGAAACATTTAAAGCAGAGTGGAACAGCCATTTCTTCTCATGCCCAGAAGCAGCCCAAGCCTCTGAATATAAGAATCTAGACTCTTACTCATTGGCTTGAAATGAGAATTTTGATCAAACTTCATAAATAAGAGGTAACGCTTTTGTGTGAAGTCATGATGATGCGACGTAAAAGTAGAAGTTCAAAATAAATGTCACTTGGAAAATTAAAGCATGCCAACCTTATTTCAGCTCACACACTGTTTATTTTCTTAGATAAATTCTGGGTCCATGCACTGTAAAAGTTTAGAGATGAGAGTCAGGGACCAAATGTTTAAAAGACACAAACTAAGGCTGAAGCTGAACTTCTGGATAATGTGTAATGAGGCAGTAATTACGAGCTGCCACATGTCTTCAAGTTCTTTCATGCAGAAACAATTTAAACAGTGGCTATGTAAAATTGTTGGTTTAGGTGATGGGCAGCCAGCTTTCTTTGACTGGATTTATCATCAGTATTAAAATTACTTTTAAGTGATTCAAGTTCAAAGCAGCCAATTTTTTATTAAAGATTTCTAACTGTAAATTGAGACACAATTGAACTTACACACACACACACACACACACACACACACACACACACACACCTGCTACTCAGAGTGATTACAGTAACAATGGCTAATATAACATTGTACTTAATCAGCATGCTTCTACATCCAAATATATTGTGAAGATAATGGTGTAGAGGGTCAAGAAGAGTGACTCCTATGTAGGTTTAACCAAGACACAAAGGAAAACACAGGGGAACAAAACAGAAAGATAAGAAACACAAGGAAATACCACTACAGATCATAGGCCACCGAAATAAGGAAATGCCACAAACAACTGTTAGCCTAGAAAATAGATCAAGTCATTTAAGTATGCCAGGTGGCCAAAATTCCTCCAAGAAATAGAGAACTTGAACAGGCATGCTAAGGACATCAGATAAATAATTAAATTTTCCACCATAGCAAATTTTTAGGTGCTTGCAATCCCTGCCTTCAAGAAGATAAAGTGGGCCACTTAATCCCAGAAGTTTCAGATCCTGTGGAGCAACAAAGCAAATCCACATTTCAAACTGATAATAAGGATTCTATTTCCATCCAGTTGTCATGGTGGCATCATTAAGCAAATAATAACAAGCACTAGAGCTAATTAGAGGAAAAATAACTCTTACACTAATCTGAAGGAAATATATTAGTCCAAGCCACTGTGAAATTCAGTATGAAAATTCTTAGAAAAGATAAAAATAGAACAATCTTATGGTATAGCTATACTACTCCAGAATATGTACCCCAAGTATTTCCAAATGAACTTTGGAGAGATACTTGCACAGTCGTGCACTTGGCTGCCTTTGTCACAACAGTCAAGGTATAGAATCAGACTAAGTGTTCATCAACAGATGAATGAATAAAAAAACACAAAATAGAGTTTTCTTAAGTCATAAATAATGAAAATATGTTATTTGCAAGGACATGTATATAACTGAGGATCATAACAATTGAAATGTCAGAGTCAGAAAGCCAAATATCCTGTATTCTCATCTGAGTCTCCTAGGTTTATATATCAATAGTTGTATAGAACACAGAGGTAACTAAACAAACATTAAAGTAGATGTGAAACTGTCTAGAGAATGAATGGGAATAACAGAAAGAGAAGGAGGGAGACATAATGTGGGGTGAATATGTCCATAAAACTTGGATGACTGTATTTTTGTGAAACTTACAACTATATACAGTGAATACACACTATGAACTTTCTGCAGCTCATCATTAGTCACACAGCACAAGGCCTGCCAAACACTGGGCCAGTGAACATTTCATCAGAAATGGAGCAGGTGCTCACAAGAGCCCATCCCACCTTGAGGGACTATTGGCTGTAAATGTTTGCTGAGGGAGGAGGTGATATAACCACTGAAAAGTAGCATATGTTCCACTCAATAACCTATTATCCAAGCTGACATAAGCATCTCCCACTAAATTTGGTGACTCACCCAAAAATGATAAGAAAATAAGAGGGGCCTTTCTTGGACCCACCAATAAGGTTACAATACAGTACAGGAACAACCTTAAATATTGCCTAAATTGTGGAGCATCAATAACCCTCATTCAGGCTGGGTCTTGATGGTGGTGCCAACCTGCAGTTCCTACTCCTCAGGAGATTGCATCAGAATTCTCACAAGTTCAAGTCTTCCCTGGGCAACTTAGTGAGCTCCAGTGGCAAAATTAAAAATAAAAGTAAGGTCTATGGATGTAGTTAAACATTGGAACACTTGTCTCCTGTGCATTAAGCTCCAAGTTCAACATTATCTATGTAAAAAATAAAACTCAGAAGCAAAGAAAAACCTGTATCTTTTCTTTCCAATAGGACTGAGGCATATAATTGTCACTTTCTAATAAAATAATAGTCTTTTACCATAAAATGAGTATGTGTACTCATTTTATTTACTTGAATTAATAAAAACTAATTTCTACATAAAAGCCTGTATGGGGATATTTATAGTAGCTTTATACATAATTGCCCCAAACTTGCAAGTAACTGAGAGCTCTTCCAGTGAGGGAACATAAAAATAAACCACAGTAAATCTGGAAAATGAAACACAGCATACTGAAAAGGAACCCCTCACACCTGCTATGCAATCCCAAAGCTATATATGGAAAAGTTACATACTAAAGATATAATGTTTGGAGGATGAAAAAAAAATCTATAGACACAACCAAGTACCAGTGGTTATTAGGTCTGGGGTAAAACAAAGGATTAAACAGGTAGCATAAAGAGGAAATTTTGGGACACTGAAATGATTTCTGTAGTGGTTGGTGAGTACCATTATATGTTTGTCCAAAACTATAGAATAGGTAGTTCTACAAACTGTTATCTTAAATATTCAACTCTAGATGAATATGACATGGGAATGTAGAATCATCCCTTGAAGCAAATCAGACACTCTGGCAGGGGATATTTTTAACTAGGGATTAGGTACATACATGAGGAGCAGTAGGGAGAAATTTAGGAAATTTATCAAACTGCTACTCAGTATTGTTATGAATCAAAACTTGCTGTGATAGTAAGTTATTGAAATGATTATTAGTTAAGTGAAAAAGATTTATCTAACTCAGAGTTCTGGTAATCTGCAAACCATCATTTAACACAATAGCTGTTGAACAGTCCTAACTTGTGCCTACTGCTCTGTACCAGGTCATAGTAAGCAGAGACCAAGCTTCTCTTCCTGGGCAAAAAGAAAACAAACCAACCAACAAACAAAAGCCACAACACAAAACAACAGTGAATTGGGTTGATACCCTAGAACCAGTCCCTTTATAGAAATAAGAGTAAATATTCTTTGACCTGAATCATACAAGAGATAGTAGTCTACATGATGTATTTTACAAGTTAATGTAAAAAAATCTAGAAATATAATCAGAGAGAGGAAAGGAAGCAAAAGAGTATGCTAACTTGTGCCAGAAAATATAAACAAGCTTCTACTCACCTCAGATAATGAGCCAACTTCAGACAATTCTAATGTAGTCTAGCTTGGTGATACAATGAGTTTATTAGTCTTTCAAGGAACCTGGAGAATCCTCAAACAGCTGCATCATGGGAATAACTCACCATGGACTTGGCAACAATCTCTTAAAAGCTAAATAGCTTCCTTTTCAGTCCCTCCACCATCAGTGTGATCTATCACCACCTGATAATATGTAGCAGGCCTGATGTGAGTTGTATATAGCTGGGAAGGTTATGCAAGCAGATGGAATGGGATAGAATCTCAGGGAAAGGACAGCACTCTATTACATCAAGACTGGGAATACATTGAGGTTGCATGCAAATATTGATAATTGTACCTTAACTGCACAGAAATGTACTTCTTTGAGAAAACAAGGGTCTGAATCAAGGTGCCTGGGTATGTAGGTCTTCATTCTCCAAGCCTGTGTCACAATGATTAAGGTGGTGTATTCCTTAATTCTTTCAGATGAGAATGAGGGAGACCCCATTAACACAGAGACATCAGTCTCGGGAAATGGTCCTACTCAGCAGTTAGCAGCTGTCAAGAGTAGAATGCTGATGTGTGAACATGATTCCCCAGGTCATTTATCTGACAAGACCTGAAGAAAATGGGAAGCAGAAACAGCTCTCCCAGGGGTTTTGGTTTTGTTTTCTTTTTATCAGGAAGATGGAGAGAAGAGAAGACACATTTGGGTCTATAGAGATTTGATGTATACTTGGACTTTCATTTGCAAAGATCCTGGGGAAGGGTTTTATTTCAAAGCAAGCTGTGATTTGTTGAGTGTGGAGTGAACCTGTTGCTTTGCCTTTCTCATGAGCACAGCACTATGCTGATGGTGCCAATCTCACTTAAATGTAGAAGGATGTGCAATGGGAAGAGAAAGCCACATTTTCATTACACTCTTCCTCATGGAGGGGTATGGGTTGGTGTGTGTATGTGTGGATTAGAAGAAAATTGGCAGATCCACTTTCTTCCATTCTATCATGTGTACCCATGGAATTGAGCTCAAGGTGTCAGCCTTGGCAACAAACACCTGTCCTCAATCGAACCGTCTCTCTAGCCTGAGAGCATCCTTCTTAATCCAAGTTGAGGCATGACTAGGGAGATGCCAGGATGACTAGGCACCAGATGAATACCGGGGAATTATTTTTTTCAAAGAAAATATGAAGGTGCGGAAAATATTGCATTTTAACACAATGTTTAGTGAGAAAGCTCACCTAGTAATCCAAACATGTTTATCACTGATCCAGCATGCTAATGATACTGCAGTGAGCCCAAAATGGACATCTTCTGTCCTCAGCAAAGTTTTAATGCACTAGACTCTGGTGAAGGGTTCTTCAGTTGCTCAAATCATCTAAAACTTAACTGGGAAAGTCATTATCTTGAAAAATGCCCTGAGCTGAGTGTCCTGGTGTTATGAAAATCCTTAAGTGTGCTAAAGAAGCCTTTCTACAAAGCAATAACTCTCAAAGTGTGCTTCCCCAGGAACAGTGGTGTAAGCATCACACAAAGATTTCCTAGAAATATCAATCATATCAACAGACACGGTTGCAAGAAATCTGGAATACCAGCCTTTGAAGGCAGAGTTAAGTGGATTTTAAGTTCCAATCTAGCCTGGGCTACATAGAAGGTTTATCTTTTAACATAAAAGTCAATTCTGAATCCTCATCCCTCATGCAGTGGCAGAAATTTTGAAATGGGACTTGGGAATATATTCTCAGGAATCCATGTGATCCTAATGTAGGGTATAGTTTAAGAGTTACTCATATAAAAGAATAGGAGATAATGAGGGATGGGCTAGGATGGAGAATGGGAAGGTTGTTTTCATGAAACAGGATGAAGATTAAAACCCCAGCAGAAAAGGTAGTGAGAACTTCAGACACCCAAGAGTTTGAGAGAGCAATGTAGATAAGGGCAGGAGCAAATAATCGTCCATCTTAAGTGTAGGCAAATGGCAGCCCAGAGACCAGATTTGCTCCTCGACTTGTCTGCCTGAGCCAGCAGAAAAGTCAACTTCAATCTATGTGAATAGAAGAAGCAGGCTCTTCATTCATTTACATCACCAGCCTGGCACCCCAAAGGCTTCTGCTTATGTAATCCTTGCAGAATCAGATGAGGGGTTGGCAAGAAGTGCATAGCCCTTTAGAGCAATAGCACTCAGCCAGGGCTGCATTTTAGAATCATCTGGGAGCTGTATGGAAATAAGATGCAGGAAGTATACACATAACAATTAAGCTGATCTCTGGTGTGTGTGTGTGTGTGTGTGTGTGTGTGTGTGTGTGTGTGTGTGGTGGGGGGAGCAGGTTCTGCTAAACTGCTATTGGTGTTTGTAAGAGGGATTAGTTGAGTCCTATTTGGTTTGAGAAATCACAGAGAGTGAGCTATGGTTTGGTAAGCATCTGATAGTGATGAAGGAGGGCACTATCTAGATTCCATGTTTAAACCTGTTTAGAGTGCAAGGGTTTTCTATTCCATTTTATATGCATTTATAAAATGAGTTACAAAGTCCAATATGCAATAGTGATTGTAAAATTTAGTTCCTTGGAAAACTTCATGAGTTATGGAACACACTTCCAGGTTTTCTGAATCTTCCCTTCATTAGCTTTGAGATATTTCAAAACTCCCTAAGTTTTGGATAAATGACAGCAAGAAAAAAATGACTCTTGTCTAAAAAGACACATAAATAAATTTTGCCCTGTGGAAGGTTGTTGTGCCAACCTCCACAAGCCAATTTCATGTTTATAGAAGGTTAATTAATAATATCCAGAGCTATTAAAGAGACTCCTTGGAGTCTCCACCTAATGTTATCTCCATAGGTCCTCATTAATAATTAAATGAAAAATTGTAATATGCTGATTTCACACGTGCTTGGTAGTTATGATTTTATTTTTGAAATGTAAGTTTTAACTCAACTTTCCCTCTAAATTAGTTTTAAGGGTCTTTGTGAGATGGAAACAGGGCACACAGAGTCTCTACTGTAGTTATGAAGAAGAGCTAGAACCATTTTCTTCTCTTTGCCAGGCTCTACACAGGTAAGCTACCACACAAATACAGCTCTAAGGGCCTGACTTCAAAGTCATTTTCAAAGTCACTCCAGGAAAAAATATAACCAATTTCAAGGATGACCTGTGGTTGGAACAGCCGGGTTTCATTACTGGAGCTTAGAAACTTTTCTCTCAGGGGCTGTTTTGAGATTTGAGCTTCTTAGTACACGATTCCTTAGTTTCTGTTCCTGCCAGCCAAGGTCTAGTCAGCAACGGCCCAAACTTCTAACACTTCTATATGTGGCTTATGCATTTTCTGTTGAGAATCAGCATAAAAGCAAAAAAAAAAAATGGATAAGTCATAAAGAAAAAGCTCATGTTGTCTTAGAGATGAAGAAAGTCAGAGATCAAGGATCTGGTGATGGCCTTGTTCCTGGCAGAATCCCAAGGTGGTGTTAGCCATCATCACTAGTGACATCACATAGGCAACAGAAAGAACCATGTTATGTTGTTTCCTCTCACTCTTCTGTGTAGATGAATTTCTAAATGGTCTTATTAATAGAAAACATGGAGCCAGATATAGGGGTGAAAACCTGAGAGAGATCAGGGGAATAGGAACAACCACATGCTAAATCCACCTCACCAACTCCACAGCTTCCCAAAGCAAGCTACTTCCTGTCTACTCACACCTATATGCCTGGATGTTCTGCCATCTGATTTGCTCTCTCTGTCCAGCTATATCACTTCCTCTTTCTGCCAAGGTCTGTCACTTCCTGTCTGTCTGTACAGACCTCCTTAGTTAACTAGTGTTGGAATTTAAGGCCTGTGCCACCACGCCTGGCTCTGTCCTCAGTGTGGCCTTGAACTCACAGAGATGCAGAAAGATCCCTGCCTGCCAAATGATAAGATTAAAGGTGTGTGCTACCATCACCTGACTTCTATATACTGGCTGGCTTTTTCCTTTGATTTCCAGGCAAGTTTTATTTTATTGGGAGTCACAGTATATTGGGGGACACAATATAGCACCACATTTCTGCTTCCATTTGTCGTTATTGTTTATACGTGTCAGGTTTATTCGTTCCATTCTTTGCTGTAACAAATTAACTGACAAGAAGCAACTTAAGGGAACAAGGTTGACTGCAGCTTACAGTTTGAGGTGATATGGTCAATCCTGAAAATAAAGTTATACCTGGAGGAGCTTAAGCCAACTGATCACACTGCAACCATATTCAGGAATCACAGATCGATGAGTGCAGTTCCTCAGTTAGCATTCTCTTTGCATCTAGTCCAATATCCCAGGATTAGGGTAGCTTTTCCTCCGTCAGTTAACCTATTATAAATTACATATATGCCAAGACGTTGTCTTTTCAGAGATTCTGGTTCCTCTCAATTTGACAATCAGTATTAACCATCCCATTATCCAAGCAATCTACTATGGAGCTATATCTTCAACCCCTTCTCCCTCTTCTTATATAACCCTTCAATTCAATGGTGGAGCTTTGTTCTAAGGACCTTGTTTAACCCTGACCACCTGTAAAAGACTGTGCTCCAACCACAAAAATCCAACTATTTCCTCCCTCATAAAACAATACTAGTGGACATTAAACATTTCTATGAGTTTCTTTTGGGGGTGGTGTGTAACAGATAATCCACAGACTCAGAAATGTGTAATTGTAGCTTTGAGTCCTTGAAATCAATCAATCAGTCAATCACCAAATCAATCAATCAGTTGATTGATTGAAATATTCTACAGGGAAGCATATTACAACTTCTGCTTTATTTTGATTTAGAAATATTTTATGTTTAACCATGTGTATGCATTTGTATCTGTGTATAAATATGTTCACTCGAGTGTAGTACCCATAGATGTCAGAGGCATCAGACCCCCCAGAGCTAGAGTTATAAGTGATTTTGAGCTGCCTGACATGGATGCTGGGTACTGAACACTGGTCCTCTAGAAGAACAGCAAGTACTCTTAACCATTGAGCCATCTCTCCAAGCCCTTCAAAACTTACTTTTAAAAGACAGCAAATTACAAATCTCAAGTGCAAGTGTTAGGATCCAATTCTTTGAAACAACACTGTCATCAGAGAGCAGTATCAGAAAGCATCACCATTCTGTGTGAGAAATGACCAACTATCATTACCAATTGAAACAAAGGACACTTTGAGTAACAAAAGGTGTCTCCTTTCAAACTAAGGTAACAATTCCAGTGCAGTGTATGTAAAATCAGTTAGCTATATTTAAATTTAGAATCAAACTTACTTTACAATACTTGGAAGAAAGCCAGTAGCCCACTTAAAAATAGGAATTGTCCAAATTTTTAAAAATATGATTTTGTGAGTTATTCAACGCCCAGTTTCTGTGTGAGTTATCACTAGAATAAATCTGTTTGGGGAGGTTATATTTAATGTATATCCCACATTATGAGCTGAAAGCTTCTGCTGAGTTGAAAATAAGATTTCATACATTTCATTCAGTTAACATAAACAGAACAGGCACTTAGTTCTCCCTAGGTAAGGCTGTGCAGGGTGAGAAATAACAGTGTTTAAGCTTTGATGACTCACAGATATTTGCTTGCTGCATATAATTTATGGGTACAGTCCAGGTCATACACAAACAATCCTCTTTCATGTCACTTTGGCTCCATTGCAGAAAGTAATTTCCATTAAGCTCTACCTACGCTGGCAAACATACCATTCCCTGACTTGGTTTTATTTCTCAAGACCAGCTCTTATAATTTTCTTGAAGCTACTTAGGTGATTGTCCAGTGTGTTGTATTCAAACAGATGACTTTCTTCTGCAAACTAATACTTTTCTCTTTTAAATCCTTCCATTTCTAACCAGAAAAAGTGAGTTTTAATAGCGCTAGTTTCAATTTCTCTATTGGATTGTGATTTTCCTTGAGCAATGAACTCCCATTGTTTTTTCTTTAATCATACTGCATTATTGTATCTATTCTAAGTCATTTAGATCATGGTGAGGAATATCAAAGGAGTATATTGTTGTGAGTATGTATTATGTTTGTGTGCACATGTAGGTATTGGCACAGATGAGATAGACATCCATTGCCTTCACTGAGCACTCCTCCATCTCACTTTTTTGAAATACAATTTCTCATTGAACGTGAAGCCCAACATTTCTGTTACACTAGGTGGCTGGCAAGGTCCCTGGATCTGTTTGTTTACACCTCTTAGCACAGGCATTATAAAGACAAGCTACCAAATCTGGCTTTTCAATGAGAGTTAATGATAGAGTTTAAGTCCTCAGGTTTATACACCAAGCAATTTCCCAACTGCACCACCTCCAGCCCTTTCTCTTATTTTTATCAACCATTTTACTGATTCCTTGTTGTGGAAATGCTCCCAGACCCATAAACTTTCCTGGAGTCAGGATTAGCACTTTACCTTAAGCCCTGCTTTGGCCATTCTCCTCTTTGACCAAAGGGACATAAGATGGCCGGATTCCTTCCTGCAACTCTGCACTTTCTGGGAACAAAGGAGGATTAAGGATATAATGCTTTCAAAGGACTTGCTCCTTCTCAGCAGGGTCATCTCTGGAAGTTATAAAAAGGAGGGTGCTGACATAACTCAGAGCAGAAGACAGCAAGGCCATCTGGTACACTTTCTACTGGACAGTAAAGGGCAGCTCTAGCAAGACAAAACAAACCATATATCATGTTTCTATGGCCTGCTTAAGCCCTGCCCACTCACCTCTCAGCTAGAGAGCACTGTGCACAGGACTGAACACAGAATCTATACCTTAGAATGTGCTGTCTCATGCCTCTATTTAAGTTATGCATCACATTTCTTTCTTGGCATAGAATGTTTCTAGAAATATGAAGTAGTATTCTTGTTTATAGCTCTCTATAAAAGTGACAAAGTAGATCTGTTTGCCTCTAAGGCATGGCAGTGAATGTATTAATCCTTTGTTTCCTACTGATACACACTATCAAGGTGTACATGCTAACAATTTCTAATGAATGGTTGATCATGAACTATAATTATGGAAACTGTTGAAAGAGCCTGATATACCATAAACTTTGGCTGCTTGTTTTGGATTAGTAAATTGCACCCACAGACACTTATTTCACATAAACTTGAGTCAGATCGTAAGTCTAGACTGACAAGATTTCCCTTTGGATTACATCCATAGAGAGCTAGATTTATTTAGAGAAATTTAGAGAGCTTGCAGTGGGTATTGCCTCTTTTACTATGTTTACATATGCTGAATCTGAGTGTGAATTTAATCTCTGATGAAAAATTCACAACTGTCCAACTTATGAATCAGTTATGTAAGTACTAGATTTCTTTTTCCAGATTTTCGAGACAAGGTTTCCCTGTGTAGCTTTGCACCTTTCCTGGAACTCACTTGGTAGCCCAGGCTGGTATTGAACTCAGAGAGATCCGCCTGCCTTTGCCTCCCAAGTGCTGGGATTAAAGGCGTGCGCCACCACCGCCTGGCAGTACTAGATTTTTAAATGTAGATTCTGGGATTCAAACTCAGGTCCTCTTGCTTTCATGACAAGCACTTTCCAGATTGGGCCATCTCCCCAATTTCATAGTCTCAGGGCTTCAGAATCTTGAGGGGTATACACATTTGTGGGGCCCACTTTCTGTGACTTTTGCAAATTAGTGGCTGTCCATAGAGGTGTTGGTATGGTGATTTGACACCTCATACCTCCACCAACAGACAACAATGTCTTTCTAACCATCAGAAGATACCTGTAGCTTCTCCCTATGGTGTGACTGTCTTCAAATTCTGCTACATTAAAAACTAACATTCTTCAAAAATTGCAAAATTCTTCACAGAGACAAAACAAGATTTAGAATGCCAATAATCTACTGTGTGGCCTGTGGGCTAGATGCTCTAGCAAATAGTACATTTTAAAATCTATTTTGCCAAGAGATTTGAAATGAGTACCTAAGAGGCTGTGGCCACAAGCAGCTCATTTGTACTGTAATTGCTCCATCTGGCTCCAGACCATTAGCAGGCCTAGGCCAGTGTGTTCACTTGGAACAACCTACAGGAAACATACACTGTCCTCCACATAGAACTTCAGCTGGGGTTATAGAAGAGTCTTAAGGACCCAGAGATGCCCATGTTCTGATTGCGTGGCCACATTCTCTCTCCTTCCTTTGTGCTCCTTAGTATCTGTCTGCAGGGACACATCCTACCTTTGCTTAATTACCTCTTGCAGTTTTCTTCCGGACTCTTAGTTTTCAGGATGGTAATAATATATTCAACTTACAGTGTGGATTTCTTTTCATTTATTCAGAAGAGATTATGGCTTTAGAATCTTAGCATAAAGTTTATTTTCTTAACCTGACCAGCATGCCATGATCTCTTTACACTAAGTTTAAGTTTGTTTCTAGCCATACTTCTATGTGTATGTGGGCAGCCCTCAGGGGACTCAATGGGTTATTAAATATAGACAGACATAAAGAAGGAAGGAAAGAGATGTTGGGTGGGGATGTTAGAGGAGATGAAATGGAGGAGGCAAGGGTTTCTTATGATTGAAATACAGTGCATGAATGTATGCAATTCTCAAACAATAAATAAAACTATTGTTTAAATAAGGCTTAAGCTTCAAAGAAAAATAAACCTACCAAGGAAAAATTGTAGTAAAGGGGTTATATTGTAGGCTTTTGAGTTTTTGAGTTAAACTATGTCACTCACTAGGTATAAATGACTAATTGTTATTATTCTATACCTGGACAGCTTCAACTGAAAAATAAAATGTATAATGCAAATAGCCATTAATTTAAAAACTCTCTCTCTCTCTCTCTCTCTCTCTCTCTCTCTCTCTGTGTGTGTGTGTGTGTGTGTGTGTGTGTGTGTGTGTTGAGCTCTCAGAGCTCTCTGGAGTTTGAGTAATAGGTGGTTGTGCATAATTCAGTGTATGTACTGGGAAAAAACTCCAGCTCTTTCCAAGAGTAGCAAGTGTTCTTCACAGCTCAGTCATCATTCCATCCCTAGTTGCTCACTTTAAAGGCTTGGAATAAAGATAAGATAAAGGTGCCTGGAATAATATAGAATGAAGAGTGTTCCATTACTCTGAAGTTCTAAGTGAAAAGAAAAGAGTGGAGATAAAAATACCCCATTTGAACTTTCTTAAGGTTGATAATTCAATTAGAAAAAGAGCAAAGGGAAAAACATAAGAAAATTTACACATCTTATCTGTTCAGAATGGTAATCTCTCAAAAAGTTAATTCTCTTTACAAAAGAGTAGTTGGAACTGTGCACATATGGACAACATTCTGAATACCTGGTCCACACAAATATACTTCAGCAACAGGGTTCTGGTGACCTGATCCATATTCACCAGTACACTGCAGCAACTATTTCCATTGGTCATAGATTATAAATAAAATTTGCTTGCTATTGCCTGGTTACTATCCATGGTCAGTTTGATCTACACACATCATTGTGTGTGGTAGCTGTGAGCCTTTATACCCGTTCTCAGTCTTTTTGTTTGTGGGAGACAGAAAAGGGAAGCTAAGTTCGAGGTGAACCAGTGTCTGCAGACTGTCATTCCTGTGAGGCTCCTGAAGTTATTTGGTGTGGATTTTGGTGGATATTCAGAAAGATCAACTCTACTTCTAAAAATGTTACTTTGCTTTTTGTCAAAATGAGTGGTGAAAATATACTCCATGGAATATCTTTACAAAAGTGTTGGGGGATGTAATTGATTTATGCTGACAAAAGAGTACTAAAGAGCTCATACAATCCCTCCTCTCTCCCACCAATTGGACTCCTGGAGCTCCAGCTGGGGCCTGGCCATGGCTCTTTTCATCTGCTTCCCTCAGTCATTGGATGAGATTTCTTGCACAACAGTTAGGGTGTTATGAGCGAGGATTGTTGAGACCAAGATTGGAAAAAGCACAGGGACGAATAGCCAAACTAATGGAAACACATGAATTATGAACCAAAGGCTGTGGAGCCCCCAGCTGGATCAGGCCCTCTGGATAAGTGAGACAGTTGATTAGCTTGAACTGTTTGGGAGGCACCCAGGCAGTGGGACCCAGACCTGTCCTTAGTGCATGAGCTGGCTGTTTGGAACCTGGGGCCTTTGCTGGGACACTTTGTTCAGTCTGGAAGGAGGGGACTGGACCTGCCTGGACTGAATCTACCAGGTTGTGCTGAATCCCCAGGGGAGTCTTTGTCCTGGAGGAAATGGGGATGGGAGTGAGGGGCTGGAGGGAAGGCGGGGGCAGGGGTGGGAGTGGGGAGGACAGGGGAACCCATGGCTGATATGTAAAATTATATTAAATTATAAAATAAAAAAAGAGTAATAAAGAGCCTGCCTTCTAGGAATTAGTCTTTTTTGCAGATGTCCTTCCTGGAAAACATAATTGCCATAGAGTCTCTCACCTGACTTGCCCTTATTGAAAGGCCTCTTCCTAGGATCCCCAAAAGGAAAGCTTTAGGGGAACTATGGGTTTCCTTGGCTTATTCCATAGTATGATCCTTAAATTTAGAGAATGGACAGAGGAAATGAATTCCCACAACACACCATGTTCATACTCCCAAGTCTCTGCTGAAGCAGATTCTCTCCAGCTGAAGAAGCTTTCTCTTCTTCACCCTGTCAAGTCCGCCTTTTGAAAGCAAGCTACTGACTCAAGACTTCTCAATTATCCCTTAGGGTTCTCATGCTCTGTCTTATGCTCTCTGAAGTTACTAATCAGAAATGTATCATATTGCATCATCCTTATAGAACGATCACTACTCCGTGATAAAATCTCCAAAAAGCACCACCATACCACTCTCATCTTCACATCTGTACTTATTAGAATTTTCACTGGGAAACAGTATGTCCTAATTGCATAGTGTCTTATGCACCATTCTGAATTTTGCTTAGTGCATATGTACATGTGAGTAGTGCGTGTTGCTGGGATATATACAGTTTCACAGCTGGAACAGCTATTATATCAAACCAGTGTTGTTACATTACCATAAAACATCCCTGAGTTACTAGCCAGAGCATACCACTGCAAAATCATATGGATATTCTGACCAATGTCCAACTTTTCCTCTACTTCTGTTATAAGATAGGCATCCTATGCTGCTTTCTTAAATGTTTCTTTCAACAAAATACAAAAGGAGGTTTTAGTCTTCCTAATTCATTCATCACTTCATGTGTAGGGACATATTCTAGATACTGAGTTCAATAAGAAATAACCCCTTTGCTTCTAGCGAGGGAAACTACAAAGTCATAAATAATTAGACAATTTCCCAGAGTTATAAGTCTTATGAGGAATGCAGGCTGACAGCAGAAGGCAAAGTAGGCAACAAGTATGTGAGGTTCTGGGAAAAGACTATTCCAAGGAAAGAAAATAGTCAATCAAGGACTGTGAGATTTATAATTTATATTAAGGAGTTGTGGTACACAAGCAGAATGTTGCTGTATCATCTTCATGAAAGGAGGGGTAGGAAGATGAGAGATCTACCAGGGTCTGAAAGCAGCATGTGCATCTAAATAGTGCCCAATTAGAGGTGTGTGTTTTCCTTGTGTGCTGATGCGGCAGTTGAAGGGAAGGAGTAGCCTGGTGTGATAAGCAGCTTTATGAGATGGCTGGGGCAGCTTTGTCCAAAATTAAATACCCCTGGACTAGAAAGACAGGAACACCCAGGGGCAGGGCAATATAGTCTTTTATTATCCACTTGTATGCATGATAGAATTCAGACAATCCCCAAGGTAATAGTAGGAAATCTAACACTTCTTACAAATATTGTCTTTGAGAAAAAATATTTTCTTATTGCTAGCAACATCTCTCTACTAGCATCTGTCCTTCACCTATCTAATAAGATTGTGTGTGACTTACAGACCATGAATACACAGGATTGTTCTGGGGCCATTTTGGGTTGGCTTTCATCTGAAAAACTTAGAAGCAAATAAATAGTTTTCCTCAAGCATATTATCAAACAGGGAACCTCTCCGGGCAAGCCTTTGTCATCTGCCAGCTTTCTGTCACAGTCACATGGCCTGATTAAGGCAGTATATTGATTCTGCACAGGAAGGATCCAGACAGACAGTAGTCCTTCTGAAACTCAAGGGAGCATCACTAGTCAGGAGACCAGAGATGGGCTGTAAACTAACTATACTTGCAGTCCCTCCAATTTAAAAATGGTTGTGTACAATGTTCCTGTGCAGCCTTCATTTCACAAACAAGAAACTAAAGTTCAAATATGGGCAAATATTTAATATAAGATGGAATTCTCCACTCTTCCATTGAGGAATTCCATGTTACACAGGTCTTCAGGGGAGACCAAATCCATTACTACTTTACCAGGGAATGTTTGTAAAGGCAAGTGAGGAAAGATCATTTGTTTGGTGTGTTAAACAGGCTATTTACTCTTCCCTCAAGACTGATCTAGCCAAAGGTTTATAAAATCATTTTATAGGAGTTTATTATCTACAGTACACATCCAGCTTTGAAAGTCAAATCATTCACAGAAATGACCAGGCAAATAATAGAGGTGGCTTTTCAAGGGCATATGCCAAGTGGCACTGTGTCCTTTAAGCATTATCTTGGGTAATACTCAAAACCACTCTGTGAGTTAAGTTTTCTTTTGCAGGGAGAAAAAAAAAATATAAAAGAACATCAAGAGCAAAAACCTAGATTTACAGAAAGGTTAAGCCAGTCATATGAAGTCTGCGAATAAACTCAGGGATGATCTGGAAAGTGTGATTGATGAAAAGATGGGACAACTGCAGAGCTTAACCTAGCCTGGTAAGACAGCTGAACTGAATCATGACTACACTCATTCTTTTCCTGCTGGTGCTTCTACTTTTGAACTTCAGTGGCTGTGTGACTCATATGGTCAGCACACTCCAAAATATTTACTATCTTCTCTACTGTGGTTTGAGTGTTTCCCCACCAAAGTTCCTGTGTTTAAAATTTCATCATGGAATGAATATATTATTGTAAGTGGATGCCACACAATAAGAGGGTAATTGAGGTTAGATGAGGTCCTGAGGGTGGGGTCCCTAAGTTGGAATTGGTGTCTTTATAAAAAGGAGACCTGAGATTTCATACTCGCTCTGCCTCTCCACAGGATGCGGCTTCAGAGGGAGATAGCAGATAGGTGCTTACCAGATACTGACCAGATGCTGGTAACACACCTGGGAGCTTTCAAGCTTCTACAACTGAGAGCCTCATAAACTTCTAATCTTTCTTAACTTTCCAGTCTAGAGTATTCTGCTAGAGTAACAGAAAACAGGCAAAGCATGATTTTACACACACACACACACACACACACACACACACACACACACACACACACACGAGGAGGGTGATATGGGAAAGGAGAAAGGGTGACTATTCTAGTGCTTGAATCCTGAATCTCATTAACAAGAGTGACTGGCAGCTGTAACATATAAGCTGCCATGCTATTAAATGTAGCAGTCAAAGCTCCCTGGCTTTCTGGAATAATAGCCAAGAAACACTCATTCTTATCAGATTTGGTATATAATTTGTGAAGTCCAGCACAAAATGAAAATGGGCAACTTGGGTATGGCAAATAGATTTTTATAGGTGGCCACAGAAAAGCAGATAGTCAAGCATAGGGTATGTTTTAGCTGTATGTGACCTGTGAGGTTGTACAGGTCACAAACCCATGAAGGTTTACCATATAACACAGACTCTCTGTGCCATAGGGAGGAGCATGTAATTGAACCTCATACTTCCAGTCATAGGTAACCTTCTAAAGTAGAGATGGACAATGAGACCATCTAAGAGGTGTCCACAACACGTGGAGCCGCCTTCTTCACATTCAGCAACACTAATTCTCCCTGCATCATTTGTGAGGGTTTTGCTTGTCTGTTTCAATTACGCGTCTGTGTGACTGTGAGCTACCTGGTGTTGATGCTAGAAACTGAACTGAATTTCTCTGCAAGAACAGTAGGCACTCTTAACTGCGGTCTCTTCTTGGCCTTTTGCATCATTTTCAAGCCATGCTTATGCGTCCTCAGCAGCTGGATTATGTAAATGTTGACCAAGTCCAGTTTTGGAATTCTGAATCAATCAATCATTTCACAAAGGGTAATGAAATACCTCAGTTTTGATTCCATGAATATCTATTTTTAGAATGAAAATGAAGCAAGAATTTTGAAAAGAGTTCTTGAGAGACCTTGAACAAAAGGTCTAGTAACCTTTGCCTTTCACTCACTGATCTAGTCTGAAATTGTGTACAAAAATCATTTCATTATTTACTCATTTATTTATTTGTTGGAGAGATTGAAGAAGAAGCAGAGAGTAGATCTCCTGTATCCCAATTCTCTAACTAAATATCACTTCTAATAATTCAAACAAAAGGCCTTGTTCTCTGGTAAACAAAGTTGATTCATCATTTTGGTGTTATGCTTCAAGGAACACATGTAGAATAGTAATAACTGATAATGTGCTGTCTGCAATAGGATAGACATAATATTTTAATGGGTGCAACCTGTGGAAACACATTAAATTCTGGGGAGCAGGTGACATTTGTGGAAGCCACTGTATCTATATGAGTACTCACAGGGTTAGGTACAGAAACTGAATTCACTGAGTGGATTGAATGTATTTGAAGTGAATCAGACAGTGGGTAGCACACTTTGGACTTTTTTTTCAGTGTCACCATCTGACTCAGACACTCAGTAGTCTAAAAAGCTTTCTCTAATAAGTACACAATAAAAATGCAATGATCATAATGGCCCAATACAGAACATGAATGCAATTATCTGCTATCTACATTATTATAATGATAGCAGCCCCGATTCAAATGACTGGCATATGAGATTTGAGTGGCATTTAGTATCTTTCCGTGTATTTTTATGTGATTTTCATTGTATCCTCATGCTATCACTATAAAAAGATTATGTCTCAGTGATACTGAAACTCTGAAAATAAGTAATAAGTAATTTAAGGTCAGTCATTTGAGAGAATAATTATACTGACTTGCAGCCTAGTATACTTTTTCTCAGCCAATAAAATATTCATGCATTTCATCTTTGTTGATGTTCTTTGTGTTTTTTTTTTATTTGCTTTTGTTGTTGTTGTTTCATTGGAAGCATTGAACATCCTCCTTATTATTCACACTTTCAGTAGCTCCTTTACGTCTGACAGTAGTCCTTCATGCATTCTCTCCTTATATCTTCTGGGAAGCTAGCTCTGGTAAGCTGTGCCCTTCACTCATGATTTCAGTGCTAGTCACCCTTACCATCACTCCACCTTTCTTCAGACTACTCTCTTTTGTTTCTCTTGCTTATAACTAAGTGCCTCACACAGTGCATTTATAAATAAACTAGAATTATTCCCAACTTTAAGAACGTATACATACACACACACACACACACACACACACGTGTGTGTGTGTGTGTGTGTATGTTCTTCAAAAACTCTTACTGGTTTTTCATTTAAAATAAACATATGTAAAAGTTTAGACTTTTATATGAATGCCTACTCATTAATACAATTTTTTATAATTAGTAATCATAAAATGTTAGTTTTTTAAAATGAAAAGAAATTCTTCTCACATACAATATATCCCAACCACAGTTATTGCTCCCTTACTTCTCCTAGCTGCTCCCACCTCCCCCTTCTCCAGATTCACTCCCCCTCTGTTTCCTCTTCAGAAAATAGCAGGCCTCCAAGAGACAACAGCCAAACAAGACAGAACAATATACAATCAGACACAGAAAAAGTCCACATATCAAGGCTGGACAATGTAAAGAAGTAGGAGAAAAAGAGTCTCAGGAGCAAACAAAAGAGCCAGACATACACCTGCTCCCAATGTTAGAAGTCTCACAAAGACAGCAAGCTAATAAGCCATAACATACAGGTTTTAATTAATTTCTATATGCTTCCAGCCTACATAGAAAAAAAAAAGAAAACAAAACAAAATAGTGTTTCCCCATAATGCTCATTAGGTCATTTTGAGTTACAAGAAATGCTGTAATCCTTCAGAAACAAATTCCAAGAAGCACAGAACTTTCTGAGATTTTTGTAGTTTCTTGGCACACACACACGTTTAGCTCATTATATATGTGCTGCCGAAGTGAGCACATGTTTAGCTCATTGTATTTTTTTCATTTATGCTTTTGTTACAGCTTTCAATATTCAGCAAAATCTTGTTCTAAATATGTGATCCCACCAACATCTGTTCACTCTTTCCTTTGCAGAATATCTAACTAAACATTCAATCATGAAGAATAAAGGCCACACTTCTCAGCCATACATGGGACCTATGTGATATCAAGAGATTTAAAAAAGGGTACTGATAATCTCTAGTCATACTGTATCTTTAAAAATGTAGTAGCATTTTCTTACCTTCCAATTTCCCCATCTGAGTGCTCTTGTTGGTAAGAGCAATGTCCTTGACATGGTGAAGACAGAGTCACCATGAATCCATGCTGACATGCATGCTTACCCACTTAGACATTAGCGGAACAGAGAGTAACTGTTCTCAGGATAATGAACCGTTTTTTGGACTTACTATCACATGTGACCATATCTATATTGTCACACTAAAGATGGCTAATTACTTATTAATTTCCATAGATTTTAAAGGAGAAAATTCAGGAAGTAACTCCATTTTAATGTGGTGATTTATCTATGTCAACATTTTTTGTTTGGTGATTAAATCTATTCTTCAGTAAAGCCCTTTACACATCCACACTCAACTTCATTTTCCTGATAAGAATTAGTTTCTATGTTACAAAATCATATTCACTATATTTTACTGATACATTAGAGTATTGAAGAAAGGCTTTCCAAAATGCTCTCTGCTCTATTTCTTGTCACAAATAAGTGCCAACACATGGAATTATCCTGTCCCAAATAGTATTTTGACATCTTCCATTACCCTCTTGCCCTTAACTACATACAAACAAAAAATGAGGAAATTATGAAAGCTAAGTAAAGCACATGAAAATAGGCAAAGAGATTCAAAGCTGGCTCACAGACATTTATACATATGATATGGAGTCCTTTAGGTTTTATTTTTCAAAGACAGAGAACTATTTGTAAAAGTACATTATGAGAAATGATTCCAGAAGTGATTAACTGGTTAACATTTGAGTCAAATTACAGAATCTCTTTTACAATCTTAAGAAAGTATAGAAGCTTCAGTCAAAGCAATGCACACAAGAAGATGTACATGGACACATGCACATGCAGGCAGACATCCCCTCAAACACACACATGTACCGTTTAGTTCAATTAGGCCGCTTTCATAGAATTCAATAATACAAATCCAGACTTGCAAATGGCTTTCTGGTGTGAACGTAGAGACATGATTTTACTGCCACATGAAGTTTTGACTGAAGCTTCTATACTTTCTTAAGATTGTAGAAGGATCAAACTCAGGGCCTTGTGCTTGCTAGGCAAGTGCTCTACCACTGAGCTAAATCCCCAACTGACTTCTATGTTTACTTAAAACGGCCCTGGGTTCGATCCTCAGCTCAAAAAAAAGTCAGAGAGTGGTAACATATGCCCTTAATCTGATCACTTGGCAGGCAGAGACTTTGTGTATTCCTGGCCATACTAAGGAACAGAGCCAAATGTGGTGACACATGCCTTTAATCCCAGTACCAACCTGGAGGTCTGTCAGACATGTAGTGACAAGGAAGTTAGGTAGCTGGGCTAAGAGCCAATGAGAGGGCAGAACAGCAAGGCAATAAAAGCCTGGGTACATATAATCGAGCATTTTGGAAGCTGCAGAGCTGGTGAGGTAAGGTTGGTTGGTGGCTGTCACTATTTCCCTGATCTCTAAGGCTTTCAACCCTATATTTGGCTCCATGTTTTTTATTTAATAATACCGGATTAGAAATTTGACTACATTTGGTGTCTAACTGTGGGGCAGGAATTCAAAAAAAAGCTATTTGGCTGTGGATTTGTGGGCCCCAGCTTGGCTGGAGCATGTGGGCAGAGCTGCACTTGGTCAGAGCTGCAAGGGGCTGTAGCTGCAAGCAGCTGGACTGCTTGTGTGTTTACAGAACCCCTGGGTCAGGTCTGAACATGTGGCTGGACTTTACCTTTTAGCTTTTTTTTTTTCTCCTGGTAGGTAATAGGCTCTCTCTCTCTCTCTCTCTCTCTCTCTCTCTCTCTCTCTCTCTGGATTCCCACTTCAGACTGCCACCAAACTAGGTAGGTGCGTTGAAATTCCCTCAAACTTCTACTGTTCTATACAGACTTGGAGAATAAATGCTGAGGAATCTGAAGAACACAGGACAAATGAGACACCTGAAGAATAAAAGAACAAATCATCTAGAAAAAAATGTCCCAAGAAAAAGAGTAAATTGGACTGTTGGTATATCACATATAAAAATTCATAAGTCTTCCTAAATGTTTTTTTATGCTCTTCCCTACAGACACTTAACACAAATGATCTTTTTGTAGTCCCAGTTCAATTAAAAATTACAGCTGGCTTTGGAGTTGGAGAATGGCTCTCTCCTTCCCTAAACCCAAGCATGTTGTTAAAAGAAAAACACAAAATCTCTGTATCATGTCAGAAGAAAGAGCCATCCTCTGTTATAGAACAGAAGAAAACAAAAAAATTAAAGAACTATTCTTTTGCCACTAATCTCAATTCTTTGGTTCTATTTTGATTCTTTAAACTTTTCTTAAGGTATAAATTTTATATCACAGTTGATATTAATGGTCATATAGAGTACTAATTAATTCCAGGAAAAAAAGGCTTCATTTAGCTGCCTGTGCATGTTTTGTGTTCCAGTCACTATCAGTTTTCTGCAGGGAATCATGACCAGGCCTAACAGAGAATTTGAAGTCTCCAGAAAGATGATGGGGCCCCACAACAATGATCCCACATGGACAATAATAATACCACTAGGCTGACAAACATCACCCAAAGATCAGCTGTGGGCTACAAACTGCTGAGAACAATTTGAAGATGGCTAGCTGAGATGATCCAGCCTTACAGACTATTTGAACAAGGACTTGAGATAAGCCCTAAACTTTGGCATTATGTAGAAACTGGACAACAAATAAAATAGCTGTCCTGGCACTTGATAATTAACCCCAAAATTTTCTTTTCAGGACCCCCTAAGGATGCCTTTGGCTACAAACAGCAGAAAGCAATGTTAAGAACAGGATGCCCACATTCCCAAAAGGAAATGGCAGAGATGATACCAGGACAGCCAGAAGTCCCTCCAGGCTGTGGTCTGAGTAGCAGGGTGTTGTCTGCTTGATCCTGCAGATGATAGTTAAAGTTTCAGTAGATTCAAGTACAGTAGCTATGCCTGTAGACAAACAACAGACTGGGGGTTTACCCTGGACAAAGATCTCCATAGAAAGTACCAGAATCATGAATTAAAGCTTTTTTTTTTTTTTTTGGTTTTTCAAGACAGGGTTTCTCTGTGTAGTTTTGGTTCCTGTCTTGGATCTTGCTTTGTAGACAAGGATGGCCTCAAACTCTCAAAGATCCGCCTGACTCTGCCGCCCAAGTGCTGGGATTGAAGGCATGTGCCACCACTGCCCAGCAGCTAATATTTTTAATATGGAACCAGAACTGAAATCCACTATATTAAGCCATATATTATTTGAGACAGAAGGATGACTCAGCTGGTAAAGGAGCTTGAAACAAAATGTAATGAAAAGTTAAAAACCTCATAGAGGTACCTTTTACTCTTCTTTTTCATTAATTTGAGGAATAATTTACATGTTATTAACAGATTTCTAATGAGGTTCAATAAGCCTTGCCATATGTATAACTACTAATGTAAGGCTAGAAACATGTCCAATATGGTAAAAAGTCTTTTCTGTCATTATCTCACCCATACAAACATTGTTCAGGTTAATTAGCATTGACTGCCCAAAGTGCCACTAAAATAAAACTGTTTCTCTCCTTATCTTGTGGATGCTTACTTGGGATGTGTCTGAAATAAAGTCACAATATTGTTTATATTACTGCAGACATGTATTGTTAATGGACCGTGGCATCTTCTGAGAAATATGCTGTTGAGCAATGTCATAAGTGTCTGAACATCACAGAGTAATCCCACAAAATCCTAGACCATAAAATGTGCTAGTGCTTAAGGAACATGATGTTACCATTTTCTACATGAGGTCCCTGATCCTATGAAATAGTACACAGCACACAGTGGGCTGATTGTGTTCTTAGAGAACTACATTTATATCAAGAGTTTGAAATGACAGTCTCATTTCTTTGCCCCAAAGCATAATTCTTTTAAAATGTATAGTTTTGATTCTGATCACATATGTCAGGATACAAAGATAAAATTCTGTTTTGTAAAACAAAAACATGCAATTGTTCAAGCAATGTAACATGATTAGAGCTTTTTAGCCACATTAAATTATCTTGATGCCTTTGTAGAAAATTTATTGGTGTGTAGGGGTCCATTTCTGGTTTTTGTATTCTCTTGAACTTAGCAATTTTTCTATTTCTATGTCAATATGATACTCTGGATTATTCTAATTTTATAAGTCTTAAAATCTCTCATTGTAAATCCTATACCTCTGATTTTTTTCAAGACTGGATTAATGACTGTTCTAAGTCATGTATGTTTTCATATAAACTTTAGAATCAGCTTTGCAACATTTACCAAAAAATCCCACTGGGAGTTTCAGAACTGTATTAAATTTACACATCAATTTTGGTATTGTTTTCATAGCAAGTTATACCAGGAGCTTTCGTAGATGCATTCATATTTCATTCAGGCCCACAAGGCTCAAATAGGCAATATCCAATGTCAGCCTAAGTCCTCAGAGGGAATTAGGTCTGTATGAACTTTTCAACAGGGTACAGGCAAGTGTTCTTGCTCAGCTGAAGTAGTACATAGATCTCTATTCAGGTGTTATTTGTCATTTGTAATGACAGCTGAGGTGAAATGAGGCAAGACCCCATTGTGGACTCACTGTACTATAATAGATCTTATATAAGCCCCAGCAAGGCACTTAATTTTAATGATGAAAATAACTGTGATGAATATGATTATATACTGAGGAAGTAGTTTTGTTTCATTTTGTTTCCAAACTACACTTATTAGTGGTCATCTAATTAATGTACATACCCCATTAAAAAGTTCTATTCCAATTTCTCTTCGGTTGTTGCGATAAAATATCCTCACAAAAAAGAAACTTGGGGCATGAAGGGTTAGGTCACAATTCTAGGTTACAGTCTATTGTTGCAAGAAAATCACAGCAGAAACATGAAGCAATGAGTCACATCCACAAACAAGAGCAGAGAGAAAATAAATGCATGTATGGTTACTTGGGTTCATCATTCTTTCTACACTTATTTAGTCAAAGACCCAAACCAAGGGAATGGTGCCATCCACAATGGAAATGTATTCTCACATAAATTAAAGCAATCAAAACAGTCCACCAACTGCCAGGTGGTGATGGTGCACACCTTTAATCCCAGCACTCGGGAGGCAGAGCCAGGCGCCAGGCAGATCTGTGTGTTTGAGGCCAGCCTGGGATATCAAGTGAGTTCCAGGAAAGGTGCAAAGCAACACAGAGAAATGATGTCTCAAAAAACAAAACAAAACAAACAAACAAAAAAAACCCAGTCTGCCATAGTCATACTCACAGGTCAACTAGATCTAGACAATCCCTCACTAACACTCTCTTCTCAGATGACTCTAGGTTGTGTTAAGTTGACAATTAGAACTAACCATCACAGACACCAAATTATGAACCCTTTGCAGCCTGGAAAACATGTGAGTTATACAATGCCTTTGGACCACTTAGCTCTAGACAGTAAGGCAGCCATTATATCAGTTGACATTTTTGTTAACTCTTACCCAAGTGCTATGATACAACTTGCAGGGATTCAGACAAGACATTTTAGCAGAAAAGAGGATCTGTACATTAATGAATTGGTTGTAGGAACCAATGACTTTTCACTTTGCTAAGAAAAAAAATGTTTCCATCTTGTTTAGTCAAAACTATTAAAAATCTCCATGTCTTAGTTATTTTTCAATTGTTGTGATAAAACACAATGACAAAGGCACCTTATAAAAGAAAGCATTTAATTTTGGGATTACAGTTGGAGAGTGTTAGAGTCTATGATCATCATGGCAGGGAGCGTGGCAGAAGACAGGTAGCCATGGTACTGGAGCATTAGCTAAGATCTTACATCTTGAGCTACAGGCACAAGGATAACTGGGAATGGTGTGTGATTTTGGAATGTATAACCCTCATTACAAGGCCACACTTCCTAATCCTTCCCAGACTGCTCAAGCAATTGCCCACCAAGTATTCAAATATATGAACTTATATGGGCCATTCTCATTCAAACCAGCACAGCCCATGAGTAAAATGCATTAATATCACTTGGGATATAGGAGAATTGGGTGTATATATAGTCCTTTAATGCCTGAATTTCTGTGAAACTTGCTAAAGTTTGGCAGAACATCCAGTGTTCAACCAACCAACATGGACACCTGTGTATAGAAACCTAGAGTAATGCCCTGGAAAGATGCTTAGAAAACTCAAATGCCTTGGTTTGCAAAGTCCCCCCCACACCCATGTTTCATGCTGATGGAAGATTGGAGCCATTTTAGAAATTCTCAGTCAATTTCTCCCTCTCTACTTCAGAACTCATTAGATCATGTAAGGTGTACAGCCTGGAGATTAGCAGGGTAGTCACCATTCAGGAGGGGGTTGTCACTGAAAAACTTTGAATGAACTTATTTAATGCATAGAAAATGTTCTTTTGTTTCTGTTGGATCTTTCCTGTCTAACCTTAGGCCAATGTTTATGAAACTACTATTCTTTTCAGACTTGATCTCAGGTATTCCAGTCTGGACTCAACTCATTGTATAGCTGAAGATGTTTGAAAACATCTAATCCTCCATCCTTCATTCAAATGTGGAGCTACACCACTACTGCTGGCCCATACGATGTTGTGGATGGAACTCAAAGCTAGTGCATTCTAGGCAAGCACTTAACCAGCTAAGCTGCCCCTCCACCCCTGACAATGTCATGATTTGTTATCATACTATAAAGTAATTCCCAATTTAAAATTTAAAGATAAGTTCCTCTATAGATAATGAGAAATGTCAATGGTAAATATTAAATGTAGATGTGCAAAACTCTCAAGCAGCATATGAATCCACATGAACATTAACTATGATGAAGACAAGCAAGAGGAACGTTGATGCTGATGATTGTGATGATGGTTTTGGTAATGGTGGTAATAATGATGATGATAGAAAACAATGATTCCTCTTGTAATAGTGCATGTAGATACCATTATACACAACCAATTTCATGATAAAAATCAAACACTGTATGTCAAATGAAGTCATGTGTCATATTGTGTGTCAAAAATCTCAAACTTAACTTCAAACAAGGTGTTAATTTTAAAGCAAACTTTGGACAAATGAAGCTATATTTAATTAATTCAATACTCTACTGGTTGTTTATCTATAAGCTAGGCACTGGGTTTTAAACTTTGTGGCCTTCATGAGAGAGAATGAAGAAAGGAATAACTAATCAGGAGAACAACTAAAATCGTCCTTTTAAAATGATCGTGAAAAAATGGAGGGGGGTGGTGAGCTACCTCACAAGAATACACAAGTTAGAAAGCAGAAAACCAACTCCTACAAGTTGTTTTCTGACTCCCACTGGTACACCACACATACACACACACACACACTCAGAGAGAGAGAGAGAGAGAGAGAGAGAGAGAGAGAGAGAGAGAGAGAGAGAGAGAGAGAGACTTAGATCAGTGACAAGTATTTCACGATTGAGGTATGAGTGAGACATAAAGTTCTGACCACCTGGATTGTCTAGATAACCCATTATTTATCCACATCTTATTAATTATAAAATCCCTTTCTGTTTTAAATAACTCTGAACATCTTATAAACTTAAAACCTATTTTAGAGGCCATAAGCTATAACTTAGTAGATTGGATTACCCCCAACAGACTTGTTTATTTGGTGCTTTTTAAAATAAGCAGGATTAAGTTTTAAAAAAGAAAAAAGAAACATAAAAAAATCATATATCTACACAGCTTAAGATAATGCAAGCTGTGTTCTTGCAGCACTTCCCTGCCTACATGGCCATAATTAGCTAGGCAGAAAGAGCAACTGTCCCATGTAGGAAAGCCTTGCTCCCCTTGAGGTTTCAAGGTCACTTTGCCCTGGCAGTGGTGGCACATACCTTTAATCCCAGCACTTGGAAGGCAGAGCCAGGCATATTTCTGTGAGTTTGAGGCCAACCTGGCCTAAAGAGTGAGTTCCAGGAAAGGCACAAATTGATACAGAAAAACCCTGTCTCAAAAAACAAAAAACAAAACAAAACCAAAAAAATTATCCAGATCACTTCACTTTTAGGTGGATGGTTATGGTATACTGTCCATTCTTCACATTCCTTGATCTTTCACTCAGCTTCTCCATGCCCTGGGCTGTATGACTTCTGCCCTATGCTCATGGATTTCTTCTATGTCTCCACATAACCTGGAGGTATGGAAGAGATAGTGTTTCTTAGGCTCTAGTCCCTCAGCAGCATAACTCCTAATTTTAGATGTTTATAATCTTTCTTTACAAAGGCCTCACTGCCAGAGCACATACGCTTCAAATCCCCACTACAGAGAGATTTGCTAAAACACAGTAGAATGAAACCAGTAGCAACTCACACACAGAGAGAGAGAGAGAGAGAGAGAGAGAGAGAGAGAGAGAGAGAGAAGAGAAGAGAAGAGAAGAGAAGAGAAGGGGAGGGAAGGAGAGAGAGGAGAAAGAGAAGGCTAAAAGGCTACTGCTGCACCTTATTAACGCATGTTTGATGGGAATCCACTGGGGAGAGTGGCTATCTGCTGGTGCTGCACATTATCTCTAGTAGGATATGGAGAATTAAGTGATGAAATGACAGGGTGCTTTCACTCCTGCAATGCTTGCTAAAAATCCAGTGGGATGATTGCAGCTGAAAGAAATTAAAAACATGGCCAGAACTTACTGCCAGATTACTTGATGTAGTGTAAGATACTCAGATTCCAGAAGAAGGGCAGAACTGATGTGTTCTTTGACATCTCAAGAAAAGAACCATGAAGCTAAGAGGTGCATGAAGCTTTAGCACTTATGCTTCTTGCCCCCTCATCAGTTTTTAGAAAACCAGTTAAACAAGCAATGCATTTTGAGACTATTCCAGAATTTTCCCAAGCTGAAAATTTCTTTCACTTCTCTGGCTCCTAGCCCCTGAAGATATGCTCCAGAGACACAGCTGAGGTAACTTGAGGACAGTTGGGAGTGGGGAGAGGCATATCAGATCCACAGGCATGAGGAAGAGAGAAAAACTCTAGGGATGAATCTGAGGAAGGTTCAGGTTCTGCTTCAAAGCAAGAATCACATCATAAAATACAAGGAAGCCAGACTCTAGAGCAGGGTTCCATAGCCATTCACCCGGCACCAGCTTGTTTCACGTAAATAACCTGGCGATGAAACAATCCATTGCTGTTTACCTGCAGCGGGTATGTAATCACTCATTGCAATATTCCTCATAGTGAGTATAATTTCAAAAGGGTCTTGTGGTCTGTCAAAATAGCTATAACAGATTTTCATTGTTTTCCCTGCCCAGACTGAAAAAGATATGGAGCTCACGAAACCTTGATGTTATAATAGCTGATACAATCTGATACTATCTGTATACATCCATAACTATATGACTCAAAGACCTTTCTATAGCCATATCCTCAAACTTCTATATAATTACATTATTATTTCTTCTTATTGTCTACCAGGACTAGACAGTGATATTTAATCAATGAAAAGATCATAATTAACCGCAATGCCCATTCTGTGGAACTTGCCACTGATCAAGGAGACATTTTAGCCTTCTCACAAACCTTATCTTGGAAAGCTGAAATAAGAAGATTAAATAAATTGGGCTTTCTCTCTTCAAAATATAATGTTGTAAGTTCAATTATAAAGTTTCTCAGAATTCTAAACTAGGACACACATATATATTCTGCTCTCTATTTTAAGAATATATAATCAGTTTTTGAAGTTTAAAAAAATTCCTTTCAGAGCTTAGTCCAAAACCAAATTTGGTAATAGTTTTAAATTTATTCAACACAAAGAACTATTTTAATGTGACTCTTGTGATTTTGAAAATAAAAAAGCATCTGTATTCCAAAGGGGACCAGCTAGGCCTTCCTGCCCATAGTCAGTAAGTACCCCTCCTTTGGGAGCATCTCAGGATCCTCAGGATGCAGTGCTTATAATAGATATGAAAGAGGTATTTTAAAAGCACTGGGTCCCTCTCAGAAGAGCCTAAGGTGTTGTCTTTCTTGGTGGGCATGTAACCACCATCTGGGGGTCAAGGCAGCTGTTGCATCATGTGAGTGGATTTGTCAATGCAATCTCTAGAAGCACACAGTGCTTTGAAGGTTTAGTGTCCTAAACATTAACCAGCAATTCATTACGAACCTTAAGAATGCCTCCTTCTCTGCCTCTCAGGAATGACTAGAAGACTCAACTGATGACAGACAGCTGAACTGAAGAAATATTATCCCATTTGTAAAATGTCTCCTCCCATTGTCTGATAACATGTGTACCCATTTCAATCTAAGTTTTCCTCACCTAGTGTGGTCCATAAAGGAGTATTTGATGGGGCAAGGAAAAGATGGACAAATGCTCTCAGTGTCTCTTAATGCTTTTATCATATCCTAATTTCCATCCTTAAAATTATTAGTCCAATCTGGCAAATTTCATCTACATCTTGATTCAATCCAGAGACAACCATGTGAATTGGATATATATGATCTCAGTTCAGAAATAAAAATTGTTCACATCAGTCCAACCATATATGAAGGACACCCATTTTACAAACACAGGAGAGCAGTGTCACTGGAAGTACACACATGGGCCTCTGCCTGTTATACTCCTTCCCGTTGTTTATCAAAATTCCTGTACCAAAGGCATCTCAGATGTAGCTGCATCATAAATCCACATATTTTAAACAGTTTCCTCACAGTCAACCACTAATTCTAACATCCTACTCATCTGTCCTCTATTAACTTCTATTCATTGTATGGTCCAGTAGCCCCCTATAGACAGGATGAATGGTTTTTATAACATAGGTATCATCAATAACAAGACCATGAAGTAAATGTTGAAAAATGCTGCTAAAATAATGATCTACTGTAGGGCTGGAATTCAGGGGAGATCTGCAGCAGACTGTCTGGATTAAATCCACCTGATTCTCCTCCCTATTTGAGAACTTTGACAATTACTTAAAGATTTACTTTCTTATTATCCTCATCAGTATGTCAAAAGGAATTTTACCTATTTCACACAGATGTAAAATTAAATGACTCAATTTGTATAAAGTTCTTTAATTGGTGCCTTCCACACAGTAAGGTCAGTATAAGCCATCTGTTACCATGTTCCTTGTGGCTGTTGTCATGGTTTGCTTTTATGCAAACACAAACCCACAGAACACCTCAGTTTTATTTTCCTACATTGCTCATGATAGAACCCATGGATCTGCATATAGCAACAAAATGTTGTGATGATGAGCTTCTTACCAGCCCAGTTACTGTGCTTTGAAGATGACTCATAAGACAGCATTTCTATTTGCAGATATACATACACATATACACACATGCTTATATGAACACAAAAGTGTATGTACATGTATGCAAACACACATACATATATATTAAAGGATTTATAAATGATTTCAGATAGAAATATTTGAGAATGCTATTGGTTCACATGCCAGAGATGTTGTGAACACTTTACCAAAATTGTATATATAATTTAAAATGCTAAAATTGTTTGAATATGATTTGTTCCTTCTGAAGCTCAAGTTGAAATCTGTCTTTGGAGTGGTGATGGGAGATTTCCGTGGAAGGATTAATGCTTTTCTTATGAACATGGGTTGATTTCTTGGTGTAAGTTCTTATTCTGTAGGGACTGGTTTTGAAGAAGAGCAGGGTGGTTTTGAAAGCAAAGCTATCCCATGTATCTATTCCTCTACACAACCCGCTTGCCCCTTCCAGAAGACCCTCATGATACATTGCCCCTCAAGCGTGGGCTTCACAGCATATAATGCCAAAGTCTACATCAACTTCTCTTCTTTATAAATGACCACTCCTCAGGGTATTCTCCTAAAGTAACAGAAAACAAACTAAGATAAACACATGATCAAATACACTGTTTGATTTGGGGTGTTGTTTATTCAAATAATTTTTGTGTGTTTATCAGATGGGTAAAAATAAACCTCCACAGTTCAGGAATCTCCATTTCAAATTCCATTTCAATAAAGGTCTACTTCAGTGTCCAGAGCTCACTATTAGAAACTTCTGAAGTGGGTGTGTGGCAGATAAACTTTTTTTCAAGAGTTATGCAAAACAGAATTCTTTCTTTCTACAGATGCCTCTTATCTACACACACACACACACACACACACACACACACACACACACTACAGGTTCAACTCTAAGCATATTGTATGGATAGATTTTCATTGTTCCTTTGAGTAAGGGAAAGGATGGGTGGGTGTGAATGCTGTTTGTCTCAGTCCAATTGAGGTGGTAAAGGCCTATGTCACTATTCTCTCCCTTCCCCCAGATTCATAAATATACTAAAAGGCTTTTAATGCAATAGCTTCTTCTCAAAATTACTCCCACATTTGCAACCCTGGTTCGCTCCATTATTTCTTCCCTGAGGCATGCTTAATGCTGTCTGCAAAAAAAAAGCCTTAACACATCAAATTTGAAGTCTTTCCAGATCATTGTCACTTCACAAATGCTCCTCAGTGAAAACCCATTCTTATACAAATAAACTCCTTTCAAACCAGTTCTTTAAGCCACTGGCCCATATCCAACTTCTAATCTGTGTCTAAGTCTCCTTTACTTCTGCATGGCTTTCATTGACTTCAGAGGAATGTTAGATGTGTGCAAGAAAAGAATCAAACTTCCGTTAGATGCCACTCAGTTAATAATAAAAAAAGAACCCTCACTCAGAGCTGAGCCCTGATGAAAGACCTGTGAAGTCTTGATCACAAGAATTCAAGGAACTTTGTATCTAATATGTGCATACACACAAACACAATTAAAAATAAAACAATCTTAAAGAGGTGGGTCCTAAAGGAAAGAAGTAGGTCACCTGTGGCCTGCCTTTGATGATAGATATTGTCCTAAGATTGCAAGTGTGCCCCTTCTCTCTCTTAAGCTTCCATGCTTTCTAGTATCATGTCCTTCTTATATGATGTTCCTGCCTTGAAATCAGTCCTAAAAGCAATGCATCCAGCCATGGACTAAAACACTGAGTCAAAATAACACTTTTCTCTTTGGAGTTGATTCTCTCTTGGAGGTGTGTGGAAGTGGGAAGAAAAAACAAACAAACAAACAAAAAACCACTGAGTAACACACAACAGATGAATTTGATACCTAGCACTCTGTGGCCTTGTTTTCTTTCTAGATCAATACCACCCAATAGCAAGCATCTCAATGCCATTCTATCTTAATTTTAACTCTTTCCAGTTGTCTATGACATTTTGTTTATTTCTCTTCTAGAATGATATTGAATGTTACTTATTTTGCAATTAATTAAATCAATTTGAGATGTTAATTTCCTTCCTACAGAAGAGTTCAAGTGGCAGATGAGAGATTACTGATCTATAACATCTGTAAACACAGAATGCTATAAACATCTGTTTACCAGAAAAAAAAGTAATATGGGTAATTTGAACAGAGCTGAGGAATAACAGCTATTTCTCTATCTTCTCTCCAATTATTATTTTTTGTCTCAGATGTGTCCTATCAAAATCCATTGATTAATTATTCTTGAGAAGAACATTCAGAGTATCTCAACATTTTAGGCTTGAGTCACTCTTAGACTTCGGAATCATTATGTTGCCCATATCCTTCCCCCTCTCTCTTTTCTCTCCCATTCTTCCCATTTTTCTCAGTTGATTCAGGCTACTGCAGTAGTGACTCTACTCATAATTTGCTCCTGATGCTACCCAATGTGTGCTGTTAATACAGTTCCTTTGTGGTATTTAAAATGAGTGCAACAAAACCAAAAATATCTCTCAAGTTTTTAGTTTTTTATTTATGTTAGCATTTTATATTGGTTATTTTATCACAACAAATTAACAGCTTCCACATGGGATAGTGTTGTTATTTTTATTTTTCAGATGAAAACTTACAGGAGAGGGAGGGAATTTTAGCCAACATTGTACAAAAGGAAATTAGTGTAAGTTAAAATTCCAGTTCTCTATGAACTCAGCCAGTCTATATATGGAAAAACATAGCAAGTAAACTTGAATAAATTCTTGATGACAGGGGAAAGTCTGTTACAGAGAGGAACATTACTGTATACTATAATTTTAATAACAATGGTAGAGATCTCAAATTATTCTAGAACAAATGTATCCCTCTTCACTTTCTCAGTGCCTGAGCCACAAACCCCTTGTAATTTCCTGTGACTTCCTATACACAATGGAATTACTATGCCAAAGGTGACACAAAAGAAATAACATCCAGTATAAAGCATAATTAATATAGCATTAAAGTAAGACTTGTACCGTTAAAGAAAGTGAATATTGCCAGAAGTATTTTAATTAGTATTGGAACAATTTAGATAAATTCATAGCCAGACTTTCCAGTTGAAAGCTGTTTTCTTCTCAGTTTTGGTTATAGTAAGTCAACAAATACAGAACATCCTTCATAATGACCTTCAAAAGCACTTAATAGTAAGTGAAGTTTATTTATGGGACCAAATTAGAGCAATGCCCTTCTTAGGCTTTGTACAGCTTGATTTTGAAGCAAATGTTTTCAAAAAAATAATAAAAATCCTCAAAATAGAATTTTATTGTCATGCAAATCCCCTAAGAGCAGACTATGGAGTACAGCACAGCATGATAACTTTCAGAATAATAAAACAGATAAATGTGGGAAGCAATTGAACATAATGAAGAATACCGGAGAAAGCTACTTTGGTTTTACACAACTTCAAGTAGAAATTCTTATAATCTACTGTGGTAGATACACTGGATGATTGTTAATTGTGTGAGTCCCACAAATAACTTCCTATGAAGATAGATCTTGTGAATTACTTCTAGGCAAACAGATATAGCAAGGTCCATCAAATGTCATTTCTAGGCTTATGTTTGAATACCAAGAATGTTACTTGAGTAGACTGAAACAAGAGAGACTTCTGTTGAACATTAAAGAATCAACAATGATGAATCCTATTTTCATACCCACTGTGTTTGCCTGTGTTTTTTTATAGGCAAATTGAATCCATTGATATTCTTGGATATTAATGACAAATGACTGTTAATTCTTGTTTGTTTGTTTTGTTTTGTTTTGTTTGTTTGTTTGTTTTTGTGGTAGTATGTGTGTTTCCCTTCTTTGTGATTTACTGGTGTAGGATCAGGATCTATCCCTGGAGCATGAGCTGGGTTTTTGGAGCCCATAACCTATGTTGGGACACCTTGCTCAGCCTTGATGCAGTGGGGAAGGGCTTGGTCCTACCTCAGCTGAATGTACCAGGCTTTGCTGACTACCCATGGGAGGCCTTACCATTTGGAGGAAGGGATGGGAGGTGGGGAGTGGAGTGGGGACCTGGGGAAGAGTGCAAGGAAGAATGAGGGAGGAGCTGTGGGTGGTATGTAAAATGAATAAAAAATTTCTTAAACAAAAAAGTAAAATAAAAAAATCAACAATGATGGAAACTGAAATCTGGGTACTTCTAATGCACAAGGTTCTTATCATCAATAGGCAAAAATAAGCCACAGCCTCATAGACACAAGAAAAAAAAATCTGCAAGCAACCTGAACATGCACAAAGCTCGAATTTTCCCCTGTCAAAATCTACATGATGAAACTACATTTGCCAAAATGTCACATCCCCCAAATTACACATAGTATAAGACACATTAGTATGACATTAAATAAGACTTCTAAACATTAAATAAGAATATGGTATGAGATTCCCTTTTGTAAGAAGCTCAAATGTGTATCTTGGCATGGAATTCTAAGCTATTATGATTATGATATGATAAATACCTGTAGTTTTCAGCTGCTGAATGAATGGACATATACTACACAGCAATAAAATACATGCATTCAGGGCACTTGGGGAAGAGTTCAATCAATAGTGTTTGACCTGAATTCAAGTCTCCAGCTCCCCTGTAAATTGGCTTAGGGGACAGAGGGCAAAGAGAGACAAATCCCAGGGAATTACTGGCCAGCTACTGTAATTAAAAGGATGAGCTACAGGTTTGGTGAAAGACCCTGTCTCAAAAGATAAGTAGATAGCAATTAAAAACACTGGATATTGACCTCTGGCTGCATGTTGATAAACACAAAGGAGTGTTCCTACACACACATTTGCATACATTTCACACACACACACATTTTGTGATAACTTAAAATTTTAAATTAAAAGACAAATTTAAAAAAGGAAACAGTATGAGATTCCCAAGTGCACAAATAAGTTGGTCTCTGAATCTCTGCTTCTTTGGTCTTTTCTTAGGCTCTTTTCCTTTTGTTTGTTTTTGTCTGATTATAATGTGTTATTTTTTGTTTTGTCTTATTATATCATATTTTATTTTCATCCCTTTGAAGCCTCTTTGTTTTCTAGTGAGATATGGAAAGGGAGTGAATGCAGATGGGAAAAGAAGAGAGAAGAAACTGAGAGAAACAGAAGGTTCAATTCTCAGCACCCATATAGCAGCTCACAACCATCTGTAATTCCAGTTACAGGGGACTCAATACCTATGGCAAGACATCAATCAATGTACATAAAAAAAAATTAAAGAAAAAAGATTATGATTGTATCATTTCTCCCTCCTTCCAAACCCTCCTATTGCCTTTCCTTGCTTGCTTTCAAATCTATATCTCCTTTTTTCATTAATTGTTATTAATTGCATATATATATATATATATATATATATATATATATATATGTAAATACATATGTATGTTTTTTTAAATAATTTTCATTGATTCTTTGGGGATTTCACCACTTACACCCCAATCACACTCACTTTCCATTGCTTCCATGTCTCCACCCCCACCTTAAAGACTTTTCCAACAACAAAATGAAAAAAACAAAAAGACAAATCCAATTTGTGTTGTTCATATACTCACTGGAGCCTGATTAAAACTCACAGTAGTCTGCCTCCTAAAGACAATAGAGTCCTTCTCCACCTGTACCCCTATAACATGCCCAGTCTATATAATGTTCCTTATATTTATGTTTTTAGAACTGACCATTTGGTATTAGATAACCAATTACTGTGCTTTTCCCTAGAGAAGACACTTTCTCCCGCTCTCAGCACTCCTTCCTTGCTAGCTGTTCTTTGTGTAGGGTTGAAGCCTTCTAGACTTTCCCCATTCACTTTGTCACATCTATTGTTGGCTTTGTGGCATTCATGAAATTGTATCTGGCTATATTATATAGTATAACAGTTCATAATGTATTGTAATTCATATAGTGCATTTTTTGCACTTACAAAATTATTGCAAACACAACTGACAAACCCTTACAATTATCTTCCCATGTTATCAACATCTAACATTGCCATAGTACATTTGTCAATATAAATATATTTCTTTTATCAATGAAATACTCATGGTTTTGATTGATATTTCCTTTCTAGAATGCCTAATACCATTTTAATGTTTAAACATTCATCCAGATGACAATTTAGTAATTAGAGTTATATTTTCCTTAAGCTATTCTTGGCTGTGACAGTATCTTAAGCATTCCTTTGATGACTTTTGGAAATTTCAAGAATACTGGCCAGGTATTTTTCATAATGAGCAATGTTGTGTTTTGAAAGAAAATGGCCCCCAAAGAGAGTAGCACTATTAGGAGGTGTGGCCTTGTTGGAGGAAGTGAGTCACTTTAAGGTCTCTTTTGCTCAAGCTTCCCTCAGAGTGACTGTCATTCAACTTCTTGTTGCCAGCGAGATGTAGGACTGTCAGCTATTTCTCCAGCACCACCTCTGCCTGCAGGCCATGCTCCCCATCATTGTGATAATGGACTGAACCTCTGAAATTGAAATTGAGCTGCCCCAATTAAATATTTTCTTTATAAGAATTGCTGTAGCCATGGTGTCTCTCCACAGCAACAAAGCCCCAAACTAAGACAGAAATTGGTACCAGGGACTGAGGTATGTTCTGATAGCCTAGACCATATGTTTGTTTGGAGGAATTTTGACTTTGGTGCTTTGGGTTATAAAAGCAATGGAATGCTTCAAGGACTATTTAATGGGTCATACTAGTAGGAGAATGGAAGACAGAGGTGCTCAGAGTTATTTCAACTGTTGGGAGCTCATTCAAGAGGATTCAAAAGAGAAGAATTTTAGTACATTACATAGAGATTGTTCTTGTGATACTTTGTTGAATAAAGTGACTGCATTTTGTCCTTGTCCAAAGAGTCTTACTGAGGCTAAAGTAAAGAGTTTGGGATTAATTCCCTTGGCAGAAGAAACCTCAAAACAGCCTAGTATAGACTCTGTCATGTGAATATTACTGGTAACTATAATGAAGATTTATAATGAAAAGGAGTAATCAAGGTAAATTAGAAAATATAAATTTTGAGGGGAGAGAATGAGGAAGTGAAATAGAGCTAAATTCTGTGTCCTAGGGAATAAATGGAATAAGAAATGGAATAAAGGGGGTGGTGACCTATGGGTAATATCCCAACCAGCTAAATTTCCAACTTGTGAAAAGGAACTAAGAAAAGCTAAGAACTGGGTGTGGTGGGGTACACCTTTAATCCCAGTGCTTGAAGGCAGAGGCTGGCAGATCTCTGAGTCTGAGGTCAGCCTGGTCTATAGAGCAAGTTTCAGGAAAGCCAAGCTTAGGCAGTGAAAGATAGAAATCTGGTTAAGATGTAATTCAACAAATGGGCCATGTCCCAGACCCAGCAAAAAGCAGAACTTGGCAGCTTTGGTCCTGTGGTTTTAGTGTTAGTGTTAAGGATAGAAGAAATGGGTTGCAGAATAGAGCCACTGAGGACAGGCATGTGTCAGCAGTGTCCCTGCACGGAGGCCTTGTAGGAAGACCATTGCATGAAGCTATGAAGTTGAAGCCTGATGGAATTAAAGAGAACCCAAGATGCTAGAGATGCCAGAGTCATGGGATACCTATTTGCCTAGGAGAGGTCCTAACAGGGAGTAAAGCCAGCACAAGAGAAGTAAGTGTGTCTCAGTCATCAAAGTGGAATGGAGTAGAGATGTAGAGAGCATTTCCACATCAGACATGAAGTTGCAGAGTTTGGAGTTTGCACAGCTGTTTTTTTTTTTTTTTTTTTTTTTTTTTTTTTTTTTTTTTTTTTTTTATCTTTCTTTGGTGCAGTATTTCCTCACTCTGCTCCCTTCCCTTTGTTTTTAAATGATAATGTATATCCTATACCATTATATGGTGGAAGTATGTGTTCTGCTTTTAGATTTTGATTTTTACTGGTGATTATAGATAATGAACTGTGTGAGTCTTAAAAGAGACTTTGGACTTGGAACTTTAAAACATTGTTGAGATTGTGATAGATCTGGAGACTTCTGAAGTTGACTATATGCATGTTTTTTTTTTTTTTACAATATAATATGGATATAAGCCTCTGTGGACCAGGGAATGAAATGTGCTGATTTGTAAGAAAATGGCCCCCAAAGGGAGTGGCACTACCAGGAGTTGTAGCCTTGTTGGGGAAAATATGTCACTGTTGGTACAGGTTTTAAGATCTCTTTTGCTCAAGCTTCCCTTAATGTGATTGTCAGTCAATTTCCTGTTGCCTGCAAGATGTAGAACTCATCTATTTCTCCAGGTCCACATCTGCCTGCATGCCATACTCCCTGTCATGATGATAATAGACTGAACTTCTGAAACTGTAAGGGAACCACATCAATGTAGTAAGCTTTATTTTCAGCTGCCAGCTCACAAGTAACAACATGGAGACTTAATTATGAAAGTTTGGCCATTAACTTGGGCTGGTCCCAGGAGTCCTCATCATTTAAATTAACCCACTTATATTAATCTATGTTCTTTCATGTGGTATTACCTAATCTCTGTACTGCCCATCTTTCTTTCTCCAAGTATGAATGGCTGGTGACTCTTCTTCCCAGAGTCCTTTCTGATCCCAGAAGTCCTTTCTAACTTCTTGCTTTCTAGCTACTGGCCATTTGACTCTTTATTACACCAATCACAGAAATACATCTTCACACAGTATACAAATATCCCACAACATTTCCCTCTCTTTGTCTAAATAAAGAGGAAAGGTTTTAATCCAAACATAGTAAATCTGTATACAATAAAACAGATATTAGGTAATAATTTCATTCACAATGTCCAGTCCATTTGTATTTGGCAAATTTGGAGAAAGTACTGTATTATCTATCCTATCTTGGGGAGTCCAAAACTTTTTACCTAATTCACTTTCTATTCTTACTTTTATTACCAACAGAGCAGTATCTTTTTTTTACTTCAAAACATATTATTAAATAAACAATTTAAGCTTTTATGTCTCTCAGTGTATTATACTTTCCATCTTTTATGTAATTTTCTTCTCCAAATTTGGTAACAAGGAAAATTGTAACTATAACTATCTAGTCTTCAACTCCATTAAAAACCCAAGAAGGATATAATATACCTGACTAAATAGGAAGTGACTAGTAAGCAACTTCCAAAACTATAGAAATGAAGGAAATGGCTGACTATCTGGATAGTTACCCAAGGTCCATCTGCAACATTGGGGCATCCATCCTTGGCATATAGGCCTAAAATATTTGACAGACTTTTCTGTGAAGCAGGAATTTTGAAGGACTATTCTATCTTGTCTTGGCAAAATTTGGCAGTCACTTTCTTTTGTATACAATTTGGAGGGCATACTGTCATCAGCCAAGGCAAGGGCAGTTTCTTGCCTAGTGGCTAACCTGTCCACAATAAAAGTAAACTCCATATGGAGGTTCTTTGATGCCTACCATCATTTTTGAAGTGAATTTGTGCTGCCAGGTGCAGATGTGGCTCACTGTTGTGAAAAGCCTTATGTTATTTAAACATTTAAAATGTCATATTCTATAGGTCACTGAAGTGTTTGAAGACCATCTATCTACTTAAAATATCCGTTTTATGTTGAAAACTTACCTAACTCGACTGTAAGTTTGATTGATATAGATGACTAACTACTAACCTGTATTTCTTTATTATCCTAACTTCCTTTCAAGGACTAAAACTTTTCATTGCATTTATAATGAGCTGCATAGGCACTGTACCCTAAATAAAAGCAAAAAAAAATATATACAGAATAACAAACATTACTTTAAATTTGTATCACAATACAAAAATCCATACCAATGTAAAATATTTGAGATTAGTGGTTATTCAAAAGTAGACTCAAAAATCTACCCCTTTATCCCATCATTTCTATACTTTACCCCCTCTTTTTTTCCTTCAGAATAGTATCCTTAAATCTGATCTCCCCTTATCTAACTATTTTCTTAACCATAAACAATAACAACTTATAACCAACCCCTTTAAATGATGATAAACATCCATAACCCACCAAATGACCAAAATCATCCACCCCAACCCTTGGGAATGTGGGCATCTTATTCTCTAGACTGTTTATTGCTATCTTGGGGAAATGGCATCTTTAGTGAACCCCAAGAAAACTAGGGTAATGGTTAAGTCCTGGCAGAGAGTCTGCATGATGGGAAAGTATATAGCTTATCTGAAGTCTTGGCTAGATAGTCTGTGAAGCTGGACCATCTCAGCTGGCAGCTTTGAAGCTGTTTTGGAAGCAGAAATTTAAGGAAATAGCAACAGAGGCATTCAGAGGGTCTGGATCACCTGGGCTACTTGTCTTCATTAGTGTTTGGTCCTTTTTTTATCTTTTGAAAAACACACGAACTTTTAAAGGTAACATATATATATATCTGCATTAACTCAAGTATGGAGTCTGCTGTGTGCACAAGTCACTTAATGATTGGTTTTTGTTCTATGTTTGATGAGATAAAAGGCATCTGTCAACTTTGTAATCTCTTTGGACTGTATAAATCAAACCTCTATCCATGTCTTATGAATGAATGGAATGTAATAATAAGTACTTAGAATTCTGTAGCCACCAAGATTTATCATGTCTCATCCAGTTTTAGAGTTGTTCCTATAATAGAGGGGTCAGCTTATATGTAATATGTCCTGTTGGCTTTCTTGATGTCATTTTTCAGGTCTGTAGCCAAGATTTTCAGGAGGTTTCCCTCAATTAAATTTGATCTTCATTAATTTTGAAGAGAACCATAACTTTTTGTTTCCTATGGGGGAAAAAAGGCATATCCTCTCCTCCAATGCAATATATTTTTTCACTTTCATTTTGAAGTTAGGACATTCTTAAAATATATAGATTGGTTTAATTTAGCAGTTTACATAATCCACTATATCTTAGCGGCCATTGTTTTTTGTACATTATCATTTAAAAATCTTACAGTCAACAAAACACCATACAGAATTCAGATATCCTATGTGTTTCCATCTTAATATGACATATTCCTTTTATATTACTTTACTCTTTCTTTAAAGACTTCATTTTATTATTTTTAAACCATTTATTTATTTTGTGTGACTATATTCTCTCTCTCTCTCTCTCTCTCTCTCTCTCTCTCTCTCTCTCTCTCTTTTCAGTGCCTAAGCCTATTTAAATGTATTCTATCTGTTTCAATGATTTTTGTCCTGGACCTGACTTTGTGCATCTGTAGCCTCCTCTTACCACATGAGCCAAATCATAAACTGCTAGACTATTGTTTCACAACTCCACTTAGAGCATTAGTGAATGGTGTGGTGGCAGCTGGCTCCAACACCCTAGGATCCACAGTGGCAGGGGCTGTTCCTAAGCCTAACCATCCCAGCCTTGCCCAACCATCTCAACTCTGGAAAGCTGCTGAGTCTGATATATGGCAAGTGTTTTCACCTAGAGCATTTGCTGCTCAAGTGTTCTGTTGTATAGCAGAGTATCTTAAAAGAGCCATGCCTCTATATGACAAACCTACCCAAGAGACTCTGTTACTGTGAGACCCAAGAGACCCGAGAGACTACAGTCATCAGGAAACCATGCCAAGAAGGCACATTTGAGTCCAAATTCTGAAATTTTTTAGCTTTCTTAGGCCTTATATGGATATATTTGGACACACATTGGACACCCTATGTAATGAGTCTTTTTCTGTTTCACCAGCCAGCTCCCAAATAATGACATGGAGACTTATTATTAATTATGAAAGCTTGGCCTTAGCTTAAGCTTGTCCCACTAGCTCTTATAACTTAATCCATATTTTTATTAATATATGATCTGCTACATGGCTCATGGCTCTCACCTCTCCTCCTGTGCATTCTGCTTGTTCTATGTCTCCTCATATCTCCTGTGCACCTAGGTTCCTCCTCCTCCTTTCTGTCTCTGGAAATACTGTCTATACCATGTGACTAGCTATTGGTTGTTCAGCTTTTTATTACACCAATCACAGCAATACACCTTCACACAGTGTACAAATATCCCACAGCACCACAATTAAATGTTTTCTTTACAAGAATTGCTGTGGCCCTGGTGCCTCTTCATAGCAATAAAACCCTAGCTAAGACAAACATCCACTAGGGTTTGTCTTGCAGTATTCTGATGATTATCATAAATGTATGTTTTTAGAAACACAATCCCTAGAGTAAATGCCATTCTCTTTAGAACATATCAAGAATGTCAACTGTGAGTGTCATTTGCCACTGTGGACTCCAGTTCAATTATGTTACTGCTTGCTTCATTTTAGCTGTAGCCTTGATCTACTCTTTGAAGGGAAGATACTGTGCATAGAGTGCTCACAAAAACCTAGGTGTCCTTTTCTACTGGGTATTGGTTAATGCAGAGAACTATAACTGCTTATAAGTAACTGTTTGTGCTCAACTGTGAATGAATCTTGCATACCAACTTTCCCCGACCATAATTCAGATAGCAATGTTAAAGAAGGGGAAATAAGAATGTAGGAGTTGGTGAATGGGTAGGAATATTGTAATATGTTGATTTGGAGGACATGCCCAGGCTATTGGATACATCAACTCAGTTGCTATGCTTAACTGCACAGAAGTAAGCCATTAAAAGTTGTAGCATGGATTATAGAGAGAATCCCCAAACTCCATCACTATTTTTTTAGGGATATTCACGATTGATGGCTTCTGAGGGAGAATCAAGTCTCTTTGACAATATGGCCTCTGGTAGTTTGCCAATACCCCAGTGGGTAGCCCCAAACTCATGTTCATATGGCAGCTCTAATGGAGTTGGGGCTATTAATAACAAAACAAAAATGTGGATGGGAAAGTGAAAGTGAGACAAAGTGGGTGAGTACTTGCAGGAGTTGGAGGGAGGGAACTATGGATGGACAGGGCCAAAACATGTTGCATAAATATATGAAATGTCTGAAGAATAAATAAAATATTATCTTTTAAAGGAATCAAACTATGAATGATATGATACCATTTTATCTTTTTTCTTTTTATCTTTTTTTATTTTTGAGAATATAGCATTTCTCCCTTCTTTTTCCTCCCAGAATGATTTCATAAAACAAACCCTGCTCTCCTTCAGGTTCATGATCTCTTTTCTCATCAATTTTTATTTCTTACATATATATATATATATATATATATATATATATATATATATATATATATATTTGTATATATAAATATGCATTTTGAAGATAGGATATCAATGTAAATCTTTTTAGACCTTTTCTTCATGAAAACTACATCCGTTCTCTCATATTTCTTTACTTATTTATTGTTACATATTTACATTATTATAGGTCCTTATCTGACTCAGGTTACACTCTAGTGCAATTCCACTTCTTTCCTTGATCTCATTATTTCAACGTTAGACACCCAGCCCTCTTCAAGTTGATTCCTGTGTCTTTTTAAGATACTCCTGAAATTGTGAAAGGTTTTTTTTTGTTGTTGTTCTGTTTTGTTTGTATCTCGCTTCAGCACTCCTCTTTAAGCCCTGCAACATGTACCAGGCTTATTTTCACTAGGTCCTGTTCTAATCATGACAGCTGTCATTTCTCTTTAGAACACTGGTTCCTTTGGTTAGATAATGGCACCAGAAAACATGCCGAGGATGTTATGTGTGCTTGTGGCTAACAGAATATGAGTGAATCTAGACAATCTTAGATGACATTAGCAGAGCAAGAAAGCAAGTGTATGAGCAGTGCACATACAGCATCTGTAACTACTCCTGTGTGTAATCATCTGTATATTAAACCAAGTAGCTGGGCAGTGGTGGCGCAAGCCTTTAATTCCCACACTCAGGGGGCAGAGTCAGGAGGATCTCTGTGAGTTGGAGGCCAGCCTGGGCTACCAAGTGAATTCCAGGAAAAAGCACAAAGCTACACAGAGAAACCCTGTCCTGAAAAACAAACAAACAAACAAACAAACAAAAAAACAAAAAAACAAGTAAAATAGTCTCCTTCTATAGCTTCTTTGTAATTTACTCTTTCAAGAGTTCCAGCAGGAGGGGAAATGGCTGTTTTGTTCTGCTTTGTGACATATGGTCTTCCTATGTATCACAGGGTAGACTCATACTTATAATCCTTCTACCTCAGCATTCTGATTGGTTCTTCACCATCATACAAAGTTGTGGAGACATTTAAAAGATAATAATTTCCTAATACCTATGTATATATCAATTCATATATAAAGACAATGACTCTTCTAGTCACTGAATAAATTCTTACAAGTTTGAGACTAAAAGACATTAGCAACCATAAATACATGAAACAAGTTTATTTGACATTGCCATCCTATTGTTTCTATATATTCTAACTTGAAAATGTCTCCAAGTTACAGTGTTTGATAAACGAATGGGTAGATATATGGATGAATGATTGCTGTGGGATGTTCTCTATGCTGTGAACGTGTTGCTCTGATTGTTTAATAAATAAAGTGCTGATTGGACAGTAGTCAGGAAGGAAGTATAGGTGGGACAAAGAGAGAGGAGAATTCTGGGAACAAGAAGGCTGAGTCAGGAGATGCTGCCAGCTGTTGCAATGAGAAACAGATGTTAAGATACTGGTAAGCCACAAGCTATGTGGCAACTTATAGATTAGTAGTTAATTAATGGGTGAATTTAAGATACAAGAACTGGATAGCAAGAAGCATGCCATGGCCATACAGTTTGTAAGTAATAGAAGCTTCGGAATGATTATTTTATAAGTGGGTTGTGGGACTGTGGGGGCTTGGTGGGACCCAGAGAGAAACTTTCCAGCTACAAATGATGACAACAGATATCAGAGTGAAACTGCAGAACACTGTATGAATGGTACAGATATAGAAAAATCTGGTAACTAATGTAGGTCATTCAGTAGTTAGTGTGAAGAAAAATAATTCCCCTCAATCCACATGGAATAATTAACCTCAGAAAGATTAAAAACTTCAAAGGAACAAGAAAAAACAGTGTGACCTTATACAGATGCTTAATGTTTAAAACAAGACATAACTCATGCCACTAATGATCAAATACAATTTAATCAATAGCATAAACACCATTGATTTCTTTTAGTGGTCAAAGTAACAAGTAAAATATCCATAGATCAAAGGTAGTTATGAAAAATAAGTTTTTCCATGTAAACCACTGATACAAATTCATATTATTACAAAATTATGACAAATACAAAATTAATTTTTAAAGAGTCAGAGTGAATGAGGACCATTTAGGAAAGAAATAATTTCAGATGCCCAATAAACATGTGAAAATATGCTCAGCTTTTCCAATATTCTGGAAAATCTTGAAATTGATATATCACTACATCAAAGTAAACTGAAATAATATATTTTTGCTGGAAAATTTACTTTTTGTCTAAAATTGTATCTGTTGTATGATCCTACTTTACAAGACATATTTGTTATGTGTATGTGTGTGTGTGTAAAGTAAGATAAGCATGTTGTGTTTCAAAACAAAATTTAATATAATATGGGCACATACATTCATAAAATGTAAATTAAAATACATTGTCAAGGTTAGAGGTAAATATGTAATATCACAGAGAAATTTGGTATACCTTGTATTATTTAGGAGTAAGTCAGTTTATTTGTCCATGGAAAATTAGAAGTATGTGATAAATATCTTTAAATGTGCATATATTTTAATTACAATTGAACTTCTAGAAAGCTAAACTAAGGAGTTCATCTGGGAGTCTAAAGATTTAGCTTCAGAACTGTTAATCAGTAATAGTCATATCCCAGTTATTGCAAGTACAAAACTTGGTAAAACCTTGTTATTTATCAAAGTTGGGCTAAAATCATCAAAAGAAATAAAAACTGTTGCCTAATAAGAATATGGAAACTAAGTGTACTATTGCAAGTCATAAAGATAATGACAGAGTTATAAATTATAGGATTGGTTTATTTTAAACACATATAAACATATATCTCTGTGCCCCATGTAACAGTCTGCTATCATGTTTGTTTGTTTGTTTGTTTGTTTCTCTGTGATAGGCCTGGCTGTCCTTGAGCTCAGAGATTCTCCTACCTCTGCCTTTTGAATGCTGGGATTAAAGGCATGCATTACTGCTGCCCAGCCTGTTATCTTTTAACCTATCTATGAGATTTGTATTTTAACATATATAAATAATTATTATAATTATGAAATAATATTTTATTATAAAATATTTTATTTTATATGGATCTTTCTGTTGAAATTTGAAAGACTCCATAATGTACACATTTTACTTTGTAACGAGCATATGTGTGCATGGAACACAGTTAAAGGTAGAATAAGGACTATGGGCAATTCCTTTCTTTGACAATTTTATTTTTGTAATATAATTTTAGTGAAATAAAAAGCACAGCAGCCTTCGTGGTTTGTTTTCTGCAGACTTAGGTTTGGATAATAGTTAATTCTTTGAAATCTGGAGTTAGAATCTGAACGATAACTGAAAATGGATTTCAGTTGATAAACTTGGAGAAGACAGGCAAAAAGTCACTTGGAAAGACAAACAACTTTATGTCCTGCCAGATGACTGGGAATTAGGTCAGACTGCAAACACTCTAGTGAGAACATCACTGGCCATGAAATTATAATTTGTCTGAATAGTATCAGAAGAGTCTCCAGCATCCATCTCTAATTCTGCATTGTCTCATCCATTTTCTCTCAATATGGATATCTCAATCTGACATTCCAAGTTTAGATTTGCTCCCTTTCCTTAAGAAAAGCAATTTTGTCCTTTCTCCTTCCTTTAGTCTCTCCAACAGTTAATCTGAAGAATGACTCTCATTGGTAGGTTGGCTAAATTCAGGTACAGGAACACTTTCCTTAGGATGCAAAAATTAGCTGATGTAATTAAACAAATTACCTGAGAACAGGTCATGCAGAACATCATGCATTTGAAATCCTGTTCATTTAACATCAGTAGTGGAGGGCTGCAGTTACACAAATGTTCTAACATGTTCTGATACAGCCAGATTATCCAGAACCAACAAGAAATAACACTTCTATGCACCTGTTTCTAATAACAGCAACACCAACAAAAAAGAAAAGAATTCACACAGAAAACTTCAAACTCTAAAAAGGCCTGACATGCATAGGAAATCCTGGAAACTTGAGCACTAGGAATGTTTATAATAATAGATAAGCAATAATAGACAATTTATTTGGGGTATTCACAGAAAAGGAAATATTAGTAACAGTGTCCTCCATGTTTAAGAATATGATCACGAAAATGTGTGAGGCAATCTCATGTCTTCTGTGATATTCTCAATCATTCACTTTATGGCAAAAGAATATTAAATATCTCATTACCAGTCTTAATATGTACTACTTAGCCTATTTTACTTATGTATTTTGAGAATTTCATACATGAATACTGTACTTACATCATTTCCACTGTGATCTCTGCCTTCTACAACTCTTCCTATGTTCCTCCACTCCCTCTCAAGTTCATTACATGCCCCCTCTTTCTTTCACACACACACACACACACACACACACACACACACACACACACACACAAGTACTGTTGAGATCATTTAGTACTGTTTGTATGCACATGTGTTTAGGACTGACCACTAGAATCAGAAAAGTCTATCAGGAGGTATAAACCTGGAGAAGAAGAATTCTCCATTTATCTCCTATTGGTTGTTGTAGTTCATCATTTAGTGATGAGGCCTGTTGAGACTTCTCCCATACACATCAGAATGGCAACTGGTGTGCTCAAAGTTGTAACTTTATTGGGCAAGTAGCATAGTGGTATTTTTATAACCTGCCTCTGGTCAGATAGCATCAGTAAAGGTCTTTTCTACATGAGTAATGGAAAATTTCTCTTTTCTACTACAGAGACCCACAAGTGGTCAAAATGTGAAGAGTAAGTGAATGTGGGATGCACAGCCTTAACTGGCATACTTACAGCACAAAACCTGTAGTTATGGTTCAGGGAACATTGCAGAAGAGGAGATAGAAAGATTATAACAATCAGAAGACAAGGACACCTGTTGTCAGGTAGTGTCTTCTAGACACGGCAGGGCAGCTGCACTCATGAAATTTTAACATGGCTGCCTAGACAGGACATGAATAAGGATTTAGCTTATTTTAAGAAAATTAAAATTGTAAAATACAATAAATTATCTCTACTCCAAGGTGTACACCCACAAACATGTCCATATATATGTTTTCTATCAATTATCAGTGGAAGGTGGTTATTGGTTACAGATATATATCTATGCCCACATATGGTAATCATGTAAAGATGTCTTTTCTATGGAAAATTCACATTTTAAAAATTTCCTATCTACCACTAAATTCAGAAACCACAGTCAAGAAACCACCTGTTCTTTCCCTCACATTCCTAGTGAAGAGACAGGCACACCAGAAGGAGATGACTTCCAAAGGCATTTTCAAAAGTAAAAATAGGACCAGGGTTAGGAAATAAATTTGCTTCATTATGTTAAAAAGAATCTAAAAATGTCAAAGCCTTCCCATAGAGACCAAGAGAATAACATCTCCTTACTTAAATGATGAATATTTGACAATTCCTACTCTGTGTTCTGGCATGAGCTATCTTTGCCAGCAAGACTTTTCCAGAGACAGCTGGATAGGGAATCCCCAAATGACATCAAGCATTCCCTTCATGGGAAACTTGAGTTTTGTCCAATTTTCCAAAAGCAAGATGCATTCATAGAAAGATAGAATGTCTGGTTCTTAAAAGTTATTACTCACTAGGAAACTGACTAGTCATGAGGCCTCAGAAGTCATTTCATGCATAGTTCCTTTTTAATACACATGAGTGACTCAGGTGAGATAGAAAGGCAATTATTTTTAAAATCACTTCCAATATATGAACAAACACAGCCACAGGTAAGCTATAGGATATTCCCCAAATCATCAGTAAGTGCCAGAATCAAGACAAAAGCTTTAATTAGAATATGGAGATACCCACTCTTCACACTATATTTAGCAACTTTGCAGCATCAACAATGCTACATTACTGGGACTTTTCCTACATTTTCCAAATCAGGCTTTCAATGGTTAATTTTCAGGAGAAATTTTAAACATATATGGTTATATTTTTAGCAATGTGTTACTTGTATATAACCAATTCTGTTATTCATTTTTAAGCCTTTTACCTAGTTTTGGAGATAATTTTTCAAATTGCCTAATAAACATATTTTACAATACTTTGAAAATTCATTGTCATCTTAAAAGAGGTTAAATTGGGTTTGATCATTTGTAAAGTAAGCCCTTAAGTCTTTCTGAGGCCTAATCTCATAATAATCCTAGAATGAATAAAGAAACCATAGTTTTCAACATTACAAACCTAGAAAAATTTTGAGGGTATTGGTATATCTATCCCATATAATTGAGAAAGGAAAAAAATCCAACCCAGCACTGATTCTTCCAGTGACTAGCCAAATATGTGTACTTCTACATGTATTTTTTTCAGACTTCATAGTGTTTCTTTTTGAACCAGCTCAGGGGGATTTATGAAATCTATGAAATCTGGCTAAGGATGAAACATTTACTCATAATTAAATGCTGAAAGGTGTAACTAGTGAAATGCAAATTCTTGTCTTCTTGTATAGCAATTTGGTCATGTTTTCCTTCTATGAACATTGAGAGGCAAGGACTGAGTGAGGCCCTGCAGACATATAGAAACAACTTCAAAACTTCAAAGTTCCATCCCCTAGAGACATGAAATACAGTGGAGAGAAAAGAGAAAAAATAAGAACTCATTCCAAGAGGCAAGGACTGAAAAAAAAGGATATTGTTTTATTTATTGCCAAGACTTCTACACCAAGACTATTACTGAATCATAAACAAGAGACTCAAGAAATGTGTGTGGAAGTCTAAATCTTAGCTGTGATGAGATTTACTCCAATTATCAGAACATTACTTGAATTACTCTATTCTCACTTTCTGTAGGTGGCTATTAGTGGCTTAAACATCCATTGTATGTCTCAAGAGAAATTTACCAAGTCCAAGAAAGATGATCATTTTATTGTGAAGTCCTGTCCCCATGCATCTCCAGTATGTTTGGCTTTCTTCCCAATTCCTTTGCTAATTAGTTCTAATGAACTCATGAATGTCCAATATTATCTAATATTAACAATGAATGAGTGTTTTAAGGGGAATGAATCTTCTCCTAGCAGTCCTTTTTATTTAGGGGATAAAGTAACATCCAGTAATATGGAGGAGATTCTTTGCCACTCTTTACTAAAAGACATATTTTTATTAAGAATTCTTTAATTCATTTTACATATCAATCACAGATTCCCCTCTTCCCTCCTCCTTCCCCTCCAGCCTTTCTCCCAACTCACCCCTTATTCATTTTTTAAAAATAAAGCCATTATTATTTGAGATGATGCCTATAGAATAAACTGCACAGATCATCTTGGATACCAAGGTCCTCATTACCCTAGTTGCTATGGGTACTGGTCCCTAACTGTCCTCCAAGATCATCATTGCCTATGGACTTTGCTTCTTTCCTAGGGACAGTTCAATCATTGTGACTTGTCTATATACTTTCAAGTTGTCTAGGCAACTCTACAGGGTCAATCCAACATAGAATCTTGTAGCTGGAGACCTTCTCTCCAGCCCCTAAGCCCTGTTAGTCCAATAGCCCACTTATAAAAATAAACACAGAGATGCTTATATTATTTAAACTGCTTGGCCATTAGCTCAGGCCTCCCATTGTCTAACTCTTACTCTTATATTCAGCCCATTTCTATTAATCTATGCTTTGCCACATGGATCATGGCTTACTGGTACTTTACATCTTCCTTTTCCTGGCAGCTGCTGCAGTATCCCCTCCTGCCTTCCTATTCTCCCAATTCTCCTCTCTCTTAGTCCTGCCTATACTTCCTGCCTGGATACTGACCAATTAGTGTTTTATTTACCAATTAACCATCCACAGCAGAATCTGTTGTGGGGTCATTCAAGGCCCCTGATGTAAATGCATGGAAGCTCAATCTCTTGCTCTCTCCTCTGGGAATCTCTACTCCATTGTGCACATTTGCATACTTTTCCCCACAAGATGTTCTGAGTATTCATTTCTCTCAGGGTCTGGTTCCAAGAGGACCCATTTTAGCAACTTAAACCAATAATTATAACTATATTTGTATAATGTCCATATATATGACCATGGTTGGGTTTCACTTTTTATTGTTTTTCCAACATTAAAGAATTGAAGTGCATGATCTTTCACAGCCTTATTACCTCTGAAGTTGCAATGTGCTAATGATATAGCTGGGTGGGGACTCTCTGAGAGTCTGGAAAAGAAAAACAGCATGAATATCACCAATGCCTTAATATTAGAGGAATTTAGACTAAAACTGTTCAAATTCAATTCTCTTATCTGGATGTTTAGAACAATATCTTCTTTGTTGTCTTCTTTAAAAGAACTCTAAAATGTTGTTCCTAGACCACTGACCATTGATCTGAAGGGGTGTGGATTATCTTGTGAGGAGAGAATTAGCTAATATTTGACTTGGCACTCCATAAGAGCTGAGAGAAAACAAAGAGGAATTGAAGCTGGGTGGCAAAACCTGAAAAACTTCAAAATGATTAGTTTTGAGGCAAGTTTTATAATAGCAATGCAATGTTCCAGCAGCAGTCACAGATACTAGTGTGCCACTAACAGCCCTCTTTCCTCTAACCACTATTCAATGGGAAATGTTACATACCAGACACAGTTCACAGCAGTGGTTAACATTCCTAGTTACTTGAAAAGCTTACTCCTTTCTCTAATTTTAGATATGACAAAAACTGAAATTAGGGAGATTCAGTTATTACTTTAATGTCAATGTCTAGGAATGAGTAAAAATTAAATAGAAAAATCACCCTCTACAGCCCTTCTTGTTTTCACTTAGCCAATCATTCAGAGTTATGAAGGCAAGGAAATAGAGTTGGTTATACAAAAAGCACAGGTTGAGTTAACATATATTTTAGACTGTTAGGCTACACTGAAGAAAATACTGGTATTCTCATCAAATTATGTATGGCTAGAGAAGCCAAAGTGTCTCTTGGGGAAAGTTAATGTAGGGTTGAGAGGAATTCTCTATCAAATAAATATCAGAGAAAATGCAGGCTATACTTATATATTAGAGCAATGGAAACTTTATGTATAGCACCTGTCAGGGCACAGAGCAGAATGAATATGAGGTATTTGGAATATTGCTTACCACTGAAGCAACTCTTTTTAGTATACTGCTTGACATAACATAACTGCTCAGGTAGCGATTGGCTGGTGGATGAACATATGAGTAAATAAAACCATAACTGGAAGTTTAAAATGGTTTTCTTTCAATGCTCTCAGCATTAGCAAATTAGGTTTCTTTGTCTTTTGCCAGACACTAACTTTCCCTGAACTCTTTTACTTCATCCTTTATATCTTATCATAAGATCAGCATTCCATAGTACACTGGATGTTTCTTTCTCAGTGTTCATTAAAATTTGCAATTATGTATTTTTTGTGATCACTCCACTAATGCTTATTTCTGAAGTCCCAAAGAGGCAGGGCTGTGTCTAGTTTGGTTTTGCTTTCACTGCCTTTCACAACTATAAAATGCAGGATTCATAACACTAAAATATTTAGTAGATGGACAGATGGATGTGTGTGAAATGAATGACTAGAGGGACTGTGAAAAGGACAAAAAGAAGAGAGAGGAAGAAAGGGTGTTATAATGACATGGATGGAGTAGAGGGAGGGGTGAGTAAGGAAGCAAGGAGAGAGGGAGGGAGGGAGGAGAAGGAAAAGAGAAAGTGAAAAGTAATATAAATTGGGAGCATGACTATGAGACACTAGCCAGAAATATCACTTTCTGCACCATTAATCAGACAAGAAACAAAGAATGTAGAAGAGAATCCAAATTTTAGTAGCCAAGAAAGAAAGCTTTGATAAAGACTCAGGGGAAAAATGGAAGTAGAAAGATGCTGGAAAATTATGCCTCTCATAGAAGGTGTGGGTTGATGCTACATGTAGTATGTGAACTTGACAGCTGCACAGGAGATTTTAGAGTTTTGTTCCTGGCCAAACCAACACTGGGGGGAGTTATTTCTAGGAGGTCTGTAACAATTTATGGAATATTGTTTGACCTGCTGAGCAGGCTGGAGAGATGGCTCAGTGGCACGTGCGCTTGCTGTTATTGTAGAGGTTCCAAGTTCAGTTCCCAGCACCCATGTTATGAGGGCTTACACAATTCATATAACTACAGTTCCAAGGATGACACCCTCTTCTGTCCTCTATGTAAATATGTGCCATACACACATGCATATAAATAAAACCTAGAACTTTTTAAACTGCTGCTCTAGACACTAGTTAACTGGAAAAGAACACACAAGCACACTGCTTACACATGTGCATGCACATACACACACACACACACACACACAAGTACACTCCTCACACATATACACATACACACATACACACACATACAAGCACACCATTCACACACACAAAAGCATCTCTGTCTCTCTGTCTCTCTGTCTCTCTCTTTCTCTCATACACATACACAAATGGTCACAAAACTAAAAAGACCACAGATTATGAAATAAGAGGCATGAAAGTTGGAGGTTTTGATTATAGCAGACACCATTAGTGGTTTCAAATAGAGAGGTCAGGAAGGACATGGCTCCCTTGCATTTCTCATTAATAATTTGTGCTATTAAATCCAATGAGTTGTCTAAAGTGAAAAATGAAGTTCTTCTTATACATGCCTTTTATAGCTATTCCTGTTGAAATCCACAAGGAAGAATTTTTCCTTTGGTGGTTTGATTTTTCTTTCTGAGAATAGAGAAATCTAATTTTGAACATGAGAATTCTTTTTTTAAGGGAGCATATAAACTTCAGTCTCCCAAATACATCCTGAGGACACTTAATTGGTAGTGCCTTTGCTCTATAACTGTTAAGATCCAGAATACAGCATTGGTCTTAAGAGTCTTCAAGACAATTACATTCCTATTCAGGAACACTGTATATGCCAATATCAAATTTATCTTCCTTGATGTCTTGTTTTCATCTGGTCTGCATCAGAATGATACAGTATGCTTATTACATGTTCATATTGTGTGGGCTTAACTGGAAAGAATCTGATTTGAAAATCTGATAACAGTTTCCACAAATTTTACAAGTTGCTTCGGAAATCTGAATGTCTATCACTGTATAGCTTGCACCACAATATCAGAAGTTACAGAGAATTTGTCTTTCTGTATTTGGCATGGAAGACTTAGTTAAATCACACATAACTGATTCAAAATGCAAAAAAAGAACTTTTTGATGAACATCAGTAAGTGAAATGGTTGAACTATGTCAGGAATAAACACTCCAATAAATACTTGCATGGTTCATTATTTATTTACAGAGCTTCCTTTCCTCTTGGTAATCAATCTGGTAACTTATATTAGCTTCCATGGTAGAGCATCACCAGGGGTAGACTGCTTCATTTAATAAGGAATTTTCATAATCCTGGGAAGCACCCATAGTATGAATTATTCATAGAGCCAGCCTTCCATCAAAGACACCGTCAGTTTAAACTGATGAAAAGTAATATTATATGTATGCCTTGTAACACAAAACAGAACATTAATCCCTCTTAAAGCCGATTCACACACATGGATAACTTTCTCCATCACTATATTGTTTGGTTTATCCAATTACAGGCCTGGAGTCTGCAAGGAGAAGACATAGAAGGCTTCTAATAGTGCCTATTGCCTTTAAGTTAAGCTTGGAGGTTATGATATTCTGCTATTTCCATTTATTCTACATTTTTGAATACTGCCTTTATGTGTGGAGTGATTAGGATCTTACATTAGAAGAATACTCCCATTAAACCTCCATCTGTGCTACTGATGGCTTTCCTGTTCTTGACTGGAGTCTTAAAACACATTCTTTCAGGAACACCAGGTCTTATACTTCTACATCCCTTTCCTTTGTAGAGTTTATCACATTAAAAAATAATAATATTGAGGCTCTACTTTAAGAATAACAAATACCTAAAAGCTACCTTAAGCCCTACCTTAATGGTCAATGTAGCATAAGGCTCTAATAAGAAAGCGGTTAAGAAAGCCTTTGAGAGTCCATCTCTAATGGCTATGGAGTCATGGCATCTAATATATGGCAACCAAGCAATTCCTCCATTCTTTCAAAATCTTATAATACACCATCAAACTCCATCAGGAAAGGTTCTATGTGACATTCCTCAGCTAGGAGTCTTTGACTCAGCACCCAAGCTACCACCAGTAAATTACCTTAAAGCATATGACAACAGTTTAAGATGAGTATGTGATCTGACTGTGAATGGCTTAAGGCCAGGTTTCTGGGTGTCTGGAAAAACAACCTTTTTAAATATTTCTAAACGTGTTTAAAATATTCATGATGGGGCTAGGCAAATAGCTTAGTTCATAGCATACTTGTAAGCATAAGCACCTGATTTCAATCCCAGTAACCAGGTGAAAATCCAGGACATTTATGCTCTTAGTGCAAGGGAGCATAAGGCATGGGAATCTCTGAGGCTTGCTGATAGAACAATATGGCCTAATAAGTGAGTTCCTGCTAATGAGAGACTGAAGTAAAAGAGGTGTATAACATTCCTAAGGATAATACAAGGTTGTTCTCTGGCCTTTACACAGAAACACACACACACACACACACACACACACACACACACACACACACACACACTTTCATTTTTCCAGAATAGTAATATCTTACTAAACTAGACTTTGCTATCTCTTCTGCTTCATTCCATTTCTACTCTTCATTCTCCTCTGCTATTTGAAATGCTTGATTCTCATCTATCCTTCCATGTTCAAACCAATGCCCCTCTATCCTCTTGCAATAAATAAATGCAAATATTACCATATGAAACTCATACCAGCCAGATAGATTTTTTTTAGTTGCTTCTACATAGCTCATCTGATGTACCTCCTCTGTCTTATTAATACAATTTTGTTAAAATTTTCTTTATTTTGACATGTAGTCTGTCTGTGGTGTCTAGTCAAGTCCCAGATTCTTGTATTCAATTGACACTCTTGCCTCAGCTTTTGAATACCTATATGTAAAGATATGTACAATGGTACTTAGTCTCCTCTTTAATCTTTTAAAAATGTGTTTATGATTTTTTTAAATATGTATATTTGTGTGCATGAATACAGTGTCAGTGGAGGTAAGATTTCAATTCTCTGGAGTTGTAGCTACAAGCTGTTGTGAGGTACGTGATGTGGGTGCTGGAAATCAAACTCAGGTCCTCTACGAGAACAGTATATGCTTGTAAACAATTAGACATTCCCCCAGATAGTCTTCTTCTTCTTTTTTAATATTAAATGCATACTCTGCTTGTCTTTGATGTCGCTACCTGGTCAATACACAGATTCTTAGTGATGTCTTCCTTTTACCTTCCCTATTATCTACAATTGGTACAGTGCAACCTTAAGCTGGTTTTGGATTTCTGAACTGCTACACCCATTCATAGCTTTCTATCAATGTGTGTTCCACTGGAAATGAGATTTTCTGCTCCAACAGAGCACACTGTATGCATGCTTGATCTTCCTCTGTGGCTTTCTTCTTCTTTTGCCCACTGCTCATTCAAATGAAGCTTTATTTCCTAGTGTTTCCCCTACTCATCACTGACAAGTTAACTGAACAAAGATCCTGAATGTGAAGACCATACACTCAAATATTATTTTTTTCTTCTAACTCTCAAATCACTTGATCTGTTTTTTTTTTCTTCTAACTCTCTTGTATCTATCATACCCTCCTGGAGAAACCTCATCCAGATACAGGTTGAGTATCTACCAACTTTGCTCTAACCCTGTAGACCTAGGTATTATAAAAGACAGCAGCCTGACAGTGCCTAGTGACACCACAGGTTTTATAAAAGCATCAGATGTATCCCTAATCATCATCTGTGCTTAGAATCCATGAAAGACCTACAATAACACAATGACAGTATTTATGGTGAAAGGATGGTTCAAGATTGAGCTTCCTTTTTGTCTCTTCCTTTCTGCTTCTACCTTCTTTCTTAGTGCTGGATACACAGAAGATCCTCCTGATACATTTCTCCAATAGATGAGAAAAATGAAGCTGTGGAAAGGCAAGCAATTTGGCTGAGGCCATATGATAACTGAGAAGAAAAGCAATATGATTTGGACATCTTCCCATCAACTTTGGTTCACATTTTTAAAGATGGAAGCATGGCTAGGTGACTCCATTGCTTATAGGCCTGTTGTGTGGCAGAACACATGGTGCAGAACACATGCAGAACAAAGCTGTTTACCTCAAGGCAGCCAGGAAGCAGACACACCCATCAAGGGACATACTCAAAGACCTGCTTCTTCCAATAATACCCCATTTCCTAATAACCTAATCAGCTGTTAACCTATCTGTGGAAGATAGCAAGCACCCTCATGATTCCCACCACCTCTCAAAGTGCCACCAAATATGGGCCAAAACATCAGCACATATTCTGTCAAAATACAATGAATACCCAACTAGTCTATCCTGCCTTAATCTTAATGTCCTGAGTTCACTGTCTGTGTGTTCACATCACCAGCAATTACCAAGGACTATGCTGACTTGGCAAAGTCTGGAGCTGGATGTATTTTTCCTTGTTTCAGAATTACCTCCATTCAAAAGAATAATTCGAAAGCACACATGCATGCATGAACGAACCCTCTGAAGGTGCGTCAAATAGGAGCTGAGACCTCTACCTCCACCCTGGTTATTAGAAATGTTTGTAGTGGATAGCCATTCCAGCATTGGCCTGGAAGTTCCAACCCCCATTGAGGCTTCGGTAATGGTCACACCCACAAGGCAGGGCAGAGGAGGAAGCGGAAGACCAAGGATCGAGAGGAGGTCTCTTGCTTGGTTCCAGGACCCTGGACGCTGGAGGTAGGCCAAGCAGAGTTCTCCAGAGAACACCGCCTGACTGTGATATACCTTTGCCAGCCCCTGCAACCTACCCCTTCATTTGTAAGTTACCCCACAAAATAAACCTCCCTTTTAACTATGTGGAATGGCCTTAATAATTTCACCAATAAATGTTCATGGATGAATAATCTGGTATCAAGAATACCAATGCCACTTTGTAACTACATTCTTATTTCACCTTGCTAGGTTTCTGTTGCAGCTGATACAACACCTATAGGGTAAGAGGCAGCAAATGAAAATCAAGACTGTAAACAGAAAGCAAAGGAAGGTGGGATGGGTAAAAAGCATTGATGAAATCTTTGTGTTCCAGGAGATTGGTTGGCTATATATGAACACCATTTGAAAAAGTGTGAAAAATTTAATACTTAAACTCTAGAAATCAGTCTCAGACATCTGAAAATTTTCAAATGTCCCATGTGTTTGTTTCCAACACTCAGATAATGTCAAGAATCATTTCTGTAATATTCACAGCTGTTAGAAATAGGCTCTCAGAAGCTCATATTTGTCTTTCATTATAAGAAAATAATAATAATAATAATAATAATAATAATAATAATAATAATAAATCATCTCCCTAGGAAAATTTTTTCTTGCATTTTCTTATCTTTTTGGTTTCATTTACTTTCTCATGCTAGCTTTCTTGTCTTCTATGTAAACATCTTATGGCCAAACCTAACATGCTCTCTTTATCACATATATATGTATCATGTCCCTATTTTTAAATGAATATCTTTTCTAACATCTCTTCCACTGAAGCATGCTTAATTCAAAGCTAGATTCTGAGAAGCAAGGATCCATGAGAGCATATGACAGATGACAGGGCTGTCTTTCCTTTTTATTTTATCACCTTTTCTTTAAAACATTTATAATTGCACTGTCACAAGGGGTGTCCTGAGAGCTACCAACACCTTGGAACTTTCTTGGCTCCTGTCTTTCCTATTGCTGTCCTCACAAAGGCTCAGCAGATATAAAGATAGCCTTTTCTGTCTTGCACCCCAGGAACAGCAGGGTTATTTTTTCCTGTTTCCATTGTTGGCACTGCCATGTGTCCCAGAGAAAAAAGGAAGCTAATGCTGTGAGGCCAGGGCCTTTACATTATTAAATTTGAGAATTATTACATAGACTGAGTTTGATTTCCTAGCAAAAGTTTTTACTTTTTCTTTCTTTGTTGAAAGAAGATTCTTTTCTCATACAATCTATCCTGATTGTATTTTCCCCTCCTTCTACTCCTCCAAGTTCTTCCCTATTTCCTCTCCCATCCAGGTTCACTCCCTTTATGTCTCTCATTAGAAAAGAACAGGCTTCTAAGAGATAAACACTAAACAGGCCAAAATTTTAAAAAATGATGGAGTAAAAACTTTCATATCAAAGTTGGACACAGCAACCTAACTGGAGGAAAACAGCCCCAAGAGCAGCCAAAAGAATCAGACATACTTGTTCTTTTAGTCAGGATGCCATAAAAATAATTAAGCTAATAGCTATTACACACACACACACACACACACACACACACACACACACACACACACGACGTAGTATAGATCCATATAGGCTCTGCATTTGCTTTATAAGTCTCTGTGAGCTCATATTTGCCTTACTTAGTTGATGCAGAGGGCTGTGTCCTCCTGGTGTCTTCTAGCCTCTCTGGATCATATGATCTTCTGCCTCCTCTTTCCTGGGATTCTTTGAGTTCTGATGGTAGGGATTAGATGGAGATCTCCAATTTAGACTCTTTGTAAGCACAATGTCTGGCTGTAGCTCTCTACATCTGTTCCCATCAGCTGCTGGAGGAAGCCTCTAACAATGACTGGAGGAAGCACTGATCTATGAGCATAGCAGAATATCATTGGGAACCTTTCTTTCTTTCTTTCTTTCTTTCTTTCTTTCTTTCTTTCTTTCTTCATTCGTTTGTTTATTTATTTATTTATTTGTTTGTTTGTTTATTTATTTATTTATTTATTTTCCTGCAGTGTTTATTTGTACCCTAGGTCTTTGGGCTATCTACTCTCTGGTTTTTGGTTCCCAACAGTGTTTGGTATGGGTTCCTTCTCATGAAATGGGCCTTAAGTCAAACCAGACATTGTTTGGTTATTCCCACAAGTTCTATGCCACCATTGCCCTAGAATATTTTACAGACAGGACACATTGTAGATTAAAACTCTTGTGGCTGAATTGATATCCATGTTCCTCTTTCAGCAGCATGCAGAGTACACTCCCATACCAAAGAGACTAGAAGGTAGGGGTGAACGCTCCATGTAGGCATCAGCTAGACTTCTCTATGTTCAGTGCATTGTGTGGATGTTTTATTAGGCATTTGGACCCCACTGTTAGTTTGTGGAGACTAACCCTTTGTCTTAACATCCTGGGTTGTTACCCCATTGGCCAACAATAAAATGCCACCTAGTACCTCCACTGGAAGCCTTTCCTGGCTATAAGAGATGGCCAGTTGAGATACCATATCCCTTATTACTAAGAGTCCTCATTAGAATCATCTTCATTGATCCCAGGAAGTTTCCACTTCTCTAGATTTCCACACCATCCCCCAAGTGTTCCCCAATTCCAGCTGTCTGTCCTCACACTCTCTCTCTCCTTCCCAACTGTGGTAATACTGTGTTCCCCAATAAACTGTGTACCATAATAAACTTTTCTGGGGTCAGAAAACAGAACAGCCAGTAGATAGACATAGAGGCCAGAAAATGGTGGCACACACACCTTTAATTCCAGCATTCCAAAGAGATCCATCTGGATCTCTGTAAATTCAAAGCCACACTGGAAACAGCCAGGCATGCTGACACATGCTTTTAATCCCAGGAAGTGATGGCAAGAAGCAGAAAGTTATATAAGGTGTGAGGACCAGGAACTAGAGCATGGTTAAGCTTTTAGGCTTTTCAGTAGCACTTCAGCTGAGATGCATTTGGATGAGGACACAGAGACTTCCAGTCGGAGGAAACAGGATCAGTTGAGAAATTGGAGAGGTGAGGTTGGCTGTGTTCTGTCTCTCTGGTCTTCCAGCATTCACCCCAATACCTGTCTTCAGGTTTGTTTTTATGAATAAGACCTCTAACAATTCGTGTTACAACCAACTCATATTCTCTTCCCTCCCACTCCTAGTCAACCTGTAAAAATCTCTTCTAATTCCCCTTCCCAGAGAGAACTGTGCATCCCTCCTAGACCCCTCTTCTACCTATCCTCTCTGTCTATGGATTGTAGCTTGCTTATCATTTTCTTAACAGCTAATATGCACTTATAAGTGAATACAAATCTGATTTGTCTTTTGGGGTCTGAGTTAACTTGGGACAACATTTTCCTCCTCAATTCTTCTACTGAGGGACATCTAGGTTGTTTCCAAGTTCTAGCTATTATGAATTACACTGCAGTGAACATGGTTGAGCAAGTGTCTTTGTGGTGGGGTGGACATCTTTTGGGTATAGGTCTAAGAGTGGTAAAGCTGGAACTTGAGTTAGATCATTTCCCATCCTTCTGAGGAACTGCTATATTGATTTCCATAATTGCTGTATAAGATTGCACTCACACAAGCAATGGAGGAGTGTTCCCCTTGTTCCACATCCTTAACAGCAAGTTGTTTGTTGTTGTTTTTTTCCCTCCCTTTGGCTCTTTTGTGAGTCCCACCACCCAGCTCCCAAATAAAGCACATAGAGGCTTATTCTCTTTTATGAATGCCTGGCCATATCTTGGCTTGTCTCTAGCCAGCTTTTCTTAACTTAAAATATCCCATCTACCTTTTGCCTCTGGGCTGAGGTGATATTGTGTTCCCCAATACATCATGCACACTAATAAATTTATCTGGGGTCAGAGAACAGCCACTAGACAGACATAGAGGCCAGAAAATTGTGGCACTCACACCTTTAATCCTAGCCTTCTGGAGGCAGAGATCCATCCTGATCTCTGTGAGTTCAAAGCCACACTGGAAACAGGCATGGTGACTCATGCCTTTAATCCCAGGAAGTGATGGCAGAAAGCAGAAAGGTACATAAGGTGTGAAATCCAGGAACTAGAGCTGGTTAAGCTTTTAAGCTTTTGAGCAGCAGTTCAGCTGAGATTCATTCGTGATGAGGACACAGAAGCTTCCAGTCTGAGGAAACAGGGTCAACTGAGAAATTGGCAAGGTGAGGTGGCTTTGGCTTGTTCTGCTTCTCTGATCTTCCAGCATTCACCCCAATACCTTGCTCCAGGTTTATTTTCATTAATAACACCTTTTAAGATTCATGCTACACTGGGCTTTTGCCTTTTGCTATTTCCATATACCTTTTTTTTACTTCTTCCTCCATGTCTTGCTGTGTAGCTGGGTGGATGGGCCCTAGAGTCCTCCTCTACTTCTTCTTTGGATCCCCTACCTTTCTTCTCAGATTTCTCCTATTTCTCCTCTTTTCCTATAAACCCTGCCTATTCTTCCCCCTGCCTTTCTATTGACAATTCTTTATTAGACCAATCGGGTGTTTTAGACAGGCAAAGAAACACAGCTTCATAGAGTTAAACAAATACAATATAAAAGAATGCCACACATCTTTGCATCATTAAAACAAATGTTTCACAGCATAAACAAATACATCATATCTTAAAATAATATTCCACAAAACCAGCATGAGCTGACACTTGTGTTATAGACATATCCATTCTTACCTTTGTAAGATGGAATCTCAAAGTAGTTTTGGTTTGCATTTCTTTAACAGCTAAGGATGTTGAACATTTCTTTAATGGTTTCTCAGCCTTTGAATATTCCTCAACTGAGACTTCTCTGTTTAGAAATGTACCCAATTTTTCTTTTTTTAAAAATTTTTATTATATTTGTGTTTTAATTTTACACATCAGCCATGGGTTCCCCTGTCTTCCCCCCTCCTGCCCCTGTCCCCACCTTCTCCCATCCCCTCCCCTCTGTTCCCATCTCCTCCAGGGCCAAGACTCCCCTGGGGATTCATTTAAACCTGATGGATTCAGTACAGGCAGGTCCAGTCCCCTCTTTCCAGGCTGAGCAAAGTGTCCCTGTGTAAGCCCAAGGTTCCAAACAGCCAGCTCATGAACTAAGGACAGGTCCCAGTCCCACAGCCTGGATGCCTCCCAAACAGTTGAAGCTACTCAGTTGTCTCTTATCCAGAGGGCCTGATCCAGCTGTGAATTACTTGTTGTTGTTTTGTTTGTTTGTTTGTTTGTTTGTTTGTTTTTGGTTTCTAGTTTCTTGAGTTCTTTATATATTTTGGGTATTAGTCCTCTATCAGGTATGGAGTTGGTAAAAATATTTTCCCATTTTGTAGGCTGCTGCTTAGTCCTAGTGTCCTTTATCTTACAGAAGCTTTTTAGTTTCATGAGGTTCCATTTATTAATATTAATTTCAATGCCCAAGTTATCAGTGTTCTGTTCAGAAAGTCATCTCCTGTGTCAATGTGTTTAAGGCTATTGCCCATGTTCTTTTATATCAGGTTCAGTGTATTTGGTGTTCATTTAAGGTCTGTGATCCACCTGGACTTGACTTTTATGCAGGGCAATAAATACACATCTATTCACATTCTTCTACATACAAACATCCAACTTGATAGGACCATTTGTTGAAGATGCTGTTTTTTTCCAGTGTATATTTCTGGCTTCTTTATTAAAAAGTCAGGTGTCTATATGTGTTTGCTTTGTGTCTAGGTCTTCGATTAAATCCCATTGATCAGCCTATAAGTTTTTGTGCCAGTACCATGTGGTTTTTAGTAGTATAGCTCTGTAGTACAACTTAAAATCAGGGATGATGATACCTCCAGCAGTTCTTTTATTATTTAGGATTGTTTTAGCTTTTTAGCATATTTAAGTTTCATTGCCTCTTGGGTTCTCTATACAACTTTTAATGAAGTATCTGACATACAAGAATGAGGACAGAGAAAGGGAAGATGAATCATCATCATCTTTATCCTTTGTCACCAATCCTGCCAATATGGGCTGTGCTAGGAGCTTCTCTTCCTCTTGAAGACTTTATCAAAGATGGAGTTGTAACCATTAAACTCATGAAAGGACATAAAAATAAAATACTTTCTAAAACACTGAAGTGCCTGAGGATATTTTCTTAAATAACTTAATGACACATAGGGAATTCCTATTAACACCTGTTAAATAAACATGAAAACTACAGACTCAGTGAAGAATGAGTCTGCCCTCAATGTCATTAAAACTATAAGATTATTGATATACACTCCTCTTCTGATAGCATAATGGAAATTCAAGATCTTGTGTTAATTCATGTGTTGGATTTGCCTTCTGTTCTTCCAAACAGTGTGTCAGCATATTTATAATGAACCAGATATAATGCCAAACAAGCAGTACATTTCTCAATGGTAAGAAATTTTTCAAATAGATATCTCAGACACAGATTGTAGTTAGTCTTTTTTTTTAATATTAGAAGGCAATTTCCAAAGGAAACATGTTGTAAATTCATTAAATTAAAATGACACAGCTTAATCACCACACTCTGAGAATGGTTCTGAATGAATTAGACAATCATAGAACCAAGGATACTGTTGAAGACTGCTTCCTCTTGACTGTTGCCAATAGAATTATGTGCTACTTAGTTGACTTAACTAAGAAGTTGAAGTACACTCCCACATAAATTTCTTTCCCAAGTTATGAATTCAAGACTTGAAATGTACAAGGCAATGAGACACTAGATCCAAGGCATAAATCATAAACCGTGACACTCCAGATCTTTGTTGTTATTTGGGATTGTTACATTTAACAAGTTTCTTCAAGCATTTCATAAGAACGTGATGTTAACTTTCAAAAGCTGTTATTGGGAACAGTGATCTTGAACTGTAAGTGATCAAAGAGAAACTAACATCATCAGTCATCTAAATGCTAATATTCATGTTTTCATCTTCAATGTGTTTATAAAAGTCACTCTTCTATACTCTGGCCTCTTCTTTAGTTATTTTTAGAGATGATACTTAAGTAAATCACCCATAAAGCAAGATGGCTATTAATTATTTACTTATCTGAGATCAAGTCTTTGTTGTTTTCTTTTAATTACTTATTTACAAATGAAAAACTGCTCAGAAACCCACAATACATTAACCAAGAATATAAATTTCATGTTTTTCCTCTTACAGAGATACTTTTAATTTTGGTGATCACAAATGAATATGTTTAAAAGGCTCCTTCTATAATGAATGCAACTCTGACTCCAGTGTTTTTCCATTATGTTAAAAAATAATTCTGTGTCTGGTAATCCTATCCAATAGAGCATATACAAAATACTTCTAAAACTCTGCTGTCCCCTTCTTCTGGACTCTGTAGTTGTGATTCAGTTCCATTACTCTGAATTGCTCCCATCCTATTCAATGAAATAGCCTTGATGCCCTGGCAAGTGTTGATATAACCTGTAAATCTGATTGGACAAGCTTATCTTTTCTCCCTTTGCCAAAGATGGCCTGTGGAATGCTGAGATTAGCTTATCAGTCCCATAAAATTTTCTTGGTAAAACAATTGGCATGGAACATCATATGAGCTAGTATCTGACATTTAGTTCTGGCTTGAAAAGCTATCTTTGCTCCTAATAAAGAGACATTGGAGAAGAAAATCACTTCTACTGTGCACTTTGATCAAACCTAGACTTGTCACAGTTATTGGCTTCCTGTCCAGGGATCAAAATGTCACATGGTGGAGTGAGGCCAAGTGGCACAGAGCTTGAGATCTAGTCACCAGGCTGACCTCTGTCCATACCTGATCTTGCTTCAAAATCTGAAGCCATGTGTTTCTTAGCTCATTAGTTGAATTTAAATTATCTTTTATATTGTTTAAAACTTGAATCACTTTGGAATAGTCTCTTACTGGGTAATAATGCTCTTGCACACTGTAAAGATTTGTCACTTGAATTGGTTTAATAAAATGCTGATTGGCCAGTAGTTAGGCAGGAAGTATAGGTAGGGTGACAAGACTAGGAGAATTCTGGGAAAAGGAAGGGCAGAATCAGGAGTCAGCAGTCAAATGCAGAGGAAGCAAGATAAAAAAGCTGCACCAAGAAAAGGTGCCCAGCCACATGGATAAAAATAGATAAGAATTATGGGTTAATTTAAGTGTAAGAGCTAGTTAGTAGTAAGCCTGAGCTATCAGCTGAGCATTTATAGCCTCCAAGTCAATTATTTGGGAAGTGGCTGCTGGGTATTTGGGAACAGGCAGGTAGGAGAGAAACTTCTGCCTATAATTTCTTCTTGTAAATATTGTCTTACCTTCCTCTAGTCATTAAAAACCACTTCCTTCTCACAAGGTTTATTCTTAACACAGAATCATATTGCTTAATCCAATAGGTCTTTCATGCTTGATTTGGATGGATGAAACATCCAGAATCTAAACTCACAGTGATATGAAGACTATGAATATATGGGAATATGCACTTACAATGTACCAACGTAAAATTGTGTGTGGTATAAGATATCCAATATATTAAGAGTATTAGTAATTTGCTTTGAAGTTTACCTTCAAGCTGAGCATGGGAGTTCAGCACCATCCTCTGTAATACAGTGGGATTATGTCCCAACAAACAGAAACAAAACAGAAAAGAAAGGGAAAAAAGGAGAAGAGGAAAGGCTGGATAAAGAAAGAAAAGAAGGGAAAGAGGGAGGGAGGATTAGGCACAAATTCAAATACATTGTGAAAGATGTCAGTGTGAATCAGCTTCCAAGTTGCCAGTGGGCCTCTAAACAGCCATGACTCAAGTCCAGATTATGAAAATGGCAATAATTCCAAAGCCCAACTTCCCACACAGGTGGCAAGGCAGTTTTCTGTACCTCTTCAGAACGTTTAAGGGCTGCTCTCAAGATAGGTAATTATATCTTTGATAAAGCAAAAATAAGGAATGCTATTTCTCAAAGCAGCAAAAGAAAATTTCCCTGTCAGGTGCAGTTTTAAAATATTCTGTGCTTTGGCTGTGGTGTAGGAAACTGAAGACTGGAATAACCAAAAGCTCTGTGAAATTTTCCCTAAATGTAGCATTTAGTGAGAGAAGATGACAGAGGACAAGAGAAAAACATGTATCTTCTGTGTGTATCTTAGAGAATGAGAGACACTGAAAATTACCTCTATTTCAGTCAAGATGACTATGAAAAAATTTTTTTAAGCTGAGGATTGAACCCAGGGCCTTGCGCTTGCTAGGCAAACACTCTACCACTGAGCTAAATCCCCAACCCAACTATGGAATTTTTTAGCTAGTCAGAAAATACTGCTAGAGAATATAGAGCACCAAGTGTCCCACATCCTCTGAGCTTGGTACAAAGGAAATTCTAAAATTCTGCAAGGTTAAAAAGAACTGATAATAAAATTAGTAAAAGAAGATTAAAAGCAGTCCCTGATATGTCCTCTTATCAAATCTTACTCTAAAACATTTCCTTTAGTTCTTAAGTATGTGTAACTTTATATTTGAACTCTAGTTTCAACTAAAAAGTCACAAAGTATATTTCTATTTTGTTTAAAATAGTAATTATATCTACCTGTGTGTGTCTGCATGAGTTTATGGGTACCATGTACATGCAGGTACCCTTGGACACTAGATGAAGGTGTAGGAGCCTCTAGAACAGGGGCTATAGGCAGTTATAAGCAATCTAATATTAATGCTGGGAACTGAACCTGGTTTATCTGCAAGAGCATCTTAAACTCTTATCCTCTGAGACATCTCTCCAGCCCCATCAAAACACATTTAAATGCCCGTTTCTTATTTCTGAGAAACCAGATGTGTACTGGACAGATGGCATAAAAATTCTTGCCATGATGTTAACTACCTACATGATCTGGAGGAAATACATTGAGCTCATGGGTGTAATGTTCCCATGATACATTGAGGAAAATAAAGACTACCTTCTTCTGAAGGGATGAATGTTCTGCTATGTTACATAAATGGCACTGTCAATATATTTACACAATGCTTGCTGTATCCCAACAATTCAAGAATCTGAAGTGGTAGCCATTACTCTTATGTCCTGTGTATAACTCAGCAATAACATTCAACTTGAATCTCCTACAGAGAATGTGATTGCACAGATTCAGAAAGATCTGGATGACTGACCAAGAGAAAAACAAAACCACCTTTCACAACAATATTTCTGGTCCTCGTTTTAACCTATTGTTACCTTTGTATAGCATAAAATCCTTCCTCTGCTATTTGCATGCTGTGTTAAATTCAGGATTAGTGGGTGATAATAATTAGATGCATATAGTGATAATATAATCAACTATATCACATAGTATTGTCAACTGAAACACATTCTTTTTCCCTATGTAGTTCTTATCGTGTCTTTCCCTTAGACAGTATTTTATAAATATCATCCTAGGCCATGAACACATGCACCACCCCAGGGGGGATACTTCATTAAAATATAGATTACAAGGTTTCCCACTCAATTTAAAGAAAAGAATTGGCGAAGTTAAAGAGAACTTTGGAGAGCTCTGAGCTCAGTTTTTATGGACATGGGAGTATAAGGACTAGCAACGCAGGTCCATCGTTTTCATACTGATCTCCACACTCTGAAATACCATCTGTATCATCAGGGAATCTACATGGAATACAAATTCCTAGGGCTCATTTTAGACCAGAAAAATTGAAATCAGTGGGAGTTCCAGTTGTCTTGGCCTTGTAGGAGACTATGATGTGTAACCAAATTTGAGTACCAATGCCATTGCTCCAGGACCTTCCTATGTCAAATGCAGATCAAGTAACACAGCTCAGGCCTTACCTAGGACAAGGTTTTCATCCTGTTCCAAATGAAAAAGTCCTCATTTTAACAAGATATTCATATTACTTTTGTACATTACAATAAAAAATCCTGAGCTACAATGGTATTTTCCAAAATTTCTATCAAAATGAAGATATACCTTCTGACAACTTTTCTGGGCACTTTTGTTAAGAGAATCTGGGATGATCTTACAAATTGAATATATAAAATGAACCTCATGTGACAAGATGATCATACAGGATAAAGAAGCATGGCTTTAAGAGCAATTCCTGGCTACCATCTAACTTTTGAATGCTGCTCTGTAGCAGGGTGTTTCAACATTCATGTTATCATCTTGGAACCAAAAACCATGGAGAGGCTGTTCTGTGCACCACTTGGATATTTACCAGTTTTCTTGGCCTGTCCTCATGAAATGTCAATAGATACTCCTCCATGTGACAATTATAAATGTTTCCAGACATTTCTGAATGTCCCTAGGAGAGTGAAAATGCCTGTTCTCATGTTGAGGGCTATTGTTCCAGAAGAAAACTGCCAGCGTTAACAACTACTGAAAAACATACTACTCAGCAGATAAGCTGCTTAAGAGAATAACCATGTGGGTTTGGCCTTACATCAGGGCTAAATCCAGGGAAAGAACATTAAAACATTAGAAATACAAATCAGGAGAGAAAGGACCCAAGAAGTAATTGGAAAACTAGAAGAAGGGAAAAAACATAATTTTTGGATAAGGAATGATGGTTCTGTAAGAAGAAAGCTTTGAGGTTTCAAAGGCACACATCATTTCAAGTTTTCTCTCTCTGCTTCTTGCTGGTGGTTCTATATGTGAGTTCCCATTGGTTCAAGCCACCATGCTTTTCTACATTGTTGATGATGAACTCTTATCCTTCTGGAACCGTAAGGCAAAGTAAACCCTTCTATAAGTTGCCTTGGTCATGATATTTTATCACATCAATAGAAAAGTAGCTAATGTAGATTTCACCTCTGGCATCTCAGAGCAGAACTGAAGGTAGCATAATTTCTGCAAGGTAAAGAGTGAGGGGGAAAATAAGTCATCTGAGACTATCAAGCATAGATATGTAGTTGTGAAGACAGCAAGACTAATTGATAAAATATGGCCCACTTTAAAGGATGTGGATGGAGCACACTCACAAGCTGGAAAAAGTCATTTAGAGGCAGGAACTGAAATTGCAGGGAAGAGAAATTGGGGTCACCTGCCACTTAGATCAAGACAATAGAAGCAGAGATGAGAATCTTCCAAGGCAAGGGGCACCTCTGCCACTGGCACTGGGAAAGGAGGGTGACAGTATATATTATATTATAAAAATATTTATATTAATATATCTACACATAAGAGCAGGGAGCTTCAGGATAACATCTATAAAAGTAGCAGTTTTTTAGGAGCTGGTTAACCAATGTGTCCACTTACTCCTGGAAAATGTTTACAGAATTTAAGAAGTAAGTGAAGCTATGGGATGGAATAGGAGGCAAATTAAGTCATTTTATAATTATTTACTAGACTGAAAATAACACACTGTGTCTGACATCCATAGACTAGTATGGATCTAGATGAATATTTTTCAAAGGACTTCTCATGGTCCCCTTGAATATGTTTATTATGATATTTATGGTGACATGGTGATAAGGCAATTTCTAGCACCTCAGTACTCACCTTACAAGAACTTTCTACCTAAATTTTCCTCAAAGAAGCTTGGGAACTACTGACCTATAGGAGTGTCTCTAGCTTCCTCATTTCCAGAATCATCCATGGTCTTATACAAATGTCTAACATCACTTGAGTCTATTGAGTTGATTAAGTTAGCACTGTCATTTTAGAACTCTGGGAATCTAAACTAGATGAGGATTCCTGTCTATGATTCCAGCACTCGGGAAGCTGAGGCAAGAGGATCATATATTTAAGGAGGAGATGAGCTTTATAGTGAACATAAAGGTTAGTCTGGGCTAAAAAGTAGGATATTATGTTTAAAATTGACACATGAAAAGCCTACAAGTTTGTGAAGATGAATAAAAAATTAAAATATGAACATGGAACACAGATGTGACAGAATCTGACAAATTGTGATCACATTCAAATATCAGTTTTTAAGTTACTAAAGTTTCAATTAATGTATACATTTGATGGGGTTATTTTGAAGACCAGAATCAGCACTAAAGATATTTCAACAAAATATAGTTTATTAATTGACAAATAGTTACAGAGGTACCATTGTGTGTGAAGTGGATTTTGACTATTTAAGAACAGAAATAATCTCAAGACTGAGTAAGATGTAGCCTGGAATTCAGAATGGAGACAAGAGGGGCACAGAACCAATGTTAGAGAAGAGTGGAGAATCTGGAAAGGAGAAGGGATTTGCAAAACTACTGACTGTGCCCATGAATATTAACACATACCACCACAACCAAAATAGTCCCATTACTCAGGAAAACATCCTTGTTAATTAAAGCTCAATTCATCCCTAGTAGCTTTTCTTTGATCATGACCAACACTGTGGAAACTCATAGACTCTAGCCAGTGAGATGTCTCAGTGGCTAATGGCACTTATTTCTCACGTTTGACTTGCAGAGTTCAATATGAACCCCACAAAAGACAAATCAAGTAAAGAAAAGAAAAACCAAAAACTTCCTGATATTTTTTTCATGACTGCTTCCAAAGATAAATATATACTATGCAGCTAGTAAACACCATGAAGACATAAAGGGAGACTCGTGGATATATACTATGATGGAATACAGGCTAGAGGGGACTAATCTAAATTGCTATTCTACAGAAAATGAGATCAGCAAGAAACAGAAAGGGAGAACAAGGAATAACAGACCATGATAAATGAAGACCACATGAGAACAGGATGAAGCAAAGTGCTAGAGAGGTCCCCAGAAATCCACAATGATACATCCACTGTAGACTACTGGCAATGGTCAAGAGAAAGCCTGATCTGACGTAGTCTGGTGATCAGATAGCCAAACACCCTAATGGTCGTGCTGGAACTCTCATCCAATAACTAATGGAAGTGGATGCAGAGATCCTTGGCCAGGTCCCAGGTGGAGCTCCAGGAGTCCAATTGTCAAGAAAGAGGAGGGACTATAACAGTGTGAATTGTTGAGACCAAGATTGGAAAAGCATAGGGACAAATAGCCAAACTAATGGAAACACATGAATTATGAACCAAAAGCTGTGGAGCCCCCAACTGGATCAGGCCCTCTGGATAACTGGGACAATTGAATAGCTTGAACTGTTTGGGAGACACCCAGGCAGTGGGACTGGGTCCTCTCCTTAGTGCATGAGCTGGCTGTTTGGAACCTTGGGCTTACATAGGGACACTTTGCTCAGCCTGGAAGGAGGGGACTGGACCTACCTGTACTGAATCCACCAGGTTGAATTGAATCCCCAGAGAAGTCTTGGCCATGAAGGAGATGGGAATGGAGGGGAGGGGCTGGGGGCAGGGCAGGGGCAGGAGGGGGGAGGACAGGGGAACCCATGGCTGATATGTAAAATTAAAACACAAATATAATTTTAAAAAAGGAGAAAAAAAAGAAAATGATATCAAGTTCAAGCCAGTTTTAATTAGTGAAATCATGGTTTCAGAATAACAAGAAACCAATTTCTCCCCTTAGACAGTATTTGTAGGATGCTTCCCTGTCCCTGGCAGGAGTAATTGGCAATGGCACCTATTCCCATGGGAATCTATCAACTGAGTGTCATGTGCTAATTAAGGTTCCATCCATACTGCCTGCTGTCTGATTGGGGACCACAGAGAAAAACCCAAACAAACAAAAATAGCCATAAGTGGCTAGCAGGAAAGGCAGCTACAAAATGGTCCCTAAGAGCTGTGTCCCACACTAGAAATCAGAACTTGCACAATCAAGGGACCTTGTTAGTTGAGTTGAATTGTCCACAGACAACAGGATAAAGTTGTTATGGAAGTGCGGGGAAGGCATGGACAACTGTCTGAACTCATTTCCAAACTGGGTCAAACACGAGACCTCACAGTCTCCCTGGCTTTAAAAATAGGAAACAAACCCAGGAAGTTGAAGCATCTAAAATCAAGCACATCTGTTTTGAAATCTGTTTCTGAATCTTTTTATTTGTGACTAAGACAATATCCTTTTGGCCTAGCACCAGCAGAAACAAGGCAGGCTGAAAATAACTGCTAAATGGCTTTGAGTTTGTCAAGGAATAAGAGGCCTTACTAATATGAAATGAGTGCCAGACTAGTGTTTCATTTTGCTCACTGTTGATTCTAAAACTGGACGTTCTAAACAAGATCATTGAGAAAGCGTAGAGAACCTGGCAGGAGGAGATGACTCAGCTGGTAAAGCATCTTCCTTACGAGAATGAGGATTTAAGTTCAGATCCCCATCATCCACACAAAATAGTCACAGTGGATCATCTAAAGCTCCAGAGCTGGGAGTGAAGAGAGATGGAAACAGAAAGACCCATGGAACTTAATGGCTGGATAGCCTATGTGATCAGTGAATTCTGGGTTTGGTGAGAGACTGTCTCTTAAAGTAAGATGCAGAGTTATCTCACAGGACACCAATATAAACCATTTGCCTCCATATGCATGTGAACACATATCTAAACATAAATACACACACACACACACACACACACACACACACACACACACACACACACACACATAAACAGAGCAAAGCCAGGTACTTGTAATCCTAATACTTGAGAAGCAGAGGCAGGAGGACTGCAGCAAGATTGAAGTCAGCTTGGGCTACATAATGAGTTCCAAGTCATCCTGATCTACATAGGCTATCTCAAGACAAAAATAAAAAGGAGGAGGAAGAGAGGGGAAGAGAATAAAGGGAAGAAGAAAGAAAGAAAGAAAGAAAGAAAGAAAGAAAGAAAGAAAGAAAGGAAGGAAGGAAGGAAGGAAGGAAGGAAGGAAGGAAGGAAGAAAGGAAGGAAGGAAGAAAGGAAGGAAGAAAGAAAGGAAGAAAGAAAGAAAGAAAGAAAATACAAAGGCAGAAGGGACACATCTAATGTAAATATATAAATATGGTTGTCCAACAACCTTATTGGAAGGATTAATACATTTATATTGAAAATCCTCTGTGGAATATGTTTATGTGTCTATGATACACATATGTGTTCATTCAAGTATATGTTGTATGCATAAAGGGATGTATTGAGATACATGTATGTGAACAAATACACTTCCAGAAGACATTTATTATGGCTTCCATTTTGTTGCTATGGGAAGCGATCATTGAGCCATTCTATTGGAGTCAGGAGGCACAGTACTCTGTTCTCTGGAGCAGAAATGGCTGGTTTGGAAGCTGCTTCCTGGGAAGGGAGCACTCAGCCAAGAAGTACAGCTTCCTGATGCCCTTGTTTCCAGATAAGAGCAAATGACCATCAAGTACAAACAGCAAGCTGTGGAGCAATATGCAGTACATCAAAGCCAAGGCTGTTTAGCAGCAGGTGGGTCACTGCTGGGCGCAGCAATGATGAACTACTACTGCTGAGTGTCCAGGCCACAGGGGAAAAGTGTGGATATGCTTGTTCCTGCGTGCAAAAGTGGAGGCCAGAACTATATGTTGTGTGCCTTTCTATCTCAACCCTATTTGTTTGTTGGGACACAGTCAGTCAAGCCGGTAATTACTTGCCATAGCACACCTGTAAAGGCCAATGAAAGTCTTGCAAAAGTTAATTCTCTCCTTTCACCACATAGATCCTAGGGATTGAACTCAGGACATCAGATTTGGTAGCAGGTGTGTTTACCCACTGATCCATCTCATGAGCTTAACAACCTTTTTTATTGATACAGAATTTCTGACTGAACCTGGAACTGGGTATTTCTGCTAGAATGATTGTCTATGAAGCCCAGAATCTGCCTATCTCCAACCCCCAATAATAGGGTTCCAGATACATGCTCTCCCAGGTACCTGACTTTCCAAACTTGGGTCCTCATTCTTACACAGTAGCATTTTACCAACTAGGCCAATAACTCAACCAACAATTTGTCAATTCTTGACAAAGAATATTGTTAGAGTAGACTTTAAATTATATACCATCTGTCACTTGTCTCCTCATAGAGCTCATCAGATCTGTACTTCTTGATTTACCTACTACAAATACCCTCTACCCATGGTTCTGCTCTTCTTACTCCATCTCCTAGTCTCATGTCACACATCACCCCTGTTCTGTACAGCCCTTCAGCCGAAGTATAACACTAAGATCACAAGAAGTCAATCCATGCCCATTTCACATTCTTCTTCCTCTGCGAAACCTCATTAATAATTCAACCTTCATTTTTTATTAAATGTTTATTTATTTTACGTGCCAACCACAGTTTTCCTGCCCTTCTCTAATCTTCTGTTCCCTTTCCCCACCTCCTTTCTAACCCCTCCCCCTAATCCATGCCTCAGAAAGAGTAAGGCCTCCCATGGGAGTCAACAAAGCCAAAGCACAGTAAACCAAGTTGAGGCAGGACCAAGCTCCTGCCCCCTGCATCAAGGCTGAGCCAGGCATCCTACCATAGGAAATAGGCTCCACAAATCCAGCTCATTTATTGGGTCAGATCAGGATCCCACTGCTAGGGGCCACAAATACTCCAAGCTACACAACTGTCACCCATACACCGAGGGATTAGTGCCAGTTGTGGTGGTGCCTGCTTATAGGATCTGATGAAGGAGGCAGAAGAAGATACATTCAAGGCCAGCCTGGGCTAGTTTAACTTTTCTAGCATCATCTTTGATCTGTGATCTAGAAGAACTCTTTAATTTTATTCTTTGTACTTATTGATATCCTTTGGTATCTAGCCTCACTAATTTCTACATATTAAGGCTCTAACAATGCAAATATTGTAGCCCTGCTCTCAATAAGCTTATGAATTCCAAGCATACAAACAGCCAATGCCAATGCAATTCTAATGGGAATCATTGTGCAGAGATAAAAAGCCTATTTGAGCAAACATTAGTCAGCCTTTATGAAAATTTAGTTTTCCATTTTTTGATCATGGCAGTCTAAAGTGGAAAATTCCAAAGTAAATACTCCACATTTATTATTCTGACAATCTAATGAACTCCCCCATCATCACACTCATCTCACCCAGGACATAATGACTCTTCTGCCTGTGGTTTCCACACTGTATACACCACCTGCGATGGTTGATAAGGATGGGAAAAATCATCTGGAGAAAAACCTTCTGAGCGCATTTGTGAGGAAGTTCCTGAAGTAGAACAACTGTAGTTAGAAGAACCATGATACATATAGTTAGCACCACTACTTGGATGTGGGGCCCTACTCAGAATGTGTAAAATGGAGAAAGCCAAAGAGATGACTCCATGGGTAAAGTGATGTCTGCTCAAACATAAGGATTGAGTTTGGATTTTCAGCATCAATGTATCAGAGCTTCTGTAACCCCAGAATTGTGGTGGAAATGTGGGAGTGAGATAGAATCTGAAGGATCTACATAGCCAGACAGTCTGCTAAAATATGACGGCAAACAAACAAACCAAAAACACAGTGAGTTTCAGGTTCAGTTAGAGAATGCATTTTGAAAGATAATGATGAAGGGAGACACCTGACATCAACCTTTGGCCTAGATGAACTCACTTGCACACAGATGCACACACACATGGATATATCCCATAGACACAGGCAAACAAATAGCAAGAGAGAACTTAGCACTGTCTTTCATCCCTCTCTGCTTCCTGAGTGTGGATGTAATGTGACTGGCAGCATCAAGCTCCCATTGCCGTGACTGACTATTCCCTCAGTTTGCCGAAATTAACCCTCTCTTCTGAAGTTGCTATTTTCAGGTATTTTGTCATAGCCACCAGTAAAACAACTAATTCATTGCCATGTGCAATCAGTCACTTAGTGGCCATCTTGACTATCATAATGACTATGGTGCTACTCTGACACTTATATGTGAATACACTTTACTTAGCATTGACCCCAAAAGAAAAGCATGTTGACAATGGCAATTTTGCTAGAGTACATTTTTCTACTTGATGCTTACTTACTGTTATTCTCTTGCTACAGAGATTTGTAAATTAAATGTTATCATAGTCTCATATGTAAGAAACATAGAAGGTGCAAGGTTTAGTACCAAACATGCTTTCAGGTACTGACTGGGGATTTTTGCAAATACCCTATTCATACGGAAGCTAGTCTGTATGTGTATAGCATTTTTTGTTTGTTTGTTTTGAAGGAATATCTTGTTATTATCTAGAGAAAAGAATGTTTGTGTGCTTATGTGTGTGAGTCTGCACACATTAATGTGTTCTCTTCTGGACTTACTTTATAAATGCACTCACATGATGATGATGTAGCATTTAGATCATGCCACCTATTAACCTGAGGTTTGGAATTTCTAGCAAAAATCAAGATAGTAATAAAATTGTAAAGTAATATAGGAGAAGGGATTCTGTAACAAATGAGCTCAGGAAGGTGAGCAAAGGATGGCACTGAAGCACACAGTCATCAGTACAGAATGGAGCAGATGGAAAGTCAGGGATAGACTGTTACCACCATTAGATACACAAAAAGAATTAAGTTAAACAGAAAACTTTGAGTCTCTGATGAGATGTTTATTTTTATCTATAACTATGTGTGGCCTTCCTGGTTTTAGTAAACAAACGAGATTGACACCAGCATAATCAGTACAGGCATTTTTTTTTTCCTGGCACCAAACTTAGAACAGAATGCACTACCTGGATTATTACACAAGGGAAAAATGAAATATTCATGTGTGGCAATTTTTAAATCAACTCTAGAAAAAGCAAAACTTCAAAGCATGGCCTGTCCTTGAATATCTTAAAGGGAAAAAAGAAAAAAATAACTGCATCTGCCAAGGGTTAGATTTGATGGGTTTTATTGGTACAGAGTAATACCAAAAAAATATATATCAGAAGCAAAATACAATTTGAAATCTGGGGGACTATGCAGTCTTCTGCATGGAGTCTCTAAAATTTCCCTGGCTAGAGGGAAGCTTGAAGAGATTTTAATTTTAAGATTCAGCTCAGGGTGGATGAAGTGACTCAGTGTTAAGAGTACTTGCTGCTCTTCTATAGGATCCTAAGTTTGTTTCCCAGCACCCACTTCAGGTGACTAACAACTGCCTGTAACTGCTGACCCAGGGGATCCAGTGCCGTCTTCTGCTGTCTGCAGGTACTACATTCATATGCACATACCACCATATCAATACACATATACACATATTTAGAAATAATTAAAATAAAATTAAAAAAAGATTTAGTTCAGGACTATTGAGATAGTTTAGAGGGCAAAGTGTTTGCTATACAAGCATGAGGACCTCAGTTCAGACTCCCCAAACCCATAAAACCAGACAGGGTGGAAAGTATCAACTTGTCATGTCAGTGCTTCTACAAGATGGAAGGTAGAGACAGTATAATCCTAGAAATTTTATTGTCCATCTAGATAGCATGGCATGCAAAGTAGAGAACAGTAAGAGATAATGTCTCAAACTAGGTGATAAGTGATTATGGACCCCAGAAGCTCCATACCTCCATATGTATGCTATGTCACACACAAAAACAAACAAACAAACAAGAAAAACCCTGCCCCCCACACACAGACAATTTGTCATAGAAAGAGTTAGTTAACTGAGAATGCTCTTGCTGAAGACTACTTCTCTAACTCAAAAAGGAGAAACTCATGTGCTGTTGTGAAAACTTAAAAGACCTTCACTTTTTGGTTCACAGGAAGGTATTTTTGGTTAAATATAGAAAGGCCTAACTTCTCTAGTCAAAGATGGGTTAGACCAGATGGAACCAACATTAGAATAACAAGTACACTTTGCTCAATTTTCAGGTAAGAAATTAAGATCTTCCTCTCAATACATAAACTTGGACATGATTTGACAACTGTGAAGTGAGCCATTCCCAAATGAATATATAAATCTCAATCCCCATTTATCAGTGAACTTACATGTATCAAGATCTCTGATGACACACAGGGTGGAGAGTGGTCATTCAAATAGGTTTCTAAGCCCATTCAGAGTTTTGACTTAGCAGGTCACATGAAGACTGAGGACTAGTATCTGTCAGAGGATTTCAGAAATACACTGATGTATTTTGAAAATTAATTCAATAATAGAACATTAGCATTGCACTTTTAAACCCAACTTTTAAACAGGCTCACTATCACTGATTAGCTGCTAAATAACCTTAGAAATCTAATTAAAATGCCTAAGTAGTTTTACATTAGGGTCCACATGAAAATTAAGATCACCAGGCCATCATGATTAAGTTGACTTGGTTGTAGATTATCTTAGATTCTTCTTCCGCTCCTGTAAATAGATGATGATCATGACTTTTGTCCAGAATAAGTGCTATGACCAAGGCCAGAGACCAGTGTTCTTTCTGAACTCCCGTTGGCAATGACACCAGGGAACAGCTTCAGACCCACTCTGAAGGCAAAGAGGTCTATTTCAAGAGAAGTGAAGATCATGCTGTAAGAGATAAACTTCCCTCTTGTTCCTCATGTGACACTGCCTAGCAATTAAGCTAGTGGTGTTTGCATGCATAGGGAACACAATTCAAAACTCAGCTTCAAATGAATATTTATGCTTGCCAGCTCATTTTGACTTCCTGCTTCTACTTCTTCAACTATAATATGCTGGAAATCCTACCAAAAATGTTATATGAATGCACAGATGGAGGAGGGGCTCATGAGGTCTCATAACTAGTTGAGGAGCTATTGGCAGTTAATGGCAGTGGCAGGAAAGATAGCCAGTTTCTCTTGGTTTTGTGATTCCTAATAGGATGCCCATGAGGCAATGAATACCCATATGGTTATCACTAATAAAGCTCAGTGAGATGTATCAAAAAAGCAGTCATAAAGTTGGGGCCTGTTGGCATAGTCCAAGGCAAGTTAAGGGTGGGAAATAGGGGAATGCATATAATCATAGTGTATTGTGTGCATGTATGGAATAAATACAAATATTTTTTTAAGATTATATGGCAATGTGTAACAATATTCAATATGTGACAGATACACCAAAAGTGCTCAATAAAAGTTAAATTTTCATATCTTTGTTCTCCTTTGATTATTATCAGTATGATTATATACCAGGTGTGTAGAGAGTCATAATACTTTGAAACCCAAGAGCAAGATGAGAAGATGAAGAAGAGAGATACAAAAGCAGAATCAGGTTATCACATATGTAAAATAAGAGAAATATACCATAGGGGAGTACCTAAAATCAAAAGCATTTGAATATATAAATACTTCTTAATAGACCTGGGAGATAGCTCAGCACCCACGTGGTGGATCATAACCTTGTATAACCAGTTCCAGGATATTCAGTACTCTCTTTTGACCTCCCTGGTTACTTAGAACACAGAAAAACTAATTCAGGGATTTGTTTTTTTGAGACAGGGCCTCATCATATAACCATGAATGGCCTCAAACTCGCAGAGATCTGCCTACCTCTATTTCTAGAGTGCTGGGGATTAAAGACACATGATATAGCACCTAGGGAAAATGATTCACTTTTAACAAATGTTAAACAATTTTAATTAAAATATACTGCACAGGCCGGGCAGTAGTGGTACACGCCTTTAATACCAGCACTCAGGAGGCAGAGCCAGGTGGATCTTTGTGAGTTCGAGGCAAGCCTGGTCTACAGAGTGAAATCCAGAAAAGGTGCAAAGCTACACAGAGAAACCCTGTCTCGAAAAACCAATATATATTGCACAGGAAGCTCTACTACAAAACAGAGGTCCAAGCAGGGACCAACTAGCTAGTAAAGGATAAAGAGCTAACACATTGACAAGTTTTACATTTTCAGAGTGGGCACTTCCTTTTTTTTCCACATAGGATCCATTTTTTTTTCAATGTGTAAATTTTTTTCATTTTATTTTAACAAGTAGCAATGTAATTTAAAACTTTCATGTTTCCTACATTCACCTAAACTTCAGCCCTCTATTAGTAGTTAGAAAAATAAAAACTACACAGTCTTTACTTTCTCCTTTTCTTGCTCTTTCCCATCCTGGAGTGCCTGCTTTTCTCTTTGATTTTCCTCCCACATCTCAAGAATAATTATTCCAAAATATACACTTGATATTACTTCTTTTAAGTGGTATTTTCTCTTAGAACTACATTTATAAACATTTCTCAAGAATAAATTTATATTTACTGAACACATACTCTTTGCCAAACTTGTGAACCATGACAAGGGTCTCCCATGTACCATCTGTATTCCTATCTCCATTAAATGTAAGGGTCTAGGTATTAAGTCACAAAAGATGTTATGACTTGGAGTCTTTAATGCCAACAACCATTATATTGACATGTGTGTACAAATCCATATTAGGTATGTATGGGAAGCATTTATGTGTGATGAAAGATAGCCTAGAATGAGAGGGGCCAAATATCTTGGAACAAGATTATGTGTGTTTAATGTGACTTGTATTGGTCAGCTTTCAAGTGCTATACCAAATACTTGAGGTAAGCCAACATAAAAAGGGGAAAGGTTTTTGGCTCATAGTTTGAAAGGGCTCAGTACATCATTGGTTGACATTATTGCTTTAGGCCTATGGTTTGGAAGTATAACATGGCAGTAGAACAGGATGGAGCTACCATCTTACTTCATGGAATCAAGAAGATAAAAAGCCAAAATAAGGAGGTTCTAGAGTCCCACAATGCCCTTCAAAGAATTATTAACAAGGACATAACTTCTCCATCTGCAAGGCTTTTCCTCCAAAAGATTCCCAATTTCTCTGTAGCCCCATGGCCTAGCATCTAAGCCCTCAGCAGCCTTCAAGGGAGACTTTTGCATACCATAACAACTTAGCAATTTATTTTAGTGGCCAAACTACATAAGCAAATTGCCTTTGCTATTCTGTCTATACTCACTGTGCTGTCACAGTGTGCATTTTGTACTTTACAAAACGCCCTGAAAGACCTAAACCACTGTTTCCATCTTTCTAACATCTTCACTTTACCCTATATCTAAGATCTAATGCATAAAAGGGGCATAGCAAAATCTGCTACATCAAATTGTCCATAGATTCATAAAATGGTCTATCTCCTCTCTGGAGTTCGGGATTGGTAGAAATCATCACTGTATGGACCTCCAAAGGGGAATATGCTTACCCTCTCTTCAATTACTGGAGAGATGAGGGAAATGTTTTTATTCCTCAGTAGAAATTCTTGAATATGAATTGAATCATTGCTACTTAAGAATTCACTAGAAGAAATTGATCATACAAAATCACTTTGTATTATCCAGTACCATTTCAGAACTTTACATCTTGGAACACAAAGGTAAAAGCGTGGTGAACTGCTAGATGTATTATATTGTTAGCTGTATTTTTCCACAAGTTCTTTCTTCATTTGGAAACAGAGAACAAAAGTAAAAATAAATAAATGCAAAGCAGAGAAGAAAGAAAACAGTCTTATCCAAAAGATTTCTGTGTAAGCAGTGAAGATTTTAAAATGTCCAAAAAAAAAAAAAAAAAAAAAACAAAAAATACTAGAGGGAGGAAATTTTGCAAACTCTTCAAAGTAGCTAATTAGAGGGCAGTTGATGTTACCAAGTGCTGGGATACTGGCACATTAAAGAACAAAGGGCTTGAGGGTACCTCAAGGTTAAAATATATTGCCATGCTCTTACATTTAAATCATTATATTTTGCAGTATCAGGAAATTCTGAGGAAAAAAAAAAACTTTTTATTACTTACATAGCCCAATGAGTGGCAATGCCTGAAATGTGTAAGAACAAAGACAGGACAATATAAAACAGCAAGCAATGCAGGGAATAGATAGAAGAAGACAATCCCTCACCATTTTTGCCTTTAGTGTTCTTTAATCCTGAACTTGAACCACAAATGCAACCAACATTATTCCTAATTGGTATTTTTATGCACTTATATGTATTAAGATAAAATGCTGCATTTTAAGTTTTTCATAATTTAATACTATTTCACTACTGGTTTGAAAATATGATTTTAAGAGTCAGGAGTAAAAGATATTTCCTGTTTTAGGAATGGCATAGTAGAGCTATCAAATAGAGAGTTTTGCTTGCTGGGGTGGCTAATCTTTGTTGTCAACTTGACACAACTGGGAATGTGGACCCTCAGCTCAGGAATTGCCTCCATCAGCTTTGGCTTGTGGAGATGCTAGTTTAGCATTTTCTTGATTACTAGTTGATGCAGGAGGGTCTTGTCCATTATAGGTGATGCCAATCCTGTGTAGACTGGCCTGGGCTATATAAGAAAGACTTGAAAGAAAACCAGGGGAAGCAAGCCAGTAAGCAGCATTCCTCCACAATATCGGCTGCAGTTCCCACCTAGAGTTCTTGTATTGGCTTCCCTTGACAATAACCTATAACTTATAAGCTAAATTAACTCTTCCTTTTCCAAGTTCATTTTGGTTGTGGTGTTTTACCCCAACAACAGAGAATCCAGCTATGACGCTTTCTTAGCCAAAGCTCATTTTTAAATAACATGAAAATCTGTAACACTACCAGATAACCAGGGAACAACAGACCCAAAATGGTGCCCAGGAAATGATTTTTGGAGTGATAGATTCCTATAAGTGGAAAGATATCACTTAACACTGAAAAAAAATGAATTCTTCAATAATTGGAGAGTGGTGTAACTAGAAGACTAAAATAAATGTGAAAAATAAATGTGGAAATACAGCATAATAAATGAAGGTACCGAAAGTCATAGAAAAGTCCAGTAGGTATGGCAAGAAGAAAATGGTGGCAGTGTAAGCTTCATGCAATGCATCTGGAAAAGAGTTGGAAATAGAATATAAGAACTCTGACTACATATTAACAATCAAAAACAGAAGTGGACAGTGATGTTGCAGCAGAAAGAGAAATCACCTTAGAGATGTAACAGTCTCAGCTAATCACAGAACTCAACTGAGCAGAACACATTTCTTCTTAAAATGATCACAGGTTGCTCCTGACAGTTAAAATCTTAAGTTTCCCCAAGAGCTTAAAAAGTAGGTAGGATGACTATGACAATTTGAAGGTAGCCTGGGCAACATAATGTGACCCTCCCATCTCAAAATGTTTTGATTATAGAAAAAGCAAATTCATTAGAAAAATGTAATGAGATGAGAGCATTATGTAGAAAACAGCAGCTAAAAACATAAAACCAGAAGATAGTAAAAATATGATAAAAGAGATCACTAGTAAGAAATTGAAAAAGATGAAACAATTCTTAGCTGTATACTTCTAGAAAGGACATTTAAAAAAAAATGTAATATATAAAACTAACAATGATCAGGGAGTATCAAAATGACATCTGGATGTCTCTGCTAAATGGAGAATTTATTTTTTGCATTTCAGATACATAATTCACTCCAAGTACTATAATGACTTAGATTCTAAAAATATATAGATAGGTATCATTTTTTGTAAATTATATTTTTGCTTAACAGAAATGCTTGGTACATCTTTGGCTTAAGTTGGGGTCTGTCAGAAAATTACTTTCAACTCTGGAATCAGAACAATATGGACTTGATCTGACCTCTTCAAATTAAGCTGTAATTGAAGGAAATGCTACCTAAAGAGCAGACAGTACCCAATAAAATGAACTGGATTGTAATCTGTAGGAGATATTGCTACACAGTTTCCACTGAGGGCCATGGTATCCTATAATCTTTTGCATCCAGTCAACTACAGGTCCCCAGATGAATGAGTATGGTGTGTTCTATTGCTATGAACACAAAAGATGTTAAGTATAATCTTCCACCTATCAGGAAAAGATGTATTCTGGGACATCCACATATTCTACCACTGTCCTTACAGATTCTGAAGAGGAGACTTAACATCAACATTGTAATGGTTCCATTTCAAATTAATAAAGTATGATCACTTATATTTGGAAAGGAATCTGGTGATTTCTAGACTCCAGAAAGGCTTATTACTGGCAGAGTTTGAATTAAATAACTTAGGATGTTATTTATTATTTAAAATTTTCTATACTATCAATTTTATGACTATCAGTTTTCAAAATGTGTTTCTTGCATCATCAGACAATAATTAAAGCTGAAAAAAGTAGGGTGTGGGTTCCTAGGTTAATGAATTTCCTGTTACCAAATTTAATCAGTTTGTATTCCAAACTTTTTAAGACTATTAATGTTTTAATGGATGAGAAAAATGTGAGAAGGAAATTCAATCTCCAAGATTTCTGAAATGTTTAATTTTGTGTAAAATTTTATTTATAAATAGAGCTAAATTGAATGTACTCTCTGCTTAGTAATTCTTGTCACCCCTACTCCTTAGCATTCTGCTCCCTTTAGTGTGTCATAGCCGGTAGCACCCACAGAGCACATTTCTTCCCCAGAAATACATATATTACAGTTCCCCAGTTATTAAACTGTCCTGTGCAGAAAGCAACTTATAGGACTGGAGAAATGGCTCAGCTCATAAGGGAGCTGCCCTCACAGAGGACCAGAGTTGAGTCCCAGCACCTGCACCAGGCTGCTTGTCACTGCAATGCCAGTGAATCAGGTGTCTTCTTCTAGTCTCCGGGAGTACCTGCACCCATTACTGCAATACAATACACTCAGACATATGCACATAAAAATGATAAATGAATCAAAACCAAAAATGAGTGCCAGATACAGGAAGTGTGTGTTGGTTACAGCAATTCAGTCAACTCATAAATCAAACAAGTACCCAACTTTAAACAAGTGCACAAACAATTGAGAAGTGTCCAACCTGACAACATCCTTTGGCTTCCTTAGCCCCAAACACTCCTATTCATTATAAATTTAACATCAACCGCTTTTAGAAAACATCCATTATCTCCTTATAAAATGGTTACTGGGAATCTTATAAAAATAGACAAAGGATTTATGGGCCATCTTTACAAAATATAAACATTACCCATGATTAGGATACATTATTTTGGTAGCTAAAACTTCAGAACCAGATGGTATTTCCCAAGGAAGCTCCTTGAAAATTAAGTGCTAAGTGAATGAAAAGTATTATGAAGCCAAGTGGTTTATTTAATAGAAAAGATACCACATCCAAGATTGGCTTCAATATGGATGGAAATGACTCTGTGAGGTATTTCTTATCATCTTCTATGCTGTGAAATTCAAGAGACAAACTTTTGGATTCTTATTTCTCAGCTCAAAATTGTACTGACTTTAGAGGACATATCCATGACCTGGACTTCAGAAAAGCTGAGTGATACACATTTTCCACATCACTGACAATTGTTCCCACAAAGTGACTAAATGCCTTTGATAACATTGCTGCTCTTTTTTATATTTATTAAATCATTTTATATTTAGGCATATTTTTACATTGTCTAAAGTATTTAGAACCCTCTTTGGTAAATCTTTCTACATGATAGAAATAATGAGAACACTGATTCTAATGGCACTGGGCAAGGGTCATGATGCTGTTATGTCTTCTTACTGATCATGATTCTTTAAAGACTTTTTGCTTTCCCAGGATTCCCACCTTATGTCGTTATATTTTAAAGATTTAAACTTTTCTTATGTTTAACTTCATATGCTAATTCTCTCACTATTCAATATAATTCAGATCATAAATCCCAATGACAAATCGGAAAATGCTTATTTTAAATTACTCAAAAATAACTCCATTTTAAGGTGACTTTTTATTTCAAATTTATTTTTGTAATTTTATTTTATTTTAATTATTTATATAGGTGGGTCTCTGTGGGAGTATAAACATGTTAGTGAAGTTGTCCTAGGAGTCCAGAATGATGAGTTGTATCCTGTGAAGCTAGAGTTAAGGGCAGTTATAATCCATCAGATGTGTTTGGAAGTGAATTTTGGTCATCTGGTAAAATGGCATGTGCTTTTACCTTTGAGGCATCTCCCTAGACCCTGTAATTTTGTTTTAAATCCACTATTCAGAGACCAAATCAATAGAACTTTATTCTGCTTCTATTAAAGGAAGACTACTAACTGGGTCAACCAACTGTATTATCACATTATAACTGATATTAAAATATTCAGAAACAACACATTCAAGGCTCTGGGAAAACTCAGGACATATTGACACCTCCCTACCTTCCAGTAACTTTGACTTCATTGACTTGCTTATCTAAAGTGTACAAAGTAATCGGTTCCATATGACAACATTCATGGTAATTACACCTTATGAACTAAAATTGCCCAAATAAACTAGGCTTTGAATGTCCTAAAGTTTGATTAGCAATGATTAAAACATGCCAAATAATATTTATATTCTACTGATGAGAAGCAAATGAGAATATTACATAATGACTCATCTTGCAGTCCCACTTACCTTTCTAATTATGAAATACAAAGTGAGATTTGGGTCTGCCTCCTCAAAAACAACACAATGAACAAACGCTCTATGAAAATCTGATTTTTCACAACTCTGGCCTCTTACTTCTATCCCTGTAATATATTTGGCATATGCAGAAAAGACACTTTTGCTGGACAGAATTTTAGAGTGTTACTGTATCATTATGTGATTTTTTTCTTTAATGTGATTATCCACTTACTTCACCAAGTTGAAATCTGATGAAACATCAAATTAAAAGTACAAATAAAATATTAGGTACGAATTTTTTAAAAATAAATATAAATTGAACACTAATGCTCCCTAAAATTAAAACTAATCACTCCTCATGAAGTAAAAGCTATGGTAATCAATAGACCATCATGAATTATTCCAAACAATCCATATATCAAGCATTTCTTTTGCAAAGTAGAAATAATTATGAAAACAAAGATGGAATTTGTTATCAGTCTGGTTAAGGACTTTGGTTTGTATTGATTAAGATGCTTCATCTGGGGAATTCTTTTCTTTAGACCATACTGTCTTTTTGTTATTTGTTTTAGCCTTTGATTTAATGCTCCTCTTATGTGTCACATAAAAGTATTATATCAGATATGGTGGGAATAAAATTATTCTCAGATTACAATGATTAATAAAGTTGATTTATTCCTTGAAGGCTTCTGCCAACCTGTCCTTTTTCTTGAAGTTTGTTCTTCTGCATACTCAACCTCCTATTTATCAGATCCTAAGAATGAATTTCCCTAGCATCCTAGTGACATAGAGTTCTACTTCTCTTCTGCATGTTTGAACATTAGGAGGAACTGTGAGTTGAAGTATCCACAAAAACAATTACACTCATATTCACTATTCTGCATAAACAATAGATTATACCTTTTTTGTGAGATAATGTTCTTGTACATTGTAAAGATCTGTCACTCCTATTAGTTTAATAAAATGCTGATTGGCAGTAGCCAGGCAGGAATTGTAGGTGGGGTGATCATACTAGGAGAATTCTGGGAAGAAGAAAGGCAGAGACAGAGTTGTGAGCCAGACGCAGGAAATGAGATGAGAATGCTGGACTGAGAAAAGGTACCAAGCCACATGGCTAAACAGAGACAAGAATTATGGGGTAAATTAAGCATACAAGCTAGTTAGTTATAAATCTGAGCAATGGGCTAAATAGTTAATAATTAATATAAGCCTCTGTGTGTTTATTTGCAACAGAATGACTATGGAACTGGGCAGGAGAGAAACTTCCACCTACAGACCTTCTAGGTTACAGAGATTTGGGATGTTGCTGATCTTGAGACTTATTAGCTATTCGTTGCCCATCATTGTGGTTGACTTCACATTATTTTGACTATCATGTGAATTCATTAGTAATAAATTAATGTAAAAAAAAAAAAACAACCAGCCTCTACAAGTCCCCAAACCATGAATATCATAAAATAGTATCTAAAATCAAGAACTGATCTTTCGCTACATTTTTGTAACCCACCCACCCAACATTTCCACCAATACCTTTTAGAAATGCCTTGATTTATGACTTTCTTTTTTCAGTAATTATAAAATATGTTAATTAAACTCTTTCTATGTTGGAACACAGTATTTGAGGCAACCCAAACCCATGCACATAGGTCATGTCCACTCATATTTGGACCCTAAATAAGATATCTCTTAGTGACGATTGAATTAAGAATTTTTTTTTTTTTTTTAATTTTGAAAGGAAGCTCTGATGACCTCTGAATACATCTGGCTCTCTAGTCCATTTCTTCCTTTATTCATACCTAAAACTCATATGTCACTAGACCCGTATATCTTACACTTCCCAGTGTGAACACATTGGGAATGTGGTCTACTCTCTCTACTTTTCACAATTACTTTTCTCTTTAAGTAAAATTTTGAAGCAAAAAAAAAAATTATTATGAGGCAGGGATGACTCAGCATTGTCAAGTCCCAGGAACTTTCCCTCAAACTCCAGTTCTGTGTGAAAAGGCTAAGCAGTTCATTGTGCTAGTCATACAACTTTGATAGTGAGATATGTGTTGCCATGTGCTTAATAAAAGAGCAAGATACAGTTTTATGATCTGAATTATATTAGAGAGAGAATTGCTTGGTCTTTTGGCCTATGGCATTGGGTCATACCAAATAAAAAGCTTAATGTGGAGGTAATATCTGCTAATTGAGTGTAATATCAAATAAAATGAAAGTACAATGAGACATGAACAAAATACGAAAAAAAAAGCCACTGAAGACCAGAGATGTTTCAGTTGATGCCATCTCTCCCCAGGTAAAGTATTGCATGTTTTGCCTTTAGAACAATTGTAGCTAATGCATAAATGTGTTCTGTTTAGTCATTCTGATGTCATAATAGGACTTTGGCCTTGATAGAGCAGGAGAGAAAAAAATTCTTTAAGAAGTATTGCATCCACATTCATTGACAGATATGCTTAATCAAAATATTAAATCCATTAAAGAGTCATTTGCTAACAAGGAAGACAATTAATCAACAAAAAGAGCAAAAACAAGAAGAAAATGAGCAAATAAACCTGTTTCACACCTAACACAACTCAGGTACTTTGAGCATGATGTAAGAGGAATATTTTCCAGTGGTCCAAGGACATTATCCCTGAAATATAAAATGTCTACTTAAAGTATTTTCCTGTTTGATGGGATTTAATCAAACTTGAGTTCTTCATTAAGTAAGAGCCAATTATAGGTAATGATAAGAAAGTGTCACTCATGAGTCCTAAGAGCATACATTAAGACAAGTGGCTTAATAAGTACCGGTATTAAAAGAACATTATGTTATGATTTTCAATATTCAAAAACAAAAACATTATTTCCTGCTTCCTTCTCACCTTTCTTCCTTCCCCATCCCTATTTTCATACATTTCTTTATTTATTTAAGCAACTATGAATAATGCATCAGCAAGTTACCTCACATGAGTCAAACACTGATCTTCCCATCATTAGATGGCGGGGGTGGGGTAGGTCAAAAACAATTAATGCTCTATAGAGATGATGCCAACATATAGCCTAAAGAGAAAATGTTGTCTGTTGTTATAAGAAAACAGAAGTACCATGGTTCTGCAGAAGAAAAGCATGTTACATGTATGTAATTGGATTTTTTTTTCAGTCCTGCCCAGTCCCACAGCTGCTCAGACACAAATAAGCACACTTATATTATTTTCAAACTATGGCCATGGCAGGCTTCTTGCTAGCTAACTCTTACATCTTAAATTAACCCATTTCTATAAATCTATACCTTGCCACATGTCTTGTGGTTTACCAGTACTTTATATCTTGCTTCTCCTGGCAGTGGCTAGCATCCTCTGTTTCACTCTGCTTTCTTTTCCTCTCTCCCCAGCTCGAATGTACCAACTAATCTTATTCTGCCTCACCATTGGCCAAACATCTTTATTTATCAACCAATAAGAGCAACACATATTCACAGCATACAGAATGACATCCCACAGCACCTCCCCTTTTCTGTCTAATCAAAAAGGAAGGTTTTAACTTTAAGATAGTAAAATTACATATAACAAAGAGTTATCAAGGGAGAATTACAGTTACAATATCTAGTCTATTTGTATTTGGCAAAATAAAAAAAATATTCTATCATCTATCTTATAGTTGTGAGTCTAAAATTTCATATCTAATTTATCTTTTATCATGACTAGTAAAAACTGAAATTATATCTAATCTTCAACTACAACAAAGACCTCAGAAGGATATAATATTACCTAAGTAAACAGGAAATATATTCTAAGCAACTTCCAAAATTCCAAAAATTACAGAGATAGCTGCCTGCATGGATAGTCATCCAAAGTTCCTCTGCAATGTTGGGGCATTCATCTTCAGCCGATAGGTCTAGAGTCTCTCAGTCACTTCTCTCTGTGTCCTGTAGAATGTTTTGAAGATTCCTCTGCAAAGCAGGGACATAAAGTACCATTTTGCCATGTTTTGACAAATTCAGTTGTATTTTCTCATGGGTCCTGTATGTCCAGTTTATAGAACTTATTATCAGCAGTCCAGGCAAGAACAGTTTCTTGCCCAAATGACTATGTTTGTCAAAAAGAAGATAAACTCCATATAAAGTATCTTTGATGTCCATCTTCCTCTTTGAAGTAGGTACTGCCAGGAGCAGACATGTCTCACTGTCCAGAAAGGCTAAGTTTTTAAAACATTTTAAATGCCATATTCTGTAGGTCTTTGAAATGTTTGAATATTACCTATGTGTCTGAAATATATCTGTGTATACTTAGAAAACTTAACTAGCATGACTATAAGTTTGATTATCAAAGATGACTAATTATTAATCCATATTTCTCAACTATTACTACAATTTCAAATGAGTAGCACAAACAAAATACTTTAAACAAGAGTAGAGCTATACATACAGTATAACACAATTAACTTTAAATTTGCATCAATAAACCGAAATCCATAGCAATGTAAAACAATTTGTTCTTTAAAAGTAGATTCAATAATCTACCCTTTCATCCCATATCCTCTTTTTTCTTTAGAAAGAGATTGCATTTATAATCAACACTCTTTAATTAAAAACAAACATTTATAAACAAATTTTGGGGAATTGGAGCACAGCTTCTCATACTACTCCCTGCTGATTGAGGGCACTGGTAATCTTATGGAAATCCTGAGAAAAAAATTAAGAATTATGGTCAAGTCCGGAGAAGATCAGCTATAACCTTTGTTGATGGTACCATCTATTAAGGTTCAAGAGGTCTGGCTTGATCAAATCTGATCCACCTTAACCTGGAACAAATCCATAGCCTTGCTTCCTGTAGAATCAAAAGCAGAGCCTCCTTTCCAAAGCAACATATTGTTAGACATAAATTTTGAAGTCAAGACAACTTTAAAATATGTATATTGGTTTAAGTGAGTAGCTTTTACAATCAAATATCTCTCTGCAGTTAAAAATCCCAAAGACAATATAATCCAAACTCTCTGTGTGGTTTCCATCTTTATGTGGCTTATTTTTTATATTACTTTTAGTTTCTCTTTATAGACTTTATCTTTTTTAAACTTCCTATTTCTTTATGTAACTGTCTATATTCCTTTTCATCTCTCTTTGAAGCCTATGTACATTTTAACATACATTGTAAACTATTTAGGGTTTATTCCATCTGAATCTGTCTTATTGTGCATCTAATGCTTTAAACTGTAGTAGTTAGTACACTAACTAATTGGCTGCTGATTCCTCCCACCTCAGCTTTTCAATATGGCAGAGGTAATTCACCTACAGCTCTGGGAGCCCTGTTCTCCATTTGTTGTTCATTGATTCTGGGGGTTCAGGCCTCCATCCAGCATCATACATCCCGGATACTTTTTTTTTTTTTTGTCTGTACTAGCTAAAGCTAAATCCACCACAGAGTGTGCTTTGCGGCATGGATATGCCACTGTATACTGTGGAGGAAATCTGCTATGCTGTTTAGTTTATGGCAACTGGCGGCCAACTCCATCTCACAGGCAGCTGTTGGGAGACGAGTCTCTATGCTGCTGCTGGCATGAGACTCTGAGACTAGGAAGCCTGGTGTGGTTCCATTTCTGTGCATTCAGAATCTTTAAACTTTCTTTTTTTCTCCTTTTTTTATTTACTATATTTGTGTATCCTACTATGAGTGAGTACATGCCATGTTTGTCTTTCTGAGTCTGGGTTACCTCACTCAAGATGTTTTTTTCTAGATCCACCCAATTGCCTACAAACCTCATGATGTCATTTTTTTTCTCTGCTCAGTAGTACTCCATTGTGTATATGTACCATATTTTTTCTATCCACTCTTCAGTTGAAGGGCATCTAGGTTGTCCAGGTTCTGGCTATTACAAACAATGCTGATATGAACATAGCTGAGCAAATGTCCTTGTGGTATGATTGAGCAATCCTTGGGTATATGCCCAAGAGTGCTATAGCTGGGTCTTGGGGGAGATGGATTCCCAATTTTCTAAGAAAGAGCCATAAACTTTCTTAGATCTATATGGCTCAATGTCCAATGGTAAGCACCAAATGTAGTCGGAAGTTTTCATGTGGCCCTACCAAGCCCCTGTAGTCCTGTAGCCTGCTTATAAAACAATCACTCAAAAGCTTATAATAATTATAACTGCTCAGCCATTAGCTCAGGCTTATAACTGACAAGCTCTTACACTGAACTGAACCCATAATTCTTATTCATGTTTAGCTACATGGCTTGGTACCTTTTCTCAGTTCTGCCCTGTCACCTCACTTCCTCTGTGTCTGTCTGATGACTCCTGACTCAGTTTCTTCCTCTTCCCAGAATTCTACTTTATTTGTTTATCTTATCAATACTTCCTGCCTGGCTAATCAGCATTTTATTTATCAACCAACCAGAGCAACACACATTCAGAGCATTCAGAACAATATTCCATAGCACCTATACTTTGATATGTCAATTTCAAGTAATTGTAAAGTCCATGTATGGGGGGGGTGTATATTTTATCAACAAAAATGCTCAAGTCTACAGAAATGAAAATGTGGTTATCAATATTCTGCAGAAATACCAAAACAAAATACAGCTGAGACCAGAATTCAGAAAATTTAGTTTACATATTCATGATTCTCCAATATAAATATCATATACTTGAAGAATTGGTTGGATTCTGACTTGTGGATATCTAGAAGAGAAAGGAAACTGAACCCAGAGAAAGATTTAGAAAATTTCTGGGTCCATGTGGAAACAAGTGTTCATGACTATGAGGACTTATACTCCACAGGGAGTATCATTGGAAAGACTAATATGGGGCCTTGACCCTCTATTTTATATTTCTTCAATTCTTCTGAGGCAGACAAACATAGAGAAATCTGTTGTCTTAGTTATCTGAGAATCTGTTGTCTTGGGCCTTCTTGACAATGCACATTGTAATCGGCAGGCTCATTTGTATCATATTTGCTCACACAACCCGCTTCAAACAGTAAAGTAAATGCCCTCTCCTTAGTTACATCTTAGTAATTCCTCTTTTACTGTTTGTTTCCATCCAAACTTGTTTTAGAGTATTTCTGGGAATTAGAGGCAGAAGGGTAATACACTCTGAGTTGCTTCTGAGTTTATGTGCAGTGAGTCAAACTGTGTTCTGTGAGTGAACATTAAGGAGGAAATCCCTATTCACTATTTAAGCACATGCACAATTGAAAAGGCATAAAAGTAAAAATCATAAGTATATTGTAAAAGTACCTGTGCAATGAAGAAAGACTTCTGCAAGTCAAGCTTATGAATCAAAATTGAGGACAAACCATACTATTGCCCTTATTAACCAATTTTTCTTCTTTCTGGACTCCATAAATAGAAGCTATGGACAACAAGAACTGCTGCCCTTAGGTTTTCTAATTCAAGGAGTCCACTACCCTCTTGCAGCTTCGTTCATCTGCATTATCATTTTGGTGTAAAATGAAGTTCCTTGTGACTTGGTAATCTTCAACTTTGATTAAGATGCCAAGAACCAGGAAACATCCAAACTAGACAGTGTCCTCTGGTAACATCCCTTCACATGAATGCTAACTTCTCTTCTGCAAAGAGTTGTAAATCATAGGAATTTAAGCAAGAGAAATAACATTGACTTGGGAATTCATCATAGAAGATAGTAGAGTGCTTGAGTTAACTAACTATGATAGTAATAGTTGAGTTGAGAACCTAATAAGAAAGTTGTTATGGGGTGATGAAGGGCAAACAAGATATAATTAATTCAAGACCCTGAACAGTAAACTAGGTTTCCAAACATAAAAGAATGCAAATAGATTAATATTTATCAACTAGCACAAAAACTCAAGTCCAAGTGGATCAAAGACCTCAACATTAAGCAAAACACACTGATCCTGATAGAAGAGAAAATGGGGAATAGTCTTGAATACATTGGCACAAAAGACAACTTTTTGAACAGAACACTGATAGTGCGGGAACTAAGATCAACAATTAATAAATGGAACCTCATGAAACTTAAAAGTTTCTATAAGGCATTCAGACAAAGCAGCAGCTTACAAAATGGGAAAAGATTTTTTTTTACTAACTATACATTCAATAGAAGACTAATATGCAAAATATATACAGAACTCAAGAGTATAAATAAAATACCAAATAATACAATTTAAAATGGGGTACAGATATAAACAGAATTCTCAATAAAGGAAAACTGAATGGCTAAGAAGTATTTAAAGCAAAGTTCAACATCCTTAGCCATCAGCTAAATATTAATCAAAACTACTTTGAGATTTCATCTTATATCTGTGAAAATGGCTAGCATCAATAACAATGATAGCTCATGCTGGAGAGGATGTGGAATAATGTGAACATTCATCCATTGCTGGTGAGTATGCAAACATATATAGTCACTATTTCAATCAATGAGGCAGTACTTTAGGAAGATGGGAATTTATCTACCTCACAATCCATCTATGCCACTCTTGGACATATACCCAAAGGACCCTTCACCCTACCACAAGGACACTTGTACAAACATATTTGTTGTGGTGCCATTTGTAATAGCCAGAAACTGGAAAAAAAATACTAGATGTCTCTCAACAGAAGAATGGATAAATAAATTGTGGTACATCTACAAAATTGAATACTAATCAGCTGTTAAAAGAAATGACATCATGAAATTTGCAGGCAAATGGATAGAACTAGAAAAAAATCATTCTGAGTGAGCTAACCCAGACCCAGAAATATACATTTGGTGTGCATTTGCTTATATATGGATATTAGCAGTTAAGTAAATGATAACCAAGCTACAGTCTGTAGACCCAAAGAGTTTAGGTATAAAAGAAGGTTCTGTAGGTGGTGTGGGGTTACATGGATCTTTCTGGGGAGGGGAACAAGAAAATATTATATGGGTGGACTTTGGGTAGTGTTGATGAGAATGGGATGATCATCAGGTGGGGGGGTGGGGAAATGGGGTAGAGGGAAAGAATAAGGGTATAGACTAGTGTAACTGTAGCTCATTTGAGGGATAATATAGAAATATACTATAGTGGAAAACTTAAAATGTATGAAGGTGATCCTAATGAGGTCTGCTAATACTGGAGACCAGTCTTAACTGTCCATCTCTTATCATCTAACAAGGCTTCCAGTAGCAGGATTTGGTTATATTCAGTTGAGCTTTTGGCCAAAGGAATCATATGGAAATCCTCAAACAACCTAGGCTGCTGCTAAGGTAACAGGCTGTTCTCCACAAACTAACAACAGGGCCCCATTGCCAATGATAACATCCACACAACTCATTGGACATGAAGTCAAGCTGTTGCCTGCATGGAGCCTTTACTATACTGTATCCTCATTTCTTAGGTGTGGGAAGGTATTCTTCAGGCTACCAAAAGATAAATGTAAACACCACCCAAGTCATCCAAGTTTTGACATACAGTATGTCCTACCTGAGAATTATGCTAGGGAAATAGTGGTGCAAACCTTGTGGGAGAAGTCACCAGATGTCAGGTTTTTGTTTTTTGTTTTTTGTTTTTGTTTTTTTGTTTTTTTTTGGTTGTGAGCCTAGCCTTTAATGGCTGAGCCATCTCTCCAGCCCCATATGTCAGTTTTGACTTAAAGCCCACTTCAAAAGATGGAGGCCATACTCGACACTGCTTGGGTAACCAAGAACCAGAGACTAGATATCTGGGAGACTAAACACTATTTGTATTTTAAAAAGACAAAAAAGTAACAAGAGAAAAGACTCCTAGTGATATTCTGCCTTATTCAGAAATCATCAGGGAAACTTCCTCTTGCTGCAGATGGGAACATATGCAGAAATCTACAGTCAGACATTATGCAGAGAGAGAGAGACTGTATGCAATATCTCCATCAAATCACTAACCTCAGAGCTCAGGGAGACCTTTGGAAGAGGAAGTGGAAAAGCCAGGGGGGATGGAGGACACAAGGAGAAGAATACCCTTTGAATTAACAAAACAAGAAACAGGAACTCACAGAGACCTAAGCAGCAAGCAGAAGGCTTAAAGGAGTCTGCACTGGGTTCTCTGCATATGTATCATAGCCATTAGCTTAGTATTTTATGAGATTCCTGAGTGTTCAAACAACTGGGTCTCTGATTCTTTTGCTGCTCTTGGTACACTTTTCTAACGTCGATCTGATGGTTTTTATTTTCTGTTATTATATTTTATTTGTTTGGCTGTTGCCTGTTGGAAGCCTTTTTTTTTTTTTCCAAATGAAGACAGAAAAGAAATGTATCCCAGAGGGGTGCAGTGGTGGAGAGGAGCTGGGAAGAGTAGGGGAAGAGAAAACTACCATCAGGATATTTTGTATGAGAAAAGAAGCTATTTTTTTAACTTTCTTTTTATTTATCCTATGTGTTTTTATAACATGTATCTTGATGCCATTTACTTCTCCATCCATTCACATCTGCCCTTTGTCCCTACACCCCCTTCAAAATAAAACAAAATTTAAGAGGGAAAAAGGAAAACAAAACAAAACAAAAGACAAAAAACATCATCATGCAAGCTACAGTGTGACACAGTGAGTCACACAGTAAACCCCTTTGTCCATATATCTTTACTTGCCAGTGTTCATTGCAAAGAGTCATTCATTGATCTAGTTCCAGGCCTCTGGTTTCTGCTTCACTATTGATGCTGGGCCCTCACAAGGACTTTTCTTAGACATTCTGTTGTTTCCCTTTGTTGTGGAGATCTTGCAGGTTTGGGTGGGCCAGTAAGGTCCCTTCATGTGCTCCAGCAGATGGAAGATGGGGTGGATGTTGGGGTAGGTCTGGGTAGCTGCAGGGTTGGTTCTCCCTCCAGTTCTCCTCTGTCCTCACCACCAGGGTTAGCTCTTCATCATTGTCCTTGCTAATTCATTTCTTGCAGCAAGGAGTGCTGTAGGATAATGCTTTTGTACACTGGTTTAATAAAACGCTAATTGGCCAGTAGCCAAGCAGGAAGTATAGGAAGGACAAACAGACAAGGAGAATTCTGGGAAGAGGAAGGCTAAGTTAGGGGATGCCAGCCCACCATCCAGGGAACAACATGTAATGGCACATAGGTAAAGCCATGGAACACATGGCAGCATATAGATTAACAGAAATGGGCTGAGTTTAAATGAAAGAGCTAGTCAGTAATAAGCCTAAGCTAATGGTTGAGCAGTTTTAATTAATATAAGCCTCTGTGTGTTTACTTGAGTCTGAGTGGCTGCAGAACAGGTGGGACACAGGAAAACTTTTAGCTACAAAGAAGCAGGGGTGGGCCAAGTTCCCTTGCTTCCACACTCTCAGGGTCAGCTCTCCCATACCTACACCACTAGGGCCACCTCTAACATGTTGCCAAGCCAAGGTACAGGGGCTACTCTCTCAAGAGCTGCAGCTGGTAAGGGGTAGGGTCAGCCCTCCCACTCCTAGGATCCTAGGGCCAGCTCTTCCACCTCTCTCAAGTGTTGATGGCAGGAGGTATGGGGAGGGAATCTGTCTTCTGCAGTCCATGCTGTCATAGGTCAGATGAGTAATGGGGACAGCTTTCCCTTGGTCATAACATCAGGGCTTAGTTACCCTCACCTCCAACCACTGCCCAGTTGCTATGCTGTCTAGGGAAAGAGGCAGGGCCTGTTTCTTAAGTGCTGTAGTGGCTTAGGGTGAGGGTCAGCTCTCATCTATTGTAGGTGGCAAGGAATGAGGAGAAAGGGGGGCACCTCTCACCCTCCTAAACTGCCATATGGCAGACAAATAGTGGGGACAGCTCTCTCACACTAACAACTTTGGAGCTGGCTCACCCTTACCTCTGCCAACAAGGTTGGTTCTATTGCATTACCCAGGTGATGTTCAGGGCCTGTTCTTACAAGTATTGCTGCTGGTGGGGATCAGTGACATCTCTTGTGACCTCAAGGCCAGTTCTCACACCTGCCTCAGGCATTCATGGGTGGAAAGGAGGAGGAGGGAAACTCTCCCCTGTCTATGCTGCCACAGGATAGATAGGTGATGGAGACAGCTCTCCTTTATCCACCACTTTGGGGCTAGCTCACACACATGTGCACCAACAGAATTGGCTCCATTATGTTGCCCAGGTGAGGTGCAGGACCTGCTCTCCCAAGTGTTGAAGCTGTTGGTGGACAGAGATAGCTTTCCCACTCTTAAAACCACAAGGCCCGCTGTCCCATCTGCTTCAAATGTTAGTGGGTGGCAGAGGGGGGTGGTGAGTATCTTTCCCTTGCCCATGCTACCATGGGAGAAATGAGAAATGGAGTCAGCTCTCCAGTGCTCACAACTTCAGGGCTGGCTCATCCACACCTGCACTAACAGAGTTAATATTGTACTTCCCTGGAGAGGTGTGGGGCCTGCTCTCCTGAGTGTTGCAGCTTGTGAGGGGCAAGAATCTATTTTTAATGAAAGGAAAAAATGAAAAACAGCAGTATCAACAGCAAAAAACCTATTAGATCAATAAGTGACTAATCTTATTTATTGTAATATACAACAAATATTTTCCATGTAATTATAAATATTCACATAAGCCATTATTTTTTTTACTGTTTCTGATTGATGTAAAATGTTCAATAGGATATATGTTGACAGATTTTAAAAACAATGTGAATTGCTATTGCAGTCTTAGCATGTACAACAGGCTGCTCACAACTCCCTGTAACTCTAGCTCCAAATGATTCAATGTCTATTTCCCACCTCCATGGGTACTATGTTCACACCCAGAAACTTACACTCAGATACACACATACACACATAATTAGAAAAATTAGAAATATATTTAAAAGTTATTTAATATTTCACAACTCAGTAGAACAAAAGTTTTATTTTGTTTGTTTTTGTATTATTCTAATTCAGGACCTTGAGCAGGTAAAGATAAGTACTCTGCCATTGAGCCATTTCTGCATTCAAAGAGACCATTTAATTCTGGCAGATATATTTAGCAGATCAATTGTGACTACTGTAATTTAAAGGTAAGTTTGCCAAAGTATAGGATAAATTGTCATGTTTGGAGCTTCATTTTTTTCATCAAAATCTATAAGCATAAATCCATCTCTTCTTAATGTTTCTGTGTGATATATAGCAACTAAGTCACACCAATATAAAAACATAAGCAAAACAGAAAATCACATGCATACACACAAAATGCATGTGTACATGCACACAGGTACATGTTCACAGAGAACCATACAATTGCAGAATAAGTCAACAAAGGAGGAATCACTGCCATTTTCTTGTTGTTGTTGTTGTGTTGAGGTGACTTTTGATACTATAAAGGGATAGAAGTTACATTTCAAGTAGATTTGAGTTCTTTTTGCATCATTAAACAATTTTTATGTTTTGTTAGGCACCATGTGCAAAGCACCCAATGAAGAAGAGTTGTGGGTTTGGGGATTTAACTCAGTGGTAGAGGGCTCGCCTAGCAAGCGCAAGGCCCTGGGTTCGATCCCCAGGTCAAAAAAAAAAAGAAGAGTTGTAATAATTTCTTCCATGTGATCACCAAAGTCATACATTTTATTTATATGTAGACACACAACAATGATGTCAACTAAGTCCTAAAATACAATGAACAACTCAAAATGTGGAACTGGTGGAGATGATCAAATTAGGATGGCTGTAACAACCTCAATCCCTCATAAAATGTGAATATAGGATAATAGAACTTGCACAAAGGAAGAGCATCTGAGCAGCTGCTGGCTTTACTGAGAGTTGTATCAAGATGAATACAGGAAAGTTATCATTTCCATTCATGCCTCCAGGAGTTTCAATACATGCTCTAAAAGCAATACTAAAAACAGAAATTCAGAACCAAGCAAAAACATACTTTTCTTGATATTTCTTTCTTTCTTTCTTTCTTTCTTTTCTTTCTTTCTTTCTTTCTTCCTTCCTTCCTTCCTTCCTTCCTTCCTTCCTTCCTTCCTTCCTTCCTTTCTTTTGTTTTCTTTCTTTCCTCCTCTCTTTCTCTTTTTCTTTCTTTTTTTTCTCTTTCTCTTTTCCATTGCCTTCCATGGAGCTTCTTCCACATGACTGTTAACACTGACCTTGAACAGTTTCTATATTCTTCATCATAAGTCTGTGTAGTGGCTGTGATCATCTTCCTTATTTCACGGAAAAATTGGCATTTTAGAGTATATCAAAAAAAAATCAGCTATCTAAACTCATCCTTTCCTAACTGTAAACCTATCCTAGAAGATGCCTTTTAGCCAACAATTTTATTTCCAGGTACTCTTAGCACCCAGGCCATACAATGGCATGTTTTGCATTCAACAATTAGAGCAGTGATTCTGAGACTGAGTAGAACCTCATCATACTTCTTTCTAAGCTTCCCAACACTGTGGACTATGGGGCTTTAGAAAGACTAAGGATGATTTACCAAGGACTCCAATATTAGACATCAGACAGAAATAAAATTCTATTTCATTGAGCCATAAGATTTGAAGATTTGTTTGTTGTGAAAAATAAAACTAAACTAAAATAAATTTTCTTAGGTCTGAGGTCAATCGGAAAGCATAGATGAAAAGTACCTTAGATTTTGAAGCATCTAACTTTTGCCACATTATTATCAAATAGTGCTTACTAAATCACTGTGATTTCATTCTTATTCTTAACAATTTTCAGTTTTTTTTCCTTAAAGACTTTTATCTCCTCAATTATAGCTGATTCAATTGATTTTTCTCTAAAATTATTTTGAGATGCTCCTTTCTCTCCTATTTTGTACCCTATTTTGTGATATTTTGTTTGTATTCTTACAAATAAAGCTTGCCTGGAGATCAGAGGACAGAACTAGTCCCTAGTTAACCATAGAGGCCAGGAAGTGGTGGCACACACCTTTAATCCCAGCACTTGGGAGGAGAAAGCAGGAAGATCAGGAGTTCAAGACCACCCTGGACTATATGAGATTGAACCAGTCTAAAAGGGAAACAGCACGGTGGTGGAAGCTCACCCCTTTGATCCAGCATTTGAGATAACACAGGTTTAATCCCAGCACCTGGGAGGATAATACCTTTGATCCAAGCTCATGGGAGGCTGACATCTTTAATTCCAGCACTAGGGAAGTGGAGAAAGGAATGTAAGGGGGTTGATTCAAGATCTCTCTATGCTCCATTCAGTCTGAGATTTCATATTGGTAGGAAGTCTCTAGTGACTGCTGTTCTGCCTCTCTGATCTTTCAGTTTTCACCCTTGATAATCTGACTCTGAATTTTTATTTGTTAAGACTAATTAGGGTCATTCATCAGTCCCCAGATAAATCTGCAGCCTTTATCAGGTGTGAACACTGTGCCTTCCCATGACTAAACTGTGAAGGATGGATAGGAGTGGGCCTGTCAGTGAAATTCATTTTATATTATCATGAGTATGTTGTGGTCCAGATAAAATATGACACTGATCTGAATCAAGATGTTGATATCAGGAGTAAAATAAATGGTTCAGTCCAAGAAGACTGCTAGACACAAGTGTGAGGGAGATGGTGATCCCATGACTGTATGTGTTTCCATTCTTAGAGGACGTAGTCGTACACTAAAAGGACATGGTGACTAAGACATTAACTAAAGAAAAACTAAATCCAAGCATTTAAATACTGACTCTATCTCTTCTCAGTTCTGCAACCTAAGACAATATCATGAGCCTCAGTGTCCTAAGGTAGAAAAAAATTATATATATATATATATATATATATATATATATATATATATATATATCCTCATGAGACTGTTATAAAGATATTAATATAACATATACAGATTTATTGTACACATGCACACATATGTGCATATGTATATGTTACATGTTATCTGTTACTATTATTACAGCCTAGCTCTGTTTATCTTTAGCTTCTCTTAGCAATTGTGTTCCTTAAGCATGATAATTTTATAGATCATAGTAGCTGCATCTATGAGACATTTAGTATTTGCCTATTAGTATCTTTGATAGATATACATACATAGTTATACTTTATGACATCCTTCAAAGGAAGTATCAGTTTTATACTATAACCCTAAACACTTACCATGATGTTATTAAACATCCACAATTAACGTGTTTTATCAGAATACAAAAACAGAAGTTTGGCTTAAAGAGCTTGGAGACTGGCTCAATTAATAGAGTGTTTTCTTAACATACATGAAGCCTAGGTTTTAATTAACAGTACCACAATAAACTATATATAGTAATTCCAGCACTCATGAGGGAGAGGCAGGAGGATCAGGAACTAAAGGTCATCCTGATAAGACAGCAAGTTCAAGGCTAGTCTGGACTACAAGAGACTCTGAATTAATAATAAACTCTCAAAAATTAAGTTGATAGCCATTGACACAGTGTTCAGTAATGCCATTTTGAACAAACATGTACTGTTTCACTCTGCAATATATGAAGACTGCCTGTCAGCTTTCATGCAATTCATGGGGACAGTAAACACAGCAGATGTGATCATTGTTTAAAAACTTCTCATGAGAACAGACTACTCCACCTCTTAAAAACAAGTTAAGATGATAAGGTCAGGATATAGACAAAGAGCTTTAAAGAATCATCTAGTTCAGCAATTTTCCTTTAGGAGGACTATAGCTAACCTTTAAAAGCTAGCAGAGATGAGGATCACATTGCTAACTTGTGCCCCCCCCCCCCCCGCTTTGCTCTTAGATTTGTTATTGAAAAATGAAATAGCTGAGACCTGCCATTTAAAAGCCCAGGAGGCTTTACCTGAGCTCTTTCGACAAATCCATTGAGTATTTAACAACTCATGTTACTGATGTATTATTTTGGAAGTCTTATTGCTGAAAGAATCTATGTAGAAACTGCACACACTGACAATTTCAAATACCAACATGGACATCTTTTCCTTACAAAAGTACTGCAAGACACAGAAGTGTCTGATTTAAAAGTACTCTAAAATGGCTCCTTCACACAGGGAGTCAGTGCACCAGGAATCAGCAAGCTGTTTTCATTCCATTGCTAATGCATTATTTTCCTCAGGGAAGCTATGGAAAGAATGCTTTAAACTGTGAAGCTTGCTTGACTGCATATAACACTGTCCCAACAGCATGTGATGCACTTGGCATTTCCTCCTTGCTGGTGTTTAGTAAGGAAGTGTTGTTCCTATTTTATAAATCAGAATTCTCATCAAGTCATGTCATGTTGTCTCACAGCCCAAAGAGCTTAGCCTACCATATAGGTTGTGTTTATCAAACACTGGTGCTTCTAAGGCGCTGACCTTGATTTCTTAGGAAGTACAGCCTTGTGGGGAAGACAGATAATTGAAAATCTGCATAAATAACAGAAGTTATAAGTATAATATATTCTAAAGTAGAAATATATAGTTCTATGAAATCTGTTCTATATAATGAATTCTATCTCTAAATAACTATAAACTGGAGCGTAAACACCCCATACATTAGAATGTGGCCTAATTTTAAAAGAATCATTAAAGGTCACTATGTTAAAATTAGGACATTAGTATTGGGTTCCTAGCCCAGCTATAATACAAGCCCCACATGTGAAGATCAGAGAACAACCTTGGAAGTGGTGGCAAAAGATTATCAGAGACAAATGACCAGAACATCTGTAAAAGACTGAGTCTTCTATATAGGACAGGGAAGCTATACCCATCAAAACTATAATAGCCTAAACAAGTCATGAACATGACCATAACAGTTGGCATGTCAATGAGAATGGGGAAAATCTCACAGGGCCCCACCTCTAAATGAAGAGCTATAGGCAATTGACTGCTGAGAGAGGGAAAGATCAATCTTTCCCAGGGATGAGTGCTCTAAATGGTTATCGTCATACAGGGTGTCTGCTCATATATACATATGTGTGTGTGTGTGTGTGTGTGTGTGTGTGTGTGTGTGTGTGTGCTTTATTACATGATATATGTGTATAAACGGAATCACTTATTTATATATTTGTAAGTATTTTATATATAACAATAATAATTAAAGAAAAACAAAATAGAGAATATACAAAGCACAAGGAAGACTTGGAGGCAGATGATTGAAGATGATCAAAACATATCATATACATCCATAAAATGCCATAGTGAAACTCATTATGCTGTACAATTAATTAATGCTAATAATTTTTAATTAAGTCCTTAATGTATAACCAATTGAGTGTGATTGGAAACTTTATAAAAAGTGGGAAAAACCCACAAAAACACAGTTGTTCCTTGACAGAATATCATACACAGGGAAGGAAACCTTCTACAAAGCATGGAAAGAGATCTGAAGAGGTTCCTCACTCAGTCCTCAGAAGGAATGGAACATGAAATTGTAGATTTCAAACTTCCTGCCTGCATCCCTAGGACATAATCCACTTTCCTTGTCTAAGCCCCGACTCTGCATCATTTCAGGGTGGTGGTGAGTGGGGGATTCAGGAAATGTCTCCAAGAGAAGATTGCAAGTGAGTGGAATGAAGAACCAGGGAAAGAAGAGTGGGAAAAATGAAGTTTGTAGCAGTTATACAACAATGTCTGTAGATGCAAAACACACGTGTCTGTAGATAAGATGCTTTGAAGACTCTTTGGACCTTCTAGAGTTAAAGAATTGGGAGAAAATGGAAGACAAGATGGGGTTAGAACATGACACTGAGGTAGGGTCACAAGAAGCCACATTGGCATTTTGAAGGCTTTCCTCTTAGATCTTAATGTCGTCTTATATTTTCTCCCAGCCTGATAGTTCACCTTTATTCTTTACTTCCAGTTATAAGTGCATGATACTTATAGAACATCCTTCCAGTAGACCTGCTCTTTGTCATGCTCAGACCTTTTTAAAATCACACTATGGACCAAGATGTTTCAAAGTTCATCTGAATCACTTCCCTGGCTTTCATCACACTTAAAGTTTCCTTCCAATGTCAAGTCAATTTGCTTCAAAACTCAATAACTTGATTAAGAAGGTTCTACAGCCCAGTGGTCATATTGCACATCTTTAATCCCAGCACTTAGGAGGCAGAGCCAGGCAGATCTCTGTGAGTTTGAGGCCAGCCTGGCCTACAGAAGGAGATCCAGGACAGACACCAAAACTACACAGAAAAACTCTGTCTTGAAACAAACAAACAAAAAAGAAGGTTCTACATAAAGTCTAAGAGTAAAGGAAAACAACTTGGCATTCAGGTATCATGGAGATTTCAAACAGTCACATCAATGTGGGCACAATTATAACAAAGTCTGCCCCATGTTTCAGTTTCCAAAATCTCTGAAAGAGTGGCATTTATTGTGTGCTTCAATCTACACAGCCATGTCATCATCAAGACATTCAAATGATAGGGCTTGATGAATGACCCCAGGAATACATTCCATGATTCACCTGTGAAAAACAAAAGTGAACTCAGAGGCGGCACATTTGATTCTCTCACACAGGTGTCTATAGAGTAACTCCCAAAGTGTGGACTTCAGGATTTCTACTACAAAGGAATTAATCTAGAACACACTCACATTCTCTTGGTCAGAACTACTGGCCATATGTCTAGTGATGAAACACAATCTTGTGTTTGAATAAATTCTCTAGCTGATTCTAAGGTAGATAAGAGTTCCTATGAAAGTTTAATGCTAACATTAGCTGTCTTCCCATCAGACTTTTATGCTCTTAGAGAAGCAACTGTTTCTTTTTCATTCAGAACATCAGTGCTCAGATAGGGTCAGCATAATTGCTTAATTATTGGCAAAGTAATATATTCATGTGACTATTTTTCAGGCCTCACCATTGACTCAATAATTTTATGTACCAAATTAATGTCATAAGTGAATAGATGTTAGGTCATCTCCCTAAGAAATACACGTAATGAAGCTAACTTAGAATTTTATATTGGATTCTTGCTACCTTTATCACTTACCAGTATTACCCCACTCCAGTTTTAAAGTATAGACATTACTCTATAAGTTTCACTCAATGGGACAATCTACTGCATACCTCCTCCAGTCACCCACCTCCATAGCATCACATGTTCTCCACCTGGTCTTGTAAAGTAAAGATTCATGTGAGTCATGTGAGTAATGCGGTAACTCTATGATTGAACCACTGAACTGATGCTTGGGAGAATCACTTGGCCACATAGCTTTTTGCCACATAGAACTTGGGGTGGGAAATAATAGGAGCCATTGTCCTGAGTGGATGTATAAGTAGTTTAGGCAGAAGTTTCTCCAGTCCTGCCTTGCCCAGGAATCCAGATGAATCTCTCCCATCCATGGTCCCACAGTTATTTACTTGGTTCTGTATTCATGAGTATATGTCCTCAATTTATACCCTAATAAATTCCATAATGCTCCTTAAGCAGACTCCCATGGATTTGGCTGAAGTTGTCCTCTGTTCTGAATGGGAACAAATCTACCTGGCAGTCCGCTCACACCAGGAAGCAGGAAGCAGGAAAAAGGGTCTCCTGCTCACTCTCACTTTCCTTTTAAGAGGTCACATACAACAGCAAGAGGCACCACTGATAGAAATTCTAGCCATGCCCCTATGATTGAGCATGCCCTGTGAGACACAGTCATTTTTACCTAGTTATTTCTAGGTAATACATCCTACATAGCCCATGTGCTGCATGGTCACATAAATTGTGCCCAGTGTGACCATGTGATCTACATGCATATGTGGAATAGCCACTTGGGCCCATGTGTGCATGTATGGGGTAGTCCTTAAAAAGCAGATCCCATGTCCCTTCCCCTTTCTCTTCATCTGTCCTTTCAGCAGGCCTGAATACATCTGTCCATTTCTCCTATTTAAAATAAAACTTTTGTTAGTGGGTTTTCTTGTGTTTTGTGACTTTTCCTCACAGTGTAAGAGCACCTTAAAACCAACAACCACCTACTTCAGGCTCTATAGCCCAAGGTCATGGGCAGAGCAAATACCACTACAAAGTAGCCATTTTTAATAAAGAGATAAAAGGTGTACAAACAAAATAGATCCTCTGCATTAGAGGAGGGAAGCCAGGGGAAATTTCTGATACTGATTTACTTTCATGCCCATAATGAGGTAAGGAGTCCAATAAGACACTGTTAACTACACAGAAAAGATGCTTGTAGGAAGGAGAGATTTGGTTGAATCAAAACTCAGGTAAAGAGATTGTCCTAGTTAAAAAAGACAACATGAAAGGACCTAGAAGATAAGCCAGAGATGGTCTATCTATGAGATATTTCCTAGATTGGATCAATTGAGGTGAGTGGATTCACTCTAAATGGGGATGGCACCATTTCATGGGCTTCCAGATTGAATACAAGGAACACAAGCTGAGCACCAGTATTCTCTTTTCACTTCCCAACAATGCATGCAATGTCACCAGCTGTTAGAAGCCCCACTGCCATGCATTCACCACCTACATAGACTTCACTTCTGAACTGTGATCTGGAACAAACCCACCTGCTGTTGTTGGAAGTTTTATTGCAGCAACAGGAAAAGGAACTATTACAGATGTTGGAATAGTCAGATGGCTAATCAGAGGTAATGTGTGGAATGTGTCCCACACATAGGCTAAAGATACTGAGTACTAGTTAGGCACTGGCTTTATGATAAGTTTATAAAGTCTATTCATGTATATACACACATTTAGATAATCACACACACACACACACACACACACACACACACACACACACATGAAGGGGAATACTGTTACATTTCTGTTTTCATTCCTTACCAGCTTTGCTGCCTATGAGCAATGAATGAATAGGTATAGAAACTAAACATGGGCTCACAGTATTGTAATCCCATCATGAAGAATTTGGCAGCTGATTAGGAAAGACCTAAATATGGAGAGTACTCCACAGCCTCACATTTGAATTCAGATTCTTCTTCAAGTGTAACTACATACTCACTGCATGAGATATTTAGACTATGTTTAAAGGAGTACGCTTGGATAAGATTATTGCTTAAGTTGGGCTGTCATTACAAAATCCTATGTGGTAAGTGGCAGAAGCAGAAAATGCTTATTTTTCTTCATTCTAGAAACTGGAAACCCAAAACCTAGGTGCCAGCACATTCACGATCTGCTGAGGGCTATCTTTATGTTTGGCAGATGGTTTCCTTCTGCCTTATTTTCCTATGGCAAAAAAGAGTCCCTTCTAGTCTATTCCTAAAAGCTAATTAATTCTATCATGAAGGTTCCACCCCCATGATGCCCTCTAAACCTATTTTTTCCCCAAAGGCTCAACTACTAAATGTCCTTAGAGTGAGTAGTCAAGGATTTCCACTGGATTTGAGAGAGATAGATTTCAGTTCACAGGAGGAGTGAATAAGTTCACCCATAGAAATCATATAACAAACACCAAAACAGTAATGAGAATTTAACTCCATATTGACAAGACACTGAGCTCTATGCTAGGTGTTTATAAGAAAAAATATGGCTGTAAATACAAGAGTACTAAAAGAGAAATGGTATAGGCATCTATCTATTCTATTGAAAACCTAAAGCAATAATGTCCTACTCTCAGAAAGAATATTCTGATTATCATATAAAACAAGTACTCAACTTTATGATATTTAAAGATTTTACTTATCTTCATAAAATATTTATGCATATGAATATTTTGCCTTCCTGTATGTACATGTAACATGTGATTGCCTGATATCCCCAGAGGCCAGAAGAGAGCATTAGTTAGCCACCATGTGGGTGCTGAAAATGAACCCAAGTCCTGGGCAAGAGTGCTCTTGACTATTGATTCATCTCTCCAGCCCCAGTGATTATTCCAGTTCAAGCAAGCCAAGTTCCTTTGGGATTTTGGGTGTCTATCTTATTTTACAAAACAGAGTAAGTCTTAAAGATTCTGTAGTAGCTAGAAATATTTATAAAGGCCCACCACTAAAGATCATTTAATCCACAAGGACTATTTTTCCCAAGTCTTGAGATTAGAAAATCCAAAATCAAGACCCCAGCAATATATACACTCTACTCAAGAATACCCAGTTTTGCAGCTAGTTCATTCTTGTCTTATCTTTATTTTTTTTTTTTTTTTGGTAGTGGTAGGGATTAGCATACAAAGTAATAGGTTTCATTATATCATCTTATATATGTCATTATACTTTGGTTTCATTCTTTCTCCAAGTCAGTTTGATCTCTGCCTTTCTGTGACCCACACCAATGTCTTTGCAACAAATTCACTGCTTTCTGTAACCTGGTATGGTGGTTTGATTGAAAATGCCCTCCATAGACTCTGATGTTAGACTCTTTGCTAACAAGTTGGTGGAATGGTTTGGAAAGATTAGAAGGTGTGCCCTTGTTGCAGGAGATGTGTCACTTAGGGTGGGCTTTCAGGTTTCAAAAACCAGTGGCCTGTCCAGTTATCTTTCTCTGTCATGTGCTTGTGGATCAAATATAAACTTTCAGCTACTGCTCCAGCACTGTATATGCTTATCTTTTGCCTTATTCCTTGCCATGGTGGTCACGGGTTCACCTTTGGAACTGTAAGCAAGCCCCAAATAAGCTTTTTCTGGTTAAGTTGCCATGGTTGTGATGTCTCTTCACAGCAATAGGAAAGTGGGTAAGGCACACAGCAATATTACTTTATTACAAAATGACTCTTAACCAATCACAACTTTACTATAATGGCATAAACAAGGAAGTGTGAAAATTAATGTGGGTCACACGACTAGGAAATGCTCAGCCACCTCACAACGTGCTGATGATTAGAATAGCCTGTCATAGAGAGCAGAGAAATGGATAAGTTTCAAAATCAAATGTTTAGCTAGTGCAGCCAAGCAAATTACTTTTACCAGAAATTGTGTTTCTTGTGTAGCAATAATAAAAAAGGAGAGATTGTTAGAGTTGTTTTGCTTAGAGAACCAAGGAGAAAATATTTGATTGACTCGAAACAAAGTCGGTTTCTTAACAGTACATTATAAAGGCATCTGAGTATTCAACTATAAGTAGCCATGCTGTCTATGATATTAAAACAACATTCTATCTCTTATCCTATCATTCAAGATATAATGAGCTTGCATCCCATTCAGCTAGGCAGAGCTTACTTCATTTTATCATAACTGAAATGTACAAAGGTATCTTGATTTACAAGGCATTTCAGTCCAACACAAATAGTTCAAATTTTATTCATTTCCTATAATCAGATAAGTGCCACAGCAACATTGACTTTTATTATTAATAAACCAGCAAACAGAAATCCTGGGACAATACTTAATAGTGATGACTTCTGTACTGCCCAGGGACTGATTCAAGCAGAATCATTTTCTCTGGATGGATGTCACTGCCATCAAGTGACATCTGTTTGTTAATAAGCAGCTGCCCTGGAATTGGCTTAGATAATGCAGGGATTTGGGTGAATATAGTCCAGAGGTTAGGAATAGCAGACTGAGAGTCCTTGTTTCTGGGCTTGAGTCCCAGGTTTATCATTGATACTTCAAGCTGCACTGGAATGGAACTGAGTTTATATGAAACCCAAACAACCTCCCAGTGTGGGTGAAGGTGGTGGAGAGGAGAAAAGAGACATTCAACCAATATGTCATGTCACAAAGAACATCTATTGCTCACTCTTGAATCATTCACTCACTTACTAACTGTAGAGAAGAAATTTCTGTGAAATATGTCATGATCCATTATCCAAAATGCTAACTAATAGATTCTCCCTAAGTTTGCTACATAATTCTTTCATCCCAAAACTATGAAAATGTTATAGGCATGAGATTAGGGCAAATGTGTTCAGGTGTCAGTCTTACATATTACAAAAAAATGGCACCACCATTAAAGCTCAGACATGGCAGGTCTGCATAAAATAAATCCAAGTGTTCTGGAACACTCAGAAAAGTTCTTAGCCTTAATATGAAGACCCCACTAATTATGAAGTGACATAAATATCTTCCCTTTGCTATAGGTTCTTGCATTATGAAATTTACAAGGTATCTTTGAAAAAAATCAATGAAATTTCAATATTTCATATTTTGAAATATTAAATATATAACAACATTTATGTAAATGACTCCAGTTTTGGTCTTTGAAACTAAACACTAAAGTAAGGAAGTATTTCCAAGTGTTGGAGAATTTTAAAATACTTTTGAAACAAAATTTGATTTGCAAATACTCAGAAAAACAAAAATAATGAAAGTTAATGGACAATAACAAGTAAATACTACAATGATTCATATTAGAATATAAATTTCAAAGCCAGATGGTACAACTGAAATTTAGATTATTTAAATAGTGCTCTACAAATAACTTATTAGTAAGAGATGCCAATAAGTTGGCAAATGTTTTTAAGAAAGATTTCCTGGTAATGCATGTAAAAAACTTGTGTTTTCCCCCAGTGTTATGATATCTCTGTACTGACTTCTTGAATTTTGACAAGTTTTAAAGAACACAAACTTGCTACTTGTACTGCACCGCAGCTGTTTAATATATTTAATAACTCTGTTGTTACTGGAAGGATTTTTTTCTTCTCTACTTTCACTATTATTGGTAGAAACAGAATATTTTTTGATTATGTGTTTTAATTTTATACATCATCAGCCATGGGTTCCCCTGTCTTCTCCCTCCCGCACCCACCCCCAGCTTCCCACCAGCCCCTCCCCTCCATTCCCATCTCCTCCAGGACCAAGACACCCCTGGGGATTCATTTAAACCTGGTGGATTCAGTACAGGCAGGTCCTGTCCCCTCTTTCCAGGCTGAGCATGTGTCCCTGTGTAAGCCCAAGGTCCCAAACAGCCAGCTCATGCACTAAGGACAGGTCCTGGTCCCACAGCCTGGGTGCCTCCCAAACAGATCAAGCTATTCAATTGTCTCACTTATCCAGAGAGCCTGATCTAGCTAGGGGCTCCACAGCCGTTGGTTCATAATTCATGTGCTTTCTTTCGATTGGCTATTTGTCCCTGTGCTGTTTGCAATCTTGGATTCAACAATTCACAATCTTACAGTCCCTCCTCTTTCTCGACCATTGGACACCTGGAGCTCCACCTGGGGCCTGCCTGAGGATCTCTGCATCCACTTCCATCAGTTATTGGATGAGAGTTCCAAGACGTCTGTTAGGGTGTTTAGTCATCGAATCACCAGACTAGGTCAGATCAGGCTTTCTCTCAACCATTGCTAGCAGTTTACAGAGGATATATCATTGTGGATTTCTGGGGACCTCTCGAGCATTCTGCCTATTCCTGTTCTCATGTGGTCTTCATTTATCATGGTCTGCTATTCCTTGTTCTCCCTTTCTGTTCTTGATCCAGCTGGGATCTCCTGCTCCCCTAAGCTCTCTTTCCTCGAAACTTGCCCTTCATTACACCCACTGTCGTCCAGGTTGTTCATGTAGATCTCATCCATTTCTCTGTCATTGGGTGATCCCTGGGTCTTTGCTATGGTCCCATTTTCTAGATAGCCTCCCTGGAGTTGTGTAGCAGTCTAGTGATCGTTGTTTTACATCTAATATCCTCCTATGAGTGAGTACATACCATGTTTGTCTTTCTGAGTCTGGGTTACCTCACTCAGGATGATTTTTTTCTAGATCCATCCATTTGCCTGCAAACAGCATGATGTCATTGTTTTTCTCTGCTGAGTAGTACTCCATTGTGTATATGTACCATATTTTCTTTATCCATTCTTCAGTTGAAGGGCATCTAGGTTGTCCAGGTTCTGGCTATTACAAACAATGCTGATATGAACATAGCTGAGCAAATAACCTTGTGGTGTGATTAAGCATTCCTTGGGTATATTCCCAAGAGTGCTATAGCTGGGTCTTGAAGGAGATGGATTCCCAATTTTCTAAGGAAGCACCATATTGATTTCCAAAGTGGCTGTACAAGCTTGCATTCCCACCAGTAGTGGAGGAGAGTTCCCCTTGCTCCACATCCTCTCCAGCATAAGCTGTCTTCTGTGTTTTTGATCTTAGCCATTCTGACAGGTGTAAAGTGGTATCTCAGAGTCATTTTGATTTGCATTTCCTGGATAATTAGGGATGTTGAGCATTTTCTTAAATGTCTTTCAGCAATTTGAACTTCGTCTATGGAGAATTCTGTTTAGTTCTATCGCCCATTTCCTAATTGGACTGATGGGCATTTTGATGTCTAATTTTTTGAGTTCTTTATATATTCTGGATATTAGCCCTCTGTCAGACGTGGGGTTTGTGAAGACCTTTTCCCATTCTGTAGGATGTCCCTCTGTCTTGTTGACCGTGTCCTTTGCTCTACAAAAGCTTCTCAGTTTTAACAGGTCCCATTGATTGATTGTTTCTCTCAGTGTGCTATTGGTGTTACATTTAGAAAGTGATCTCCTGTGCCAATGTGTTCAAGAGTACTTCCTACACTCTCTTCTATCAGGTTCAGAGTAACTGGATTTATGTTGAGGTCTTTGATCCATTGGACTTAAGTTTTGTGCATGGTGACAGACATGGATCTATTTGCAACCTTCTACACATTGACATCCAATTATGCCAGTACCATTTGCTAAAAGATGCTTTCTCTTTTCCATTGTACATTTTTGGCTTCTTTGTCAAAAATTATATGTTCATAGGTGTGCAGGTTAATGTCAGGGACTTTAGTTCGATTCCATTGGTCCACATGTTGGTTTTTATGCCAGTACCAAGCTATTTTTATTATGGTAGCTCTATAGTAGAGCTTGAGGTCAGGGATCATGATGCCTCCAGAAGTTGTTTTATTGTACAGGATACTTTTGGCTATCCTGGGTTTTTTGTTTTTCCATATGAAGGTGAGTATTATTCTTTCCAGATCTGTGAAGAATTGTGTTGGTAATTTGATGGGGATTGCATTGAATCTGTAGATTGCTTTTGGTAAGATCGCCATTTTTACTAAGTTAATCCTGCCTATCCATGAGCATGGGAGATCTTTCCATTTTTTGACATCTTCTTCAAATTCTTTTTTCAGGGACTTAAAGTTCTTGTCATATAGGTCCTTCACATGCTTAGTTAGAGTAACCCCAAGGTATTTTATATCATTTGTAGCTATTGTAAATGGTGATGTATCTCTGATTTCCTTCTCAGCTTATCTGTCTATTGTATATAGGAGGCCTACTGATTTTTTTGAGTTGATCTTGTATCCTGCTATGTTGCTGAAGGTTTTTTATTAGCTGTATCAGTTCCTTGGTTGAATTTTTGGGGTCACTCATGTATACTATCATGTCATCTACAAATAGGGAGAGCTTGATTTCTTCCTTTCCAATTTGTATCCCCTTAATCACTTTATGTTGTCTTATAGCTCTGGCTAGAACTTCAAGTACTATATTGAATAAATATGGGGAGAGGGGAGAGCCTTGCCTTGTTCCTGAGTTTAGTGGTATTGCATTTAGTTCTCTCCATTTAATTAGATGTTGGCTCTTGGCTTGCTGTAGATTGCCTTTATTATGTTTAGTTATGTTCCCTGTATTCCTGATCTCTCCAAGACCTTTATCATGAAGGGGTGTTGGATTTTGTGAAATGCCTTTTCTGCATCTAGTGAGATGATCATGTGGTTTTTTTCTTTGAGTTTGTTTATATGATGTATTACATTGGCGTACTTTTATATGTTGAACCACCCTTGCGTCCGTGAGATGAAGCCTACTTGATCATGGTGGATATTTGTTTTGAAGTGTTCTTAGATTCTGTTTGTCATTATTTTATTGAGTATTTTTGCATTAATGTTCATGAGGGAGATGGGTCTGTAGTTCCCTGTCTTTGTTGCATCTTTGTTTGGTTTAGGAATCAGGGAAATTGTAGCCTCATAGAAGGAGTTTGGTAGTATACTTTCTGCTTCTATTGTGTGGAACAATTTAAAGAGTATTGGTATTATGTCTTCTTTGAAGATCTGGTAGAATTCTGCAGTGAAACCATCTGGTCCTGGGCTTTTTTTGGTTGGGAGAATTTTAATGACTGATTCTATTACCTTAGGGGTTATTGGACTATTTAAATGGTTTATCTGGTCTTGATTTAACTTAGGTATGTGGTACCTATCCAGAAAATTATCCATTTCTTTTAGATTTTCCAGTTTTGTGGAGTAGAGGTTTTTGAAATATGACCTGATGATTCTCTGGATTTCCTCATTGTCTGTTGTTATGTCCCCCTTTTCATTTATGATTTTGTTAATTTGGATGCTCTCTCTCTGTCTTTTGGTTAGTTTGGATAAGGGCTTGTCTATCTTGTTGATCTTCTCAAAGAACCAACTCTTTGTTTCATTAATTCTTTGTACTGTTCTCTTTATTTCTATTTTATTAATTTGAGCTCTCAATTTGATAATTTTCTGGGGTATGTTCCTCCTGGGAAACTTTGCTCCTTCCTGTTCAAGGGTTTTCTGGTGTGCTGTCAAGTCACTAGAGTGAGATTTTTCCAGCTTCTTTATGTGGGCATTTAGTGCTATGAATTTCCCTTTTAGCACTGCTTTCATAGTGTCCCATAAGTTTGGGTATGTGGTTTATTCATTTTCATTGATCTCTAGGAAGTCTTTAATTTCTTTCTTTATTTCTTCCTTAACCCATTCGTGATTCAGTTGAGCATTATTCAGTTTCCATGAGAATGTAGAATTTCTGTAGTTTTTTTTGTTGTTGTTGAAATCTAACTTTAAGCCCTGGTGGTCCGATAGAACACACGAGGTTATTCCAATTGTTTTGTATCTGTTGAGATTGGCTTTGTGGCCAAGTATGTGGTTGATTTTAGAGAAGGTTCCATGGGGTGCAGAGAAGAAGGTATAGTCTTTTTTGTTCTGGTGGAATTTTCTGTAGATATCAATTAAGTCCATTTGAGCCATAACATCAGTTGAGATCATTATGTCTCTGTTAAGTTTCAATTTGGCCAATCTGTCCAGAGGTGAAAGTGGGGTGTTGAAGTCTCCCACTATTAATGCGTGGGTTTTATATGTTATTTGAGCTTTAGTAATATTTTTTTTCATGTGTGGGTGCCCTTGTGTTTGGGGCATAAATGTTCAGAATTGAGACTTCATCTTGGAGGATCTTTCCTGCAATGAGTATGTAATGTCCTTCATCATCTCTTTTGATTGATTTTATTTTGAAGTCTATTTTGCTTGATATTAGGATGGCTACACCAGCTTGCTTCTTAAGACCATTTGATTGAAAAGTCTTTTCCCAGCCTTTTTTTATTCTTAGGAGGTGTCTGTCTTAGAGTTTGAGCTGTATTTCTTGTATGCAGCAGAAAGTTGGGTCCTGTTTTCGTATCCATTCTGTTAGTCTGTGTCTTTTTATAGGTGAATTAAGTCCATTGATATTAAGGGATATTAATGACCAGTGATTGTTAGTTCCTGTTATTATTTTTTATTTTTTGTTGGTAGTGTGTGTGTTATTCTCTTCTTTGGGGTTTACTGCTGTGGTGTTTTCTATTGCCTGTGTTTTCATGGGTGTATCTGCCTTCCTTAGGTTAGAATTTTCCTTCTAGTGCTTTCTGTAGGGCTGGGTTTGTGGATAAGTATTGTTTAAATCTGGTTTTGTCTTGGAAGGTCTTGTTGACTCCATCTATGATAATTGAAATTTTTGTTGGGTATATTAGTCTAGGCTGGCATCCATGGTCTCTTAGTGTCTGCATTATATCTGTCCAGGTCCTTCTAGCTTTCAAAGTCTCCATTGAGAAATCGGGTGTTATTCTGATGGGTTTGCCTTTATAAGTCACTTGGCCTTTTTCCTTTGCTGCCCTTAATAATCTTTCTTTATTCTGTACGTTTAGTCGTTTAATTATTATGTGGCGAGGGGACTTTTTTTGTGGTGTCCTGGTTTTTGTTGTTCTATAGGCTTCTTGTATCTTCATAGGCATTTCCTTCTTTAAGTTGGGAAAGTTTTCTTCTGTGATCTTGTTAAATATATTTTCTGTGCCTTTCAGTTGGTATTCCTCTCCTTCCTCTATCCCTATTATGCGTAGGTTTGGTCTTTTCATGGTATCCCAAGGTTCTTGGACATTTTGGGTCATGACTTTGTTAGTTTTAGTGTTTTCTTTGACTGATGAATCTATTTCTTCTACTGTATCTTCAACACCAGAGATCCTGTCTTCCATCTCTTGCATTTTGTTGGTTATGCTTGCCTCTGAATTTCCTGTTTGTTTACTCAGATTTTCTATTTCCAGCATTCCTTCTGCTAGTGTCTTCTTCATTTTTTCTATTTCCCTCTTCATGTCTTGGACTGTCTCCCTTGCTTCTCCATGATTTTCTTTCAAGGACTTATTGCTTTCTTCTGCTTTAATTGCCCTTTCCTCTAATTTTTATAGCATTCTTCCCATTTTTTGTTTGTCTGTTCCTCTACTTTATTTTTGATTTCTTCTATATAAGGCTCTAGCCTCTTTATGATGTTACTTACAAGGTTGTTTTCTTCTTCTTCTTCCATTCCGTGATGTTCACGTCTAGCTGTTGGAAAAAGGCTAGGTTCTGGTGATGCTGTATTGCTCTTTATTTTGTTGTATGTACTTCTGCCTTGACATCTGCCCATCTCCTCTTGGGTTCATTCTTGGTCTTATCAGTGTACTTGGTCCAGAGAGAGCTGGCAGATATAGGGAGCCTCTCTCTGGTCCAGATGGAAGCTCTGGGCCAGATGGTAGTGCTGGTCCTGATGAGAGTGCTGGCCCAGATGAGAGTGCTGGCCAGATAGGAGCTGGGGGGCTGGACTCTGAGTCTTGGGAAGTCCCTGGGGTCTCCTTATTTTGTCCAGATGGGAGTTCCTCTGGTCTCTGGTCAGGATGGGAGTTCCAAGGCTGGATGGAAGCTGGGGGCTGGTCTCTGATTCGCAGTTAGTGGCTGGTGTCTCTGCCAGATGGGTGTGTGGGCAGGGTGTGGAGACTGCAGGTTTTCCCTGCAGTCTTGGAAAAAGGGAGCCTTCCTGCAGGGCCTGCCAATTGGCCGGAAACTAGGACCAAGTTGGTCAGGTCCTCCGGGGATGGCCTGTGCTCAGTGGTGAGACCCAGGGGCAACTGCCTCTCTGGCTATAACCCCAGGCACTCACTTCTGGTGTAGATGGGAGTTCCTGGGCAGAAGGGAGCTGGGAGTTGGTCTCTGAGTCTCCAAATAAATATTTTCTTGCTAGTTCATCAGGTGATCCTGTTTCCTCAGGTTTGAAGCTTCTGAATCCTCATCCCAATGGTTCTCAACTGAACTGTGTTGCTCCAAAGCCTGTATGCTAAACTAACTAAATGCTTCAGAAACAGAATTTTTTTAAAGATTTTTTTTTTATTTTCATATGTGTGTGTGTGTGTGTGTGTGTGTGTGTTTATGTGTGTGTGTGTATTTCTGTGCATGTATCTGATGAGTAAGGGTACCCTCAGAGTCTAGAAGATGGCATTGGCTCCTCTGGAGTTGGATTTACAGGCAGTTGTGAGCAATCTACTGTGAGTGTGTTGGAGTCTGAATTAGCTCCTCTGATAGAGTAGCATGTATCCTCAACCTTTGAGCTCTTTTGGCCCAATACATATAATTTTAAAAGAATTAAACTCATTCTTACCCAACTAAAATATATCTCAAAATAAATATCTTTTATTTATAGTTCTCTAGTAAGAAAAAGAGAAATAAGATAAAAACATTTCATTACGCCGTATACTTATCGTTTAATTTTTAACCTCCTACTAGCTAATTGACTTCTAGGGAGCCAGAAGTGTGCCTTCCATAAGCAAATCTGTACTTGATGATATTCATTCTTATGCCCATCCACTCTCTACTTTCAACCTCTCCTTTCCATTATCCTTCTTCATGCCCCAGACACATTTCTTTCTACTTTCATGTTACATGCACTCCATTGATCTTGCCCCAACTCATTTAATTCACTTACCACGATTATCAGAAGCCAAAACCATTAAAATGCAAACAATGTAACTTTAGACTTTGGAGTTGAAAAATGCTCCGTTGTGTTTATAAAACACATCTTGGTTCACCTTTCTTATGCTGAACCTTCACAAGCTTAACAAGGACTAAAGACATGATTGAATTTATACCTTCTCCACAAATCTAGCAGGAAGTGAGTGACACTTACTAAAATGTTTGGGAACTTCCTGCTTCTTCTCAGCAATATCACTCTTGTTAATTGTGATGTATCTCTGTATATTATTTAGCTTTTGTTGCTTGAGGACACTGACTTTTGCCTGACTGTAATAGCAACACTGGTAGAATGAAGAGGAGAGGAGCTGGCCTGGCAAACAGTTGGACTTAGAACGAGGAAACCAGACACACATCGAATGATGGCACTGGACAGGAAACAGAAGATGCCCATGGAGTAGATAGCTCAGGATATGGGTTGAGACTGGTCAAAAGTGCATCTTTAAGAAGTCTTTGTATTGATTGTCCCTTCATTACTATAGGTCTCCAGAGCTGCAGAGAAGCTATGTTTGGTATTAAGTTGACTTGGACCAGCACTGAAGTAAGGGAATGAACTATTGTGAGAGAATACTATTGGCATACTTTGTGTGAGGACCTATAAGGAAGCCATGTGATATGGTTAGTACAAGATGAGTTGAACACTAGAGCCAAAGGTAGGCTAGTGCCTTAGAACATGTACTCCAATGGTTTTAAAAGAATCCTAAAACTTTTTGTTCAAGACATAAAGATTTCAGGTAAATTTTCTCATACTATGGGATTCTTTCTTGGAATGCCTGAAGACATCCCTGCATTAATCTACTTGGACACTACTGCTTCTTCTGTACTTAACAACCCCTCCTCCCCACATCACCAAGTGACTCACACCTTCACTTCCTTCATCTTTCTCTTTAATAGTTATATATTTCATGCTTCTTTTTTTTCCCAGTATAGTCCAGAGTAGCAATCTTTTGGAGGAAGAACAAAAGTGAGATAGGAAAAGAATATGTAGTAATTAATAAAAAGAGTTAATAGAGCAGGGGAGGAAGGCTTCATAGATAGTTCAGTGGATAAGAACAAATGCTGCTCTTGCAGAGGACACCTATTAAGTTCTCACCACCCACATCTGGTGGATCACAACAGCCAGTTCCAGGATATCTGATACACTCTATTGGCCTCAGTGGACTCTGTACTCATGTGTACAAGAACATAAGTATACACATTGTTTAAAATTTCAAACATTTTTTTTAGTTTGGGAAATATAAATAACACAATGGGAAAATATATGTATCTGCATGCAACAAAATCATCACAGCTAATAGAAACCATTCTGAGGACACTAATTTTCTCATCTCTAGTAGGATCTCCCCTTAGTATCCTGCTTATTCGCTTAATTTTCTACATCTCATTCTTTATAAACTTTAGTCTTTAACCTCCCCCTATTACTTAAGGGTCTTTTTCAAGGGCACTGATAACATCAGACAAAAAAACACTATGATCCATTTTCATACCTGTTAATATTTGAGCTTCAGCTCATCATTCCTGATTCCTAAGAGCGCTATATCTTTCTTACTTCATGTTTCTGTATTTGTCAATAATTCTAGACTTTGAAATGTTTTTGTTGGCTATGTGTCCCTGAGCATCTTCCAGAGTCAAGTGATCACATACCATTTTCCAGAATTATATAGCACTGAAATGCTGACAGTTCTTAAATTCTGATCTCCATTATAGATAGATGATGCTTCTTACACTATATTTTTTGCCCAACTCTCAGTTCTGTTATGGCATCTGGATATATTTCAGACATGCCAAGATTTAAATATTTTTAATATGCATAGAGCTTAGATTTCATCTTAGCTACATCTGGTACCCAATTACCCTCTTAACCCTTAGGAAAGAGTAATGAACAGGTTGTCTGCTCAGTTTTGCTGTTGAAAGCAAGAAGAATTAGAAAGACAGTAGGGAAACTGATTAATGAACATTAAATATTTGCCTATCTCCTGGTAGCAATTCCTGGATTCTAGAAAAATAAAGTGAAGTTTGATCTTTTTTTTTCTTCCAGTCTGATCTTATTCACTTGGGTGGGGAGAAAAAAATGAAGTGAGGCATTTGCAGTTTCCCTAACAGTGTCATGGTATATCTAGATAAGCATGTGGTTTGAAGTGGTCTCTTTCCTCAGACAAGAGACAATACTCTATTGAGGTTCTATTCAGCTTCATGAAACACTTTTTTTTCAGGCATGACTCCCCCTGTCAGCTTGACTATAAACTGACCAGTGCTTGGGAGTCCATCTCATCTGTTCTATAAGCATATGTACTTCTTAAAGTGACTGGTGTCGGTACTGCTGGGCATGTATGCATCCATCTGAAGTAGGAAGCAGAAAACAGTCTATTTTGATAAATCTTCATACAACTTGGGTTACTGTTGTCCAAAACCTTGTTGAGGAAGATGAGAAATATGGTTCTAAATATTTTTATGTGCTTGGGGAGGCTGAAATAATTGGTTAACAGCATTAAGGCACTGTTCAGTGCCCAAGCCTTTGTTCAATACTACTTGTACATCTACATCAATTCAACTCTGTAAGCTTATGTATTTTTAGGGTTTGCATTTTGTACTTGAACATCAGGTTTAACATTGATGTTACACATACTTTTTAAACCAAAGTATTGTAAAAGCAAGTTTGTGTGCTTTGTTTTCATTGATGGTTTGAGGTAAATACATATCTTGCCTTCTTTTAATAAAGTCATCTGTTTATTAAGTCAAAAAAAGGAAAGAAAATGAACTTAGATTCATCCTTCTTGTAATCTTTGCTTTACATTTTTAGACCTTAAACAGTACAAAAGCTAAAAGTAAATTGATCTTTAACCAGATTATTTTGTTGGGAAAATATATTTCACCAGAAGCTTAGTGTTTTTTGTTTCTTAAATTAACATATGATCTTTAGAATCAAGGAGAAAACATTCACTTTTGATCTTCCAATTCAAGAGAACCATCGTCTTCCTAATTTTATGGTTCAAAGCACTTATCAGTTGCCTTTCTATTTCAATATTCATCTTTCTCATGCTCACATGTAAAAAGAATCTATTAAAGTCTGCTTTGTGCATTGAAATATAAGACAACCTCTTTAATCTACAGGCAGAATTAATTTAAGATACATTTTAAAAACATAATCACATTAGGTCTTACTCTAACAAGCACCACCAATAAGAAAATCACTAATACTACAATCTTAAATCTAGGGATAGAATTGTATAACTTTTCTTATCTATCATAACTTTATAGCTAAGATGACTTAAGAACATAGGAAATAACTGTTTTCATACCAGATGCCACAGTTTCTGGATCCTAATACAACATGAGTGAATCAAAAAGATCCATGAAGGAGTGAGATTCCTGGCAGGGTTTGAAAAAAAAAAAAAGATGTTCATAGACTACTTATGTATGAATTTATTTATGTTACAAGGTATTGGACACAAGACTTTGAGTAGGCTAAGCAAATACTGTTCCATCATTCTATATGCTCAGACATTTTTAGTCTGAAATAGTGTTTCACTAAGTCGCCTTAAATGGCTTTGAAGTATATAGTGCAGGATAATCTCAAACTTAATATCCTCCTGTCTCAACCTCCCACATGCTAGAATTACAGATGTGTTCCACCATACCAAGCAATTTATGGATTTTAGTTGTAAAATTTTATGTCATAAACAAATGTATTCTTACAAATATTTCTTTTGGATCTTATAAGTTCTGGAAAGCACTTGAACTGAAAATGACACACAATATTTTTTTGCTTACCACTCACTATCACTGATTTTAATATCTGACTATACTGAAGAAGTTAATATTTTGTTATGTATTTTGCCTCAGATAATTTGGGCCATTGACAAGAACATAATTCTGAGGTGGAGGGGAGGAAATGTATTAGAGAAACATCTGTAAAGCAAGAGATTTTCAGGACACAGAGCTAGGAAGGGCTTGTTACATGCAGAGGGCATTGCTTGGCTAAAAGCCCAGAGGGAAGTGACATTTGGTGCCTGGAGATAGCCTTGTTTAGGGAAAATCCAGGGCAAAAGCAAGTAACTAAATGATCCAAGTACTGGCAAGATAGAAAGGAAAATGTTTAAATGTCCAGTGACGGACATTTAGCCTTTTCTGTGCTTGCCTACTTGATCAAGAACTCTGCCTGTCATAGAGTGATTACCTATGTCTAGGCAGCTGTGCTTCAATTCTATATTTCCAGTCTTTGTGGTGATACAAATCATGGATAAGCAAGCACTCTCCCACAGTAATTGTTTCTTCCAAGAGACCAATTAATGACAAGCTCTACAAAGCTAGTTGTACTAAAAATCCTCTTCCTTTCACCCTCAACACAATTATCCTTCACAGATTACATCACGAGGAGACTCTCATTCCTACCCTAGCAGGCAAGGCATCTCTGTAATTTGTCTTTTTTTCTACTAGTCTCCCTTCTCCTGTGTCCACAAAGACTGTTCAGTGATTTTATTTACATGCATATAAAGAACCTATAGACATAGAGGACAACTGAGGTAAATTCTAGTATGAGAAAGAAAGAGTGGAAATAAATGGTGTAACGTTTTTCAACCTGTTGATGTGAGGATAAAAAGAATTAAAACCATTCCTAATACCTAAAATTATCTTTCTAGATTCTCACTTTAGAATGATTATTAATGTATATGGGGGAATTGATGACAGATCATTCTCATATTTCATTCTCATACCTGAAGTCATGTGATATTGGAATACCTGATTGAAATCAGACTCTTCATGAATGTGGTCATTGAAGTAAAGCTGTGAAAAACATATGTTCTGTCTGCTTAGAAAGTTGTGATGTTTGTAGTCGTCTGTAAATACTTAAGTTGAAATGACTTCTTTTGACCTTTGCTTAAAGGAAAAGAAAGGGAGAAACAACTTCTATTCTTAATATTTTCTCATTACCTAGAATGTTTTCACATCATTAACCAGGCTTTTTCTCCAGGGAAAAAGATCTATTACATTTTGTCAAACAGGCCAGGCGGTGGTGGCACATGCCTTTAATCCCAGCAATTGGAAGGCAGAGGCAGGCAGATCTTTGTGAGTTCGAGGCCAGCCTGGTCTACAAAGTGAGTTCCAGGAAAGGCACAAAGCTACACAGAGAAACCCCGTCTCAAAAAACAAAACAAAGCAAAACAAAACAAAACAAAAGAAAAAAAAAACTAAGAAAAAAAACAAAAAAAAAAATTGTCAAACACATTCATCTATTCCTTCCCATCATTTGTCTTTATTAATCAAGATCCAAGACTTGGATTGCTCATTAGTTCAAAAACTTCCCCTTATAAAATGATCAATCAGCCCAGAACTCCCATCTGGACCAGAGGTGAGTGCCTAGAGTTATAGTCAGAAAGGCAACTGCCCCTGGGTCCCACCCCTGGGCACCAGCCATCCCAGGAGGACCTGCCCAACTTGGCCCTAGTTTCCTGACTGCAGGAAGAATCCCCTTTTCCAAGACTGCAGGCAGACTCTGCAGTCTCCACACCCTGCCCCCACACCCATTTGCCCAAGACCCCAGCAACTTCCTGAGACTCAGAGACCATCCCCCAGTACCCATCTGCCCAGGAACTCCCATCTGGACCAGAGCCCCCAGCTTCCATCCAGCCTGGAACTCCCATCTGGACCAGAGCTCCCATATGGCCCAGAGCTTCCATCTAGACCAGAAAGAGGCTCCCTAAATCTGTCAGCTCTCTCTGGACTAAGTACACTGATAAGACCAAGAAAAACTCCATGAGGAGATGGGCAGACGTCAAGGCAGAAGAACATACAACAAAATAAAGAGCAATGAAGCATCAACAGGACCTAGCCCTTCTCCAACAGCTAGACTTCAAAATAAAATCAATCAAAAGAGATGATGAAGGACATTACATACTCATCACAGGAAAGATCCACCAAGATGAAGTCTCAATTCTGAACATTTATGCCCCAAACACAAGGGCACCCACACATGAAAAAAAAAAACATTACTAAAGCTCAAATAACACATAAAACCCACGCATTAATAGTGGGAGACTTCAACACCCCACTTTCACCTCTGGACAGATTGGCCAAATTGAAACTTAACAGAGACATAATGATCTCAACTGATGTTATGGCTCAAATGGACTTAATTGATATCTACAGAAGATTCCACCAGAACAAAAAAGACTATACCTTCTTCTCTGCACCCCATGGAACCTTCTCTAAAATCAACCACATACTTGGCCACAAAGCCAATCTCAACAGATACAAAACAATTGGAATAACCTCGTGTGTTCTATCGGACCACCAGGGCTTAAAGTTAGATTTCAACAACAAAAAAACTACAGAAATTCTACATTCTCATGGAAACTGAATAATGCTCAACTGAATCACGAATGGGTTAAGGAAGAAATAAAGAAAGAAATTAAAGACTTCCTAGAGATCAATGAAAATGAATAAACCACATACCCAAACTTATGGGACACTATGAAAGCAGTGCTAAAAGAGAAATTCATAGCACTAAATGCCCACATAAAGAAGCTGGAAAAATCTCACTCTAGTGACTTGACAGCACACCAGAAAACCCTTGAACAGGAAGGAGCAAAGTTTCCCAGGAGGAACATACCCCAGAAAATTATCAAATTGAGAGCTCAAATTAATAAAATAGAAATAAAGAGAACAGTACAAAGAATTAATGAAACAAAGAGTTGGTTCTTTGAGAAGATCAACAAGATAGACAAGCCCTTATCCAAACTAACCAAAAGACAGAGAGAGAGCATCCAAATTAACAAAATCATAAATGAAAAGGGGGACATAACAACAGACAATGAGGAAATCCAGAGAATCATCAGGTCATACTTCAAAAACCTCTACTCCACAAAACTGGAAAATCTAAAAGAAATGGATAATTTTCTGGATAGGTACCACATACCTAAATTAAATTAAGACCAGATAAACCATTTATATAGTCCAATAACCCCTAAGGAAATAGAATCAGTCATTAAAAGTCTCCCAACCAAAAAAAAAAAGCCCAGTACCAGATGGTTTCACTGCAGAATTCCACCAAATCTTCAAAGAAGACTTAATACCAATACTCTTTAAATTGTTCCACACAATAGAAGCAGATGGTATATTACCAAACTCCTTCTATGAGGCCACAATTACCCTGATTCTTAAACCAAACAATGATGCAACAAAGAAAGAGAACTACAAACTGATCTCCCTCATGAACATTGAAGCAAAAATACTCAATAAAATAATGACAAACAGAATCTAAGAACACTTCAAAACAATTATCCACCATGATCAAGTAGGCTTTATCCAAGCGATGCAAGGGTGGTTCAACATATGAAAGTCCATCAATGTAATACACCATATAAACAAACTCAAAGAAAAAAAAAAAACACATGATCATTTCACTAGATTCAGAAAAGGCATTTCACAAAACCCAACACCCCTTCATGATAAATGTTATGGAGCGATCAGGAATACATGGAACATACCTGAACATAATAAAGGCAATCTACAGCAAGCCAAGAGCCAACATCTAATTAAATGGAGAGAAACTCAAAGCAATACCACTAAAATCAGTACTAAGTCAAGGCTGTCCCCTCTCCCCATACTTATTCAATATAGTACTTGAAGATCTAGCCAGAGCTATAAGACAATATAAGGAGATTAATGGGATACAAATTGGAATGGAAGACGTCAAGTTTCCCTATTTGCAGATGACATGATAGTATACATGAGTGACCCCAAAAATTCAACCAAGGAACTGATACAGCTTATAAAAACCTTCAGCAACAAAGCAGCATACAAGATCAACTCAAAAAAATCTGTAGCACTCCTATGTATATTAGACAAACAGGCTGAGAAGGAAATCAGAGATACATCACCCTTTACAATAGCCACAAATGACATAAAATACCTTGGGGTTACTCTAAGCATGAGAAGGACCTATATGACAAGAACTTTAAGTCCCTGAAAAAGGAAATTCAAGAAGATGTCAAAAAAGGAAAGATTTCCCATGTTCATGGATAGGCAGGATTAACATAGTAAAAAGGGGAATTTTACCAAAAGCAATCTACAGATTCAATGCAATCCCCATCAAATTGCAAACACAATTTTTCACAGATCTGGAAAGAATAATACTCTACTTCGTATGGAAAAATAAAAACCCAGGATAGCCAAAAGAACCCTATACAATAAAACAACCTCTGGAGGCATCATGATCCACAACCTCAAGCTCTACTATAGAGCTACCATATAAAAACAGCTTGATACTGGCATAAAAACCGACAAGCGGACCAATGGAATTGAATTGAGGAACCTGACATTAGCCCGCACACCTATGAACATATAATTTTTGACAAAGAAGCCAAAAATGTACAATGGAAAAAAGAAAGCTTCTTCAACAAATGGTGCTGGTATACCTGAATGTCAATGTGTAGAAGCCTGCAAATACATCCATATCTGTCACTGTGCACAAAACTTAAGTCCAAGTGGATCAAAGACCTCAACATAAATCCATTTACACTGAACCTGATAGAAGACAAAGTAGGAAGTAGTCTTGAATGCATTGGCACAGGAGATCACTTTCTAAATATAGCACCAGTAGCACAGACACTGAGAGAAACAATCAATCAATGGGACCTATTAAAACTGAGAAGCTTTTGTAGAGCAAAGTATATGGTCAACAAGACAAAGTGACAGCCTACAGAATGGGAAAAGGTCTTCACAAACCCCACATCTGACAGAGGGCCGATATCCAGAATATATAAAGAAATCAGACATCAAAATGCCCAACAGTCCAATTAAGAAATGGGCTATAGAACTAAACAGAGAATTCTCCACAGAGGAAGTTCAAATGGCTGAAAGACATTTAAGGAAATGCTCAACATCCCTAATTATCCAGGAAATGCAAATCAAAATGACTCGGAGATACCACCTTACACCTGTAAGAATGGCTAAGATCAAAAACACAGAAGACAGCTTATGATGGAGAGGATATGTAGCAAGGGGAACTCTCCTCCACTGCTGGTGGGAATGCAAGCTTGTACAGCCACTTTGGAAATCATTATAGTGCTTCCTTAGAAAATTGGGAATCCATCTCCTCCAAGACCCAGCTATAGCACTCTTACACAAATATCATAAAAAAAATTTAAAACAAACAAAAAAATATAAAATCTAGAGTGAGATACTGGGGTGAAAACCAAGAGATCAGAGGAATAGGACAAGCCACAGCCAACCTCACCTCACCAACTCCTCAGCTTCCAAAGAGAGCTTCTTCCCGTCTTCCCATTCCTTTCTATTCTGCCATCTCACTTCCTTTCTCCCCCCAGCTACATCACTTCCGGTCTGTCTGTACTTACTTACAGACCTTTATGGTTAGTGTTGGGATGAAAGGCATATGCCACCATGCCTGGCTTTGTTCCCAATGTGGCCATGAACTCATAGAGATCCAGATGGTTCTCTGCCTCCCAAATGCTAGGATAAAAGTCCATGTGCTACCATTTCCTGACTTCTATGTTTAATATAGTATCTGGCTTTTTCCTCTGATTCTCAGATCAGCTTTATTAGGGTACACAATATATTGGGGGATACAATATATCACCACAATTTGTCCTTGTAGGAGATGTCTTTACCCTGATGCAGATTTCCATGGGTTCTTATGACCTTCTTTTGATCTTTGGTGATCTGCAGTATTCGTAATTTGATGTCAGGGTTTTTTTCTTTGTTTGTTGTTTGTTTTCATTCTTTTTTCCCTTTTCCATCTTGAAGTTTGCTTATTCTTTTACTAATTACTACCACCAGCATCCTCACCTATTTTACCTACTCCATTTCTTCTCTGCTCTTGAAACTCTGATTAAATCTCTCCTGTAGTCTTTCATTTCATTCTTCATTGCTTTGGGCTCTCTGTATTTTCTGCTGTTGAGGATCTGCAGCTAGATATTGCCACTGATCTCTTTTCCACTTCAGTATCCCTATTTATTATTGGTGTATTAAAATTTTCATTTATTTGTCATTCTGTTTTGGTAGATTGTATGTGTACAGGATTTTATCTATTTTTTCAAGGTTATTCAATTTGCTTACATATAATTATTGATACCAAAGTTTCTTATAAGCCTGTTTTTTTATGTTATTAGTTATAATATTTCATATTTAATTTCTCATTTCATTTATTTGGGTCATCTCTGTTTTTGTAAGTCAATCTAAGTATTTGTCCATTTTGCTTGTGTTTTTCAAAAAGATGATTTGGTTTTGTTTTTCTGTTTTCTTCTTTATTTCTGCACTGATATTTGTGATTTTCTATCTTCTACCATATTTGGCCAAAGTTTTTCTTTTTCTAGCTCCTTGATGTGGAAGTTAGGCTGCTTATTTGGGATCATGATTTCTCTTAATGTAAACATTGCTACTCTGTTTCTTTTTCAAGACTATCTTTGCTGCATCTAATAAGATTATCCTGCTGTGCTCCAATTTTCTTTTCTCTCATGATATTTTGTCCTTTTTCCTTTTTCTTGACTTACTGTTTACAAATATCCACATACTTGGAGTGCCTTTAAATTTTCTTCTATTGATTTCTAACATCATCCTTCTGTAGCTGGAGAAGATACTTGATAATGAATGTAGATAAATCTTAAAAAAAAATAATTCTGCAATGAACCATGACCATGCCTAACAGCAACTTTGAAATCTCCAAAAAGAGGAGGGGACCCCACAATGGTAATTCTATTAGGACAATGATAACACCATTAAGATCCAAATGAGCATGCAGTGGCTTACATTAATTATGAACTATATGACCTAATGGCTCAGGCTTCTTGCTAGCTAGCTCTTACATCTTCACCTAACCCATTTCTATAAATCTATAATTTGCCACCTGGCTCATGGCTTACCAGTACCAATATATCTTGCTTCTTCTGGCAGTGGCTAGCAGCGTCTCCTATACTCTGTCTTTTCCTTCCACTTTTCTCTAGTTAGAATGTCCTGCCTAACCTTATTCTGCCTTACTATTGGCCAAACAGCTTTATTTATCAACCAATCAGAGCAACATATATTCAAAGCATACAGAATGACATCATCCATCACCTCACAGACTTCTTGGGCAAGGACTTGAGACAATTAACCCAAAAATTTTCTTTTCAGGATCCTCTAAAGATGTCTTCACGCCAAGACAGCAGGAAGTAATTTTACAAACACAATACCCACATTCCCAAGAGGTGGAGCAGATGGTTTTTGGTCTTTCAATGAGTTATGCATGTTGTCACTGCATATGATGGTTGATTACAAGTTGTTAATGGTCAGAAAAAAAAAGCTAAACAAACGAGTTTTAGATTCAGGATTCTTGTTTTTTTTTGTTTTTTTTTTTTGTTTTTTTTTTTTAAAAGGAGGATATAGAAAAGGGTAGATTGTTGAATCTACTCTAAAAAAAGATCTGCAGAAATAATAGTATAAAAGGTAGATCACTGAATCTACTCTGAAAAGGAAAAAAGGAAGATATAGAAATGATAAGATAAAAGGTAGAGTACTGAATCTACTATGAAAAGAAAAAAGAGAGAATATGGATATGATAATATAAAAAGGTAGATTATTGAATCTACTTTTATAAAGGAACTACTTGTTTTAAATATTTTACATTGGATTGGATTTTTTATATTGTATAAAGATTTTGTATTGGACTCATCAAAATAGAATAAATAATTTTTTTGTCTGAATTTGTCAAATGTTAATGGACTGGACATTGTTAATATATATAATGGACTGTTTTTGTCTAAATCTTTCAAATGTTAATGAACTAGACATTGTTAATATAATTCTTGACTGTATATATTATATATACTTATTGGATATAGTTTTTCTTAAATTATTTACAAGCTTCTTTTATTATTTTAGACAAAAAAGGGGAAAAGTGGTAATATTGTTTCTCTCAATATATTGAGCACCTTAATAAATTTATCTGGGGTCAGAGAACCGAACAGCCACTAGATAGACATAGAGACCAGAAAATGGTGGCACACACACCTTTGATCCTACCACTTGGGAGGCAGAGATCCAACCAGATCTCTGTGAGTTCAAGGCCACACTGGAAACAGCCACGTATGGTGACACACACCTTTAATTCCAGGAAGTGATGGCAGGAAGCAGAAAGGTATATAAGGCATGAGAACCAGGAATTAGAGGCTTTTAGGCTTTTAAGATTTTTTTTTCCCTGAGACAGGGTTTCTTTGTGTAGCTTTGCACCTTTCTTGGAACTTGCTTTGGAGAACAGGCTGGCCTCGAACTCACAGAGATCTGCCTGGCTCTGCCTCCCGAGTGCTGGGATTAAAGGCGGCTTTGAAGATTTTAGCAGCAGTTCAGCTGAGATCCATTAGAATGAGGACTCAGAGGCTTCCAGTTTGAGGAAACAGGATCAGCTGAGAGATGACAAGGTGAGGTTAGGCGTGGTTTATTCTCTGATCTTTCAGAATTTACCCCCCAAAATAAACAAACAAACAAACAAACAAACAAATAAATAAATAAATAAAATGGTCAATCACTTGTCTCAAATTCTGTTGGACAAAGTGCAACCACAAAGTTGATGGCTAGCATCAGCAGCATACTTTCTCAACAGAAGCTGAGTTTAGAGTACAGAACTGAAGGACTAGAGGGAGCTGGATGTGACTTGTCCCCCATAGAGCCCTTCCTCTGTTACTCCCTGGCTTCACTTAAACAGTCTCCAGCCACCTCAGCAACCTTGGACATTCAGTCTTTCCGTTAATTCTTGGAATTGACTCATATTATTTCCAAGAAGTCCTTTCTTTTTCACATTTTAATTGTTTTGGTAAAGAACGTGAAATATATATGTATATGTATATATGTGTATATATATATATATATATATATATATATATATATATATATATATATATATGTATGTATATGTATATACACACACACACACACATATATATATATATATATAGTTTGTATTATTTATAATGCTAAAACATTTTTGAGCAATTGACATAAATCATGAGTGAAGACTATAAAAATAAAAAATAAAAACAGAATAGAAATATCATGTGGGACTGTGGAGATTCGTTAATTGGTAAAGAACTTGATGTGTAAGTATGAGGAAATGAGTTTTTAACTTGTAAGACACATGTAAAACCAAGCATAGTAGTTTTCATTCTATATGCACGGTGGATCTAAGTGGGATATAGGAGGCAAAAGAGGAGATATCCTAGAAGCCTATGGTCAGCTACCTTAGCATACATAGCTGTGAACAACACAAAAAAAATCATTCTCAGGTAAGATAGAAGGCAAGCACTGACACTGGATGTTAGCCTTTGATTTCCACACACATGCCTGCATTCACACACACACACACACACACACACACACACACACACATACACACACACATACACACTCACACACACAAAAAACACACATACACACACACACACACACACGGAGGAATGTTCATAGCTATACATACACATGAAAAAATGTAATAAATAATTATCTATATGGATACAGTCAACTTAATGATTCCATTGCCATTATGCATGGTACCTGTCTGCCCTTCTAGGACCTGATAAGGTCATGATGGAAAGGTATGTAGTTGCTATTTTCCTGTGAACTGGCTTGTTCATGTTCCACTTAGGTGGCCAGCTTCAAGGTTGAAGCTTTTCCTTTGTACACACTGAGCTGTAAAGAAGTTTTTATGTTTTTATATAATAGATATGGGAATGAGTTTTCTATTTAAATGGAGTGGACACTAGCCAAGTAGCAAACAATAATCACCAGTCAAGAGCCTAGTCAAACCGCCTCAGATGGTTCAGTAGAGACATCCTGGCTATTGATCCAGTTGCTGCCCACAGTCATTTATCTAATGTGAATGCAGTAACCTCAGGTTGAGGGAATTTGTACAGAGAAAATAAGCTCAATATAAACCTTACCATCACTGAATGTGGAAATGGACGTTATATTTTTAAGCAACATGAGGAGTACAGTTTGGAAAATACTGAAATCTAAAGAAAATTGGCAAAGATGTTTATTACAGGGCTTCATTTCCTAGTGACACGCTGCTCATGGCCCTTCCATTCATGTTCATATCTTATAATATGATTTAATTCTAGTGTTTTACCACCAATGACAGCCTCCCACCAGCATCTTCATTCACCTTCTCAACAACAGATTTTATCTAGAAATAGAAATATTTCACAGCTAAATGTGTAGCTTAGAGGTATAGTAACTGTCTAGCATGCACAAGGAAATGGGTTCAACCTCCAGGCACACACACACACACACACACACACACACACACACACACACACACACATTTTGTGGTTAGAATCTTAACATTTAGTTCAGAGGCATACACACTTTAAAAATATAGAGACAAGCCAGGCAGCGGTGGTGCATGACTTTAATCCCAGCACTCAGGAGACAGAGGCAGAAGGAGCTCTGTGAGTTCAAGGCCAGTCTGGTCTACAGAGTGAGATCTAGGACAGGCACCAAAACTACACAGAGAAACCCTGTCTTGAATAAAAAAAGAAGAAAAAAAAAAAGAAAAGGAAAATATAGAGACAATACTAGTGGATTCCTGTTCATTAAAATACATTGAGTATAAATAACATTGTATATTCAGCTGTACACCAATCTCTTACCATCCAAGGCTCAGGGAACTTTAAGGAAGAGAGGATGGAAAGAATATAAGATCAGGTGGATGGGGGAGGGGAGCTGTCATATGCAGACGTCTGGATAGGAAATGGTTACTGCACAGATCAACATAATGCAACTGTGATTTCCTGCAGATCAAGCCAGTCAAAATTCCAGCATGGCAGGAGGGTCAGAGGGGATAGGAAAGTGTGAGCTTAGGACTGTAGCTCCCAGGGACCCTGGCTGTAGTAAGAGAAGGGCTTCTTTGAAGGAATTAGAAATCATGGAATTTCAGTGTAAATACAGGGACTCTGTCCTTCCTGACTTGTACACCTCCAAAACCAGCCCTTCATTCTCCAATTTGTTTTCATAAGTGGAAACAACACTGTCTTATCTTGGTGCTTACACATTTTGTATACTTTAGGGAAACCCTTGCATCTATCAGTATTTAAGTACTCATTTGTTACCATTCTCTGTGGTCATTAATTCATGGGATAAAAACCACACAGCTATATAGAGGACCTTTGCTTGAACATCCCTCCTCAATGAGTGGGCAGCCATTTTTCAATTAGCAGGTGGTGGATATTTCTACACATGTGTTCTGATAATGTCACTATAGTTTTTTTTCTGTTTATGTTTTTAATTTAGAAAAACTTCTGAATATAAGAAAAGTTGCAGCATGGATGTGAGTGGGACCCTTAAGACTCCACCCCCATCAGGGGAGTTATTGAAGTTGACAACTGCTGAGGGAGATAAAGTCACTTTTCTTTAGGGCTTGGATGTTACTAGTTTGCTTATACTGTGTGACTGGCAACAAATCCATGTGACTGTGCAAATCACTGTTTGGATTCACTGGGTTACTGGTAGATACAAAGAAAAAGATACATTGAATGAAAATATATTTTCAATAAATTTTAATTAAAATAATTGTATTAAAATGGAAAAACATACTTTGAGACCCTAGAGCAGTGGACCATTTATAAATTTACTGTACCGTCTATAACTGGCCACCATTCTAAGTGCTATCTGAACTACTCACTGAAAAAATGCTGAACACAACACCCAAGGAGAACAGACTAATGATAAAATACACTGTGATCACCGGGTGTTGGTGGTGCACGCCTTTAATCCCAGCACTCAGGAGGCAGAGGCAGGTGGATCTCTGTGAGTTCGAGGCCAGCCTGGTCTCCAAAGCAAGTTCCAGGAAAGGTACCTGCCTCAAAAAACCAAAAAAAAAATAAATAAATAAATAAATAAATGAAATAAAATAAAATAAAATAAAAACAACAAAAAAGAAACCCAAAAAGTAAACGCTGTGATCATCCCAAAGTGTGGAAAGAAAATTGTACACAAATTCCATTATCATGTATCAGCTTATGGAAAATATCATTCAGGATTTTTATATAGAACTAGGCACTGGCATCTGCTTCTAAAAGGAAATGGTCAAAAGCATCAATAATTTTTTATGCACTAGCATTAAGATCAGGCCCTCTGGGTAGGTGGCACCCAGACTGTGGGACCAGGACCTGTCCTTAGTGCATGAGCTGGCTGTTTGGAACCTTGGGCTTACACAGGGACACTTTGCTCAGCCTGTAAGGAGGGGACTGGACCTGCCTGTACTGAATCCATCAGGTTTAAATGAATCACCAGGGGAGTCTTGGCCCTGGAGGAGATGGGAATGGAGAGGAGGGGATGGGGGAAGGTGGGGGTAGGGGCAGGAGGGGGAGGGCAGGGAAACCCATGGCTGATGCGTAAAATTAAAACACAAATATAATAATAATAAAAAAGACATTGTGTGTGTTCACACATCTATTTGTGTATATACATGTACATATGTGTGTGTGTGTGTGTGTGTGTGTGTGTGTGTGTGTGTATGTATAGACATATACACACTATATGGATACATGTACATGAATTTATATTTAATATATTTTAAAAGTTACACAGATGCATTTAGTAGCTATTCATCAGTTTTTGTCATCATAATTCTGACAGTTGAACCCTTTAAAGAACATGTATCAACTGTGACAAAAATAACATGTGATACGTGTGAGGTAAAAATACATATACTCACTATACATACAAGTTGCTATATTGCAATGCTAGAATGGAATCCAGGGTTTTACCCATCCTAGGCAAGTACTCAAGAACTGAACTCCACCCTATTTCTAATTTTTAAAACTCTTAGTTACATCTAAAAAGACTACTGACACTCCATGGAAAGAACATTTTAATAAATCTTCTCTTGCACTTGAGTCTAATATATATATATACAAGATAAGATTCTGTGACTGTAATATTTTCTCTTATATGTAAGGTGCTATCCAGAAATTTATACTCAAGTTTTTCAGGGTCATGGAGCAATCTTAACACTATGAAGCAAAGACTGTAATGCTGTCTCAAAAAGATCTATGGAAATTGTGATTCAATTAATGCTAACTCTAAATTACTATGGTAATGGTAAAGTACTATCTAATGGTGATTGAAACTAAGTGTGAGGTATCTAATTTACTCAACTAAGATTAATAAACAATGTAAATGAACAGCAATAGAGCACCAAGGTCAAATCTTTCAAGGTAAACCACTTTGTGGTGTGTCTTCAGGACAGCTACTGTCACTGTCGGTGTCTGTACTTCACTGTACTTGCTTGAGAGTGCTAAGACAGCTCACACAGGGCTTCATAGTATTTCCCATAAACTCCCGAAAGATTTAACAGCAGGGATCCATTGGCCAAATTAAAAGAAAAATAGATCTTTTTGTATAAATCTCAAAAAGTCTGCATTTACATGCATTAAGTTGTTCAAAATATAAAATAGATTCGAAAAGCAATGAAGCCAGCAAACAGATAAGGTAAGCAATCAAATTTTATTTAATGCTTCTTGGACTGAGCTGTCTAAATGTTAGAACTGGCCTGTCAGCTAATTCCAGTGTCCATTTTCTTGTCTCTATGTTAATGGCCACCACATTTTCTGTAAGGTACAGTTCAGACCTCCTCCATCTCACTTGTCTACTGCAGTCGAATAGCAACCTGGGTAACTTCTGAAAGAAGAAACCAGAACTATAGTCTGTCATAGCCTCTGACTATCAAGGTTGATCAGAGCACCTATATTAAGTGAAATCTGTTTTCCCTGGAGATGCTCTACTCTCCCTTAACCTTAATGTTGGTAAGTGCCATTGTAGCTAATTCACTTTCCCAATGAGATCCTTAAATCCAACCCAAAGTAGAGGACATTTTGCTTGCCCTTTACTTCTCTAATGGTACTAGACATTTAAGTAATTCTTATATCTCGGAAGCTTTTAGCTGCAAAATCTGGTTATTAGTACAAGTTGTTCTACATGCTTCCCTCTAGTCTATGAGGAAATCGGTATTCCAATATATCTTTTTTTTTTTTTCTTGCACAAATGTGTCTCTTGCTAGCATCTGTTCTGTCAAGCCTTTAGAAATTCAGAACTAGGTCTCTCGTAAAATGAATTTCTTTTGTAAATATTGAGAATAGGGACTTGAAGATCTTAAAGATTGTGCACAGCCTCATTAACCTTATTCTAAATTTACTGGTTTTGAAGTTACAACAAAAGTATAGTAACTTTTTCATGAAGTTAGCACAGGGTTCTTCCTTCCCTCTTCAGCTGACCAAGAAATTCTACTGCTCAACAGAATTCTCCGTATTTGAGTATCTACTCCTCTACTGAAAACCAAGCCTGCTTCCTCCTCCCCTCTAAGTTATTCTCTCCATAGAAAAATCTCACATTCTTTTCTTTCTGAGTAAACACATCAGGAGGTCATCAGAGGCAAGCAGGCAACAAAGGAGGATTTCTTCTTTACCATCAGATCTTTTCAGTCCTCCACCCCCACCCTACATCTTTCAGGTGCTGTCAGGGGGGTGGGAATGGAGAGGGGTTTGTTGAGATATGTATGTCTAGTGTCTTTTCTTTCATGTCACAGTAGCAGTCTGTCATCATCTATTTCTTGACCCTGTGCCAACAGAGACAGTTTGACTGCTTGGAGGAGCTCCTCCTTAGCAATTAGAATGATTTATATCTGGGAATTTTCTGAAGCAAAAGAAATGAGTCTTCACAATCCTCCTTCAGAGGAGCTATCTGCTGGTTCAATGAGTTACCTATGGAGTTGGAGCCAGAACCTGAAACTTAGTCCTCAAATATATGCTCCTTTTCAGAATTGGTCAACATGTTGCATGTAAGAGATCTGGGATTACATTTACCAAAATCTTACCACTTTCAAACCACTGGTGTTTCTCTTACAGCACTGAGTGTTTCAAACACTGCCGATAGTGTGGAGTTCAGTTAGGATGTCTTCTACGCTTCACGTTGGATAGAATTATCCATCCAACTTTCTTTTTCTTTTCTTTCTTTTTTTGTTTTTGTTTGTTTGTTTTTTGTTTTTGTTTTTTGAGACAGGGTTTCTCTGTGCAGCTTTCTGCCTTTTTCCTGGAACTCACTTGGTAGCCCAGGCTGGCCTCAAACTCACAGAGATCCACCTGGCTCTGCCTCCCAAGTGCTGGGATTAAAGGAGTGCACCACCACTGCCCAGCAACTTCTTCTTTCATTTTGGGGTCAGGTAAGTATCCACCTTCTCCTAGAGACCTGTGTTGGAATATCTCTCAGTTTATATTAATTGCTTTCCTTCTTTGTTTTCTTTGAAAGCCAAGAATATTTTTAGTCATGAATATAATTAATAAACAATGCTTACTGCAATTAAGGTTTTCAGATATATACTGTGTAATCATAATGCACATGGTTTAGCTTCCTGTTCCAGGGCTGTCTTCTTAGGAAGTCAGTTTGTCACAAAAGAGGAGTAGTCACTTTAGAAAATCAGAATTAGAAATTATCCCACTGCATCAATTACAACCTTTTGTTCATAATGATATTGCTAACATGTTAAAAACCAGTCTGAATCCCAAAATATTTCCCATTGGGTAAAGTGTTTGCCATGCAACCTGGCCACTCTGAGTTGGGTCCCTGGAATTCATGGTGAACTGACTGCTGAAAATTGTCCTCTGCCCTGTACTTGTATGCCCTCACACTCGTACATATACAGACACACACATTCACAAAGCAAATAAATAAAATAATAATAAAATAAAAATTTTTAAAAAGATCCCATCTTGTACTGGGCACTATTCTGAATAAAATATTGCAAGTCAGATACAATATGCTATCTTCCATAATCTTTTCTCTAACAAGAGAGGAAATGGGAATGAAGAAAGGCAAGCAATTCTGTGACAGAGGTACATGTGGGATGTTAAGAAACCCAGAAGAGAGACAGCCCCTCATTACCTGTGTTAATGAAGGTTGCAGACAAACAAAATATGAACATGCCTAAATTAAGCAGAGACATTATTTAAATGATGGTGGATAATTATTGAGCCACTGGGGAGGCTAGAGAACACAAATGAAAGGGTTGGTAGACAGGGAAAGAAGCTCGGCTGCCTGAATCAGAGCCATCAGCAGGCTGGCTTGGTGCTGCTGTAGGCTCTGTTAGACATAAGAAGCCAGAGGTTGAATGATTGTAGCTAATTGATGCTGGATTCCACATCTGTTGGTAGAAATGGATGCTGCTGCTGTGGTCAGTGCTGGTGTCAATGAAATGGGATTCTCATTGGTCTTGCTAGTTGTATACTTGAAGTTTGATTCATTTGCAGTGGTTACACCTGTTTAGCAGAGTGTAAACTACTGTGAGGCTAGGAACATGAATATTGGGTTAGCTTTACCATGATACACAGGCAAGCTCCCTTCTGAAAACTTCTGCAAACAGTCATCATTTGACATTAGCATACCCACACAGACTGGAACATCCTGTGTTGTTAAAAAACAAACACATAAATTATTGTCTACAATAGGAATCTTAGCCTAGGCAGATATCTTAGCAGGTGAATGTTGTGCAAGAATGTATGCCATGCAAGTTGGAGGATCTAAGTTCAAATTCCCTGTACCCACATAAAAAAGTGAGAATGTTTGTACCTCAATACTACCATCTAGAATTAATTTGTTGTTATTGTTTCTTTTCTATAATGATGTATTTAAAAGGGCTACCAATTTTTCAATATTTACACAGATAGCTACCTTGTGAGGCATTTAGTGGTCCTATACTAAATGTAGATATTAGGACAGGTATTGTGGTATAAACCTTTCATTTCAGTACCCAAGAGACAAACTGTGTGAGTTTGACACTACTGGTCTTATCTACATTAGGCTTTCAAGGCCAGCTAGAGCTACATGGAAGACTCTGTCTAAACAAAACATAAAATGTAGATATTAAATATTTCAAACTTAAAGACTCACAATTATGACTTTTGTAACATTTTTACACCATAACACTTGGTTTTCAATGTAAATATCCAGAGGGAACCTGTAACAAGCCAGAGCAAAGAGATCTAGGTATAAATTTGAGAGGATGTAAAAAAAAAATGTAACTTGCTAAGTGATTTCTTTTTTTCCCCCTAAGAACAAGATGAAGAATTGCAATTCTTCCCTTTCTTTTTAGTGAATACTGGCCGCATGTTTTCCACATACCAGGAATTCAGCTGGATTACAGGAGCCCAGGCTTGACTTGGCCCTGATGATCAGAAACAGAGGGCCATGGGCCCAAGTATTGCACCCAGAAAGGAAATGACTAGGCAGTGCTATAAATTCCCATTGTGAGGGTAAGAGAGAGAAATGTAGTAATTATTTTATACGTGGGTTATGGGACCTCGGGGGCTTGGTTGCCCCTGGAGAGAAGATCTCCAAGTAAAATGGCGCCCAATGTGGGGCAAGAGTTTCCACCTAAAACCTGAGAAAAAAGATTCTAAAACAGAACTAAAAACAGCTTCCTAGTTGTCTCTCTCAAGTTAGCAGCAGCCTGCCAGTTTGAGCTACTATGGCAGGTTTCTGGCATGTGCATCTGACCTGCAGTGTGGTGGGAATGAGGAGTCTAAAAGCGGCACTTTTCTCTGCTGCATGGTGTATTTAGACTTTGCTAGTTTAAAAAAAAAAAGTGGGGGGGGGGTTCTGGGCTATGCACTGCTTTGATAGAACTGCTTCTGATAGTTGATGGTACACATGGCTCCAGACGCAGACCCAGAGCTGTCGGTAAACTGAACCACTGCCACTTAGGGAAGCTGAGGTGGGCAGAGGCAGCAGCCACAGTGGCGTTTTAGTCTTACAAAGATGGATATTACACAGAGAATCTGGTTTATGTTGTCTTTGGGATTTTTAACTACAAAAAACGATTTGATCATAAAAGCTGTTGAATTAAACAAATATGTAAATTTTAAAGGCACCTTGACTTCAAAATTTGGATATAAGGATATGTTGCTTTGGAAAAGAGTCTCTGCTTTTGTTTCCACAGAAAGCCAGAGGCTGTAGATTTGCTCAAAATTAAGATACATCAGGTTTGATCAGCCAAGATCACCTGAAAGGTCTCCGATGACACCATGGCCCAGATGATCCAACATCCAGAATGGTTTCAAGGCAACTGGTTCAGAGGTTTACCCTCACGGACTACTCCATAATCCTAAAATTTTCTTTGTGTCCCCATAAGATCAGCGCCCCCCTCAAGCAGGAAGTAGTAAGAGAAACTATGCTCAATTTCCCAAAATTATTAAGCTGGTTTTGGAGATGGAATTGGCTCACTCCTTCTCTAAACCCATTGCTGAAAATAAAGGTTAAGAGATTTTTGTGTCCCAAAGCAGAAGAGCCCTCTGGTGTGGGACAGAAAAAAGAACAATATTTTTATTTAAAACAGTTGATTATAAATGAGATCTCCTTCTAAAGACGAAAAGAGAATATAATATAGATATAATAGGATGAAAGGGTAGATTAAGGAACTTACTTCTAAAGAGCAACAACTTGTTTAAAATGTTTTACATTGGTATAGATTTTAGTCTATTGATACAAACCTAAAGTTAATTTTGTTGTACTGTGTATATATTCTACTCGTGTTTAAGGTATTATGTTTGTATAACTCATTTTAAATTGTAATGTATAATTAAAAATAGATTAATAATTTGTCATCTATGATAATCATACTTATAGCCATGTTAGTTAAGTCTTCTAGGTATACATAGAGATATTTCAGATAGATAGGTAATCTTCAAATACTTCAAAGACCTACAGAATATGGGATTTAAAAAGTTTTAAAATTCAGACTTTCTGGACAGTGCAACATGTCTGCTCCTGGCAACACTGATTTACTTCAGAGAGGAGGATGGGCATTGAAGATACTTCATATCTTATCTTCACCTTGGCAAAAACAGCCATTTGGGCAAGAAAATGTTCTTGCCCAGACTGCTTGATTGACTAGACTTGCAGAACCCATAAAAAGGTGACTACTAAACTTTGCTTGACAAAATGGTCCTTCAGGTTCCTACTTCACAGAGGAAACTGCCAAACCTTGTACAGGACACTGAGAGAAGTGACCAAGAGACTCTAGCCCCGTGGGCTGAAGACAAATGCGCCAAATTTACAAAGGAACATTAGGTGACTGTCCAGGCTGCCAGCTGTCTCTGTCTACCCTGCAAGACTCCCAAAAGTTTCGTGCATCCTTCTCCTGTTTTTCAGGTAATATTATATCCTTCTGAGGTTTTTGATGTGGTTGAAGACTAGATAGTTATAATTTCCTCAGTTATGATAAAAGATAAGTTAGATATAAAACCTTAGACTCATAAATCTAAGGTAAATAAGGTATCTTCTTTTATATTGTAACTGTAATTCTTGCTTGATAATTGTTATCTAAAATTTTACTATATAAAAGTTAAAACCTTGTTTTTTGAAAAAAAAGGGGGGGGAGGTGCTTTGGATATCGCTCTGTATAAATAAAATGCTATTTGGCCAGTGGCCAGGCAGGAAGTATAGGTGGGACAAGAGAGAAGAGAATTCTGGGAGGTGGAAGGCTGGGACAGAGAGACGCTGCCAGCCACCGCCATGACAAGGAAGATGTAAGGTACAGGTAAGCCATGAACCAAGTGGCAAAGAAAAGATTAATAGAAATTTGTTAATTTAAGATAGAAGAAGTAGATAACAAAAAGCCTGCCACGGCCATACAGTTTATAAGTAACACAAATGTCTGAGTGATTATTTTATATGTAGGTTATGGGACTGCGGGGGCTTGGTGGCACCTGGAGACAAGCTCTCCAACTACAGAGAAAGCTCTGCTGGGAAAGTGATTTGCTATGCAAGCATGAAGACCTGAGTTGTACACTTAGCGTTTAAGTAAATAAATGAACATGATGGCAGGTGCTTGCAATCCTAGCACCAGGGACTGGACACACAAGGATCCCTGGCTAGTGTGCCTCTCTGATCAGAGAAAGCTTCAATTGGTAGTGTAAGAACCTGTCTCAAAAACAAACTTGATGGCTCCACAGGTATACACACACACACACACACACACACACACACACACACACACACACACAATATCCACTACACAGAGACATACACAAATTGCTAAAAGTCCATAATGAGCAAATCCGCATTCTTGAGGTCTAAGTCCCTGAAGACTGAAAAGCAGCTAAATCCCTAGCTGTGCATTTATAACCCCAAGAAGAACATAACCATAACAGAGAGTATTCAGCAGGTAGAGTGATAAATTCAAAGATCTCTAATTTCTCTAAATAATGATACTTTATTTTTATATTTTCATTTTTATTAAACTATACTAACATGATCACTCCCCATCTCTGTCCTGCCTTTAGTTAGTCCATTATCCTCTACCTCCAACCCTTCTCATGTGTTCCTCTCACTCCCTCTCAAGTTCGTTGCCTATTTTTTTTATTGATTATTATGGTTACATCTATGCACATGTAAATGCATAAATATATGGACAGAACCTGCTGAGTCTGCTTAGTGTTGCTTATATGTAACTTACATTTCAGGGCTGAATGAACGCTTTGTACTGAATCACAATTAGGAAGCACTTCCCTGGGGAAACTAATGCTCCCTTGTTCTACAGTCATGAGTTGCCTATAGTTCTTGCTTTATTGGTCAGGCTGCATGAAATTTCTCCTTTCCATATAAAAATGTCTTTTTCTGTTGGAAATAACTAATTTATAATACCAAATGAAGCAAGAGTTTCCAGTAAATACTATGAAATACCAAAAGGTTAGTCCAAACAGGTTTTTGTTTTTTTTTTTTTTTTTAGGTTTTAAAAAGTTGACAAGTGTCAACTTAACACTGTGTGATTAACAACATGTTTATTCTGGTGTGTTATGTGATAATAATATCATAAAGAAGTTATCTTTGAATTATCCTAGAAAATGCCTACAAGGTTGTTACTGTTTGATGTAATCAATTCTCTTCCAAACTTTGAATCTAATGTACTCCAAACAATCTGGTATTGACTAATGCTATATGCTATCATAAACATTAACCTTGGCTTTCACCTAGGAAATAGAGTCTTTAACTGAAACTGAGGCCATTTAGGTTATCACACTGGCCTAGAATATTTTCTTTCCTTTTTTACTTTGCATAATGTGAATGAATTTTATCTTGTTCCCTGCAATATTAGGCAAAAAAACAGCTTTTCTTGACTCTGCATGAGTAACCATTAAGGGCCATTTATGCAAATGTGACTATTTTACAAGCATGTCATCATCTGAGAAAATCATGTTAAAGTTTTCTTTAAAATCTCAGCATGATATAGTACCTATACTTCTATAAGTCTTCCAAAACCAAGCCCAAAAGAAAGGTTGTTAGCATTTACTTTAACAACTTAGAAGAAAAGATGCCTAATCTTCCATGTGAAAGGTCCCTGTTGGTAATTGAAAAATGAATTAGTGGTTAAGAACATGGGTTTCCCTACCAAAGGACCCATGTTTGATTCCCAACACCCACTTAGCAGCTTATTATTGTCTGTAACTAGTCTCAGAGGATTTGATACCCTCTTCTAGACTCCTAGGGAACCAGAACATGTGTGTTGGGCATGCATACATGCTGGCAAAAACCCTAGACACATATACATAAATTGTTTAAAGGAACCTGTTTAAATGTGGAATTTTTCCTCCAATGAAATATCTTCATTTTTTTTACCAGGCATGATGCCAAAGAGCTCAACCTTGCTTTGCCACTATGAGCACTAGGGGCATGCTAGCCTCCTAGAGTAGCCTCTGGTTTAGGCTTAAGGATGCCTGAAGTCTTATGGTGAAAGCATTCTAAAATGAAAAAGAAAATAATTGTAAAAAAGTATCATGTCAGGCAGTGGTGGCAACATGTCTTTTATCCCAATACTGGGGAGGCAAAGGAAGGTGGATCTCTGTGAGTTTGAGGCTAGTCCGCTCTATAGTGCTCCAGGGCAGTCTCCAAAGCTACACAGAGAAACCTTGTTTCAAAAGAAGGAGGAGGAGGAGGAGGAGGAGGAGGAGGAGGAGGAGGAGGAGGAGGAGAAGGTAAAATTTAAAAAAATTAAAAAAGAAGAATGACAATTCTCAGAACCAAACTATTTAAAAGCATGGAAGTTAATTCCTCCAGATTGATGCCTATACATATGAAATATATCCAATCCCATGTGTGTATGTGTGTGTGACTCTAGCTAATTTTTTCTCTTCTTTATATGGTAAAAAACCTACTAAGAGAAGTAACTCTACTACCAACATAATTTGCAATTATGAGTAAAAGAATATCTATTTTAGTCATTTTCAAACTTTTTGAATTTACATATTTATAGGGATTTAGAGTGGTAAACTAATAGCCAGGTGTTTCTGGGTACTAACTGCTTCTCAGTACAGCATCTCATTCATTATATCACCACAATGAAGCAACCTTTATAAATTTCATTCTCTCTGTGTGGAAGTTGAGGACTGAGATGGTAAATCACGTATCAAATGTTCACAATACAGAAGTAAGAGAGTTACTCAAATTCAGTTCTTTCTGACACCATATAAGTGGATTGCTTATTTCTATGACATAACATGTCACTTGTATACATATATGTCTAGAGTCCTTTTACAGGTCACATTCTAGAGTCAGCAGATGAAAAATAAAGTGGATATTTGGTGTTCTACTAGGAAATTTCCCCAAATTCTCTAATGAGTACACGTCCTAGAATTCTAAATATAATTAATATGTTCAAAGCTAGAATGTATCACTGTTTCTCTGATTGTCTATCAGATAAAGGAGCCTGATTAGAAGCTGTAATACATGACTTAAATACTGAAATCACATTATGAGTAGAAAGATACACCATCAGAAGTCCACAGAAATGAAGGAGCTGGGAAGATGGTTGAAAGGATAAAGCACTGGAATGTGAGGAATGTGGACATCCCAGATTCATGTAGAAACTGGACAGCACTCATAAGACAGAAAGAGAAATCTTCAAGGCTAGTTGCCTAACTAGACTCTCAGGAACTGCCAAGGTCTGGGTTCAGCAAGAGATCCTTACTCTTTCCTTGATAATAAAGTGCAGAATCAAGAAAGGTGCCTGATGTCAATTTTGAGAATACACACACACACACACACACACACACACACACACACACACATACACACACATACACACACTCACAGAGTGAAACAGAGACACCCCCACATGTGTGCTTACATATGCAAATACACATACATACTTGCATACCACACACAAGTGAATGTATATACCCACAAAGAAATAAAGTAACCCCATAGCAATTAAATGAACTTTTAACCTCATGTTTCCTCTAAGTCAGAGTGGATAAACTTAGTCCATATCATATAAACTATAAATTCTCCATCAGTATCTCATTTTTCTCTCTTTATTTATCAGAGAAGCAGGGTATCTATGATGTACATACTGAGCTTATTGTTATTAATTACACTGGTAACCTAGCACACATAACTTATAACCATTCTCTGAATACCACAACATGTAGAACTAATCATAACATGTCACCTAAAACTCCCATGTCTTCCCTTATGTCTGCAGCAGCAGTTGGTCACCAAGGAGCTGAAATATTATATTTGAAATGCCTATCCTGGACATGGTCTTGTTTTTGAGCTGAGCATCTCAATACCTTGCTAGCTATAAGCATAGTCTGGAACATGCATAAAATAATACTAGTCATTCCTTTTTGCATTATATAAGAAACTTTAATATCATATTTTATGCTTCTGACCAATGACACCCAGAATAGCAAACATATAATTATCTCCCTGAAACTTGTCTACAGAATATAGTCTCTTATAATGTCCTAGAATAAGCATTTATTTTGATCCCAAAACAAGAAAAGCAGTTTTGTTTAACTGAATATTTAACATAGTGACCATATAAACAATGAGATTTTGTGGAAGAATGATGAGCATTTTCCTTGCTTTATCTAATACAAAGTTCAATGTTAAATTTGGGAACTATTTTTAGCAATTAAAAGATGGTGGCCAGGCTTTATTTCTGAGCTATTTTACATGCAATTTCTCTTGACCTTGTCTAACTTACTTATTTCCACTTAGATATTTCAGACGTTTCTCTGTGTCAACCTTATTTTGATCAAAGCAAGATTGGAAGAGACAGAGAAAGGAATAAAAATAGTCATTACAATGATTAGGTATCTCTTTGGGGACTCATAAAATGTACTGCTAATGAATTCTACATATCACAGCTTGCCAAAAGGACAGAGTTAGAATTTCCTGCCAGATTTGAAGGTTTCTAACTGAATTATGGCAGATTTTTTTTTCCCTTAGGAACACAACACTGCGTAGTGAATGAGAGACACATGTTCTCTGGTGAGAGTCTTGGGGACATGATCAGAGCTGTGAGATGATCAGCGAGAAATGCCAGGCAAAGCCAATACACCAAAGGGAGGATTGTATACCCGCCTGAACCAGAAATGAGATTTTAGATGACCACTCTTTGTGATTACTAAGAGTCAGCCAGGGAAGCTTACAAACAGGAGGATCTCAGTCTGAAGGCAGAAAGGAAGAAGGACCCAGATGACTAATGATACTTAAAATTGCATCAAGTGATTGTGGTGGGAGTTAAAAATATGAGATTCACAAAGAAGCTTCTTTCTGCAGTCATGTGCAGGTTTATCAGCCACATTCACTGAGTATGTCTATAGTGAAGGGTGTTATTCAAGTCCCTGTCATCAAGATGAATGCCATTCCTTTCCTCATGAAATGGACATTTTACTCATTCACTGTCAGCCAACCACATCGGTCAGTTACCATTTTGATTGAATACAATTCTTATAAACAAAATTGATTGTTTTACCTTAGCATAACTTCATACAGCCAGGCAGGGTGTGGGCACCTAGAATTCTAGCACTTAGAAGACAGAAAAAGGGAGAGCTAAAGTTTATCCTTAGCTAAATAGTGAGTTCAAGGATAGCCTGGGCTTCCAGAGACCCCTTTAAAAAGATTTAAATAAATCTCCTGCAAGTGCTACTAACTAGAATTGACTCTCTGAAAGCAATCTCAAGTTTAAGCTCTGTTTGCCTAAGTAATTCTGTCTCTTAGTCAGTTTTGTTTGTTTTGTCCTAGTCATTCAAAGGCATCAAATACTCTTATAAAATCAGGGTGGCCCTGTGATGGTGTTCATATAATTCTAAACTCTACTTAGGAGAGAGGCCAGGAGGAAAATTGCATCATGGGTAGACATAGGCAGCCACATTTTCTCACTATCTATAAACAGATTGGAGTTCTCCTCCACATCTTCTGGCAGAAGTTAGGCACCCATTGTCGTGTTTATTCTGTTCACATCATCTGTTGGTATCAAGGGGCTGCAGTTTTATACCTTTGAAAATCTCTCCAAAAGTAACAACATGCTGTAGATAAGGACTTCAATGATGCAGTCACCAGACTCATGGAATGTAAGATCAAGGACATGGTGGTGATTATGTATACTGTTCACTTAATAATATCTCAAGAAAACTCTGTAAAGCAGCATGTTTGAAGAGTACAGTAAGTGTGACAATACAATCACTTCCTACCTGCCTCTTTGGAAATCTGTGTAAAGGACTCCACACCTTTCTCTCCATAGCTTCCTTCAGATGCAAGAGTAGACACATAATTCCATCCCAAGGCCTTTACAATGTCTACCATGGCCTGAGCTTGAAACGAATCAGGTGGGACCACTCGAGAGAAGAAGTCATAGCGCCGATCATCACTGAGCTCAGGAGCCGTGGATGCATAACTAATCTGAGGTATCTGAAATGACAAGAAAATACCATGTAAGAACACACCAGGAGGGTGGGACAGACTCATGTGCACTTAGGACAAACCATTCAAAAGACAGGGCTTGAATAGTGTATGAGTATTCTGCCCAGTTTCCATTCTACATGTCCATCTAGATACACCCAGACCTTTCTTAGAAGTAAAGGGCATTTTCTTTATTTTCTTGTTCTAATTTCTCTCCTTAAGAAAAGGGAGTAAGGACACCAGGGGGACACTATGGTAACCCTCATGGATAGTTAAGAGCAGAGACTTTTAATTAATTAATTAATTTTATAATTAATCCACCAAGTACTATGACAGGTACAATATCAAAAGAAGCCCAATTTCCTTATATCTAGAGACCAGCATAGACCACAGAGGCTATGGTTCTACATAGACAACATGAAGTATTAGCAGAGTCTTGAGGACCTGCAAGAACACATAGAAGTGACTTCTATGTGGTAATTCATTCCCCAAAGAACATTATAATATATCTCAGTAGTGCCCCCAGCCCAGGTAAGGAAGTTCCCTGGTGTAAACATTTCATTCTAGTACAGTGGTTCTCAGCTTGTGAGTTGCCACCCCTTTGGGAGTCTCATATTACATATCTTCCATATCAGATATTTATATTATAATTCATAATAGTAGCAAAATTACAGTAATGAAATAATTTAGTGGTTGGGGGTCACCACACCATGAGGAACTATATTGAAGAGTTGCAGTATTAGGAAGTTTGAGAACCACTACTCTAATGGATCTCACACTGGGAAGATCATCTCCACAGTGTCACACATTCTCCTTGGCTGCTGGTAGGCAGCTCTAAGTCATATTGGGTACAGTTCACAAGGATTTGAGGTTCTCTTCTTTTCCAATCAGTGAAGTATCTTCTCCTCTTACATGAGATAAATCTATTTAGTTGTAAGGAACTCTAGTGATTGTACCAAACTGAGGAATCACAGCAGGACATGAGGTATCAAATTCTGCTCTTTTCTCTTGTGTAGCTAATTTAGAGGATTATTTGAAATTTAGTTACTTGGTGGTTTTGATGCATTGATTCTAAGCTAAATCAAAGTTTACACATAGAGGATCTGTAACATACATATTATATTAGGTTATATTATATTATATTAATTATATGTCTGATTAGTACATATGCATACAAGTACACATACACACACACACACACACACACACACACACACACACACACACACACACATACACATACACAGAGTCTCAAACACACTAAGGAAATTTCCAAAGCCACTATTGATGACAAACTTCACTTGGAATCTGACATTGGTGTCCCTGTGTGAGTTACCTCTGCAATGTACTCTGTCCCTCTCCCAATGTGACCAACTTTTTCTCTCTGATTTCTGAAAGTTTGCAACCTATAATTAGCAGTACAAGTAATTATCTGCAAGAATAATGACATGACAATATTTTGTATAAAAAATCCTCTATCGTATTTTCTCAGAAATCTAAATATAATTTGATCTTTGTATAAACTGATCTGATAATTCATCTGTTTTGCCATAAACATCCCAAAGCCAAACTCACTTTGCCTTTCTGAGTTTGGAAACTTCTATTTAATATTGGCTATATCTGTTTTTCAAAGTTATTTTCATCTCTTGAAACATGGTTATTACTACTATAAACATCACTTCTCCTCCACCTTTAAAGTTCAACACTAGCCTCTTACAGCCTGACAGAAGTCAGATTTGCTCTGCTCCCCTACACACTGTGCAGGTTGGCTCCTCAGCACTGGCAAGAAGGCTCTCTGCCCTAAACTGGAAGCACAAACTAGTGTTAGGAACCTCAGAGTCTCCTGTTGAAGACTTTACCCGAGTAACTAAATTATATGGCTATCAAGTGGCACTGGGAGTAAAATGGAGTGTCAATAAGTGCTGGGATCAGAGCATAATCATTTGTTAGCTCATAGTTCTACTGCAATGAGTTAGTTGCATCAACAACTGTTCTCACAAGGCAGAGATGCACATTGTTTATTACAATGCTAGGACAGGACAGAGTGGGTATTCCATGCCATGGGGAATAATTATGAAAAAGCAGGATAGTATATAAACCATAACTAATATCATCCATTCTCCACATTTGGGGTGGGGGGTTGAGACAGGTTTTCTCTGTGTAGCTTTGTGTCTTTCCTGGAACTCACTTTGGAGACCAGGCTGGCCTCAAACTCACAGTGATCTGCCTGCCTCTGCCTCCTCAGTGCTGGGATTAAAGGCATGTGCCACCACTGCCTGGCCATTCTCCACATTTGACTTTTGTGGTTTTTGGAGTGTGATATGTCCTAAACAGCTCATGTGTTTTTAATACTTGGTCTCCAGTTGGTGACACTGTTTGGGAAGGTTCTGGGACATTTAAGACATTGATCCCTGAGGAAGTACATCACTGGACATGGGTTTTGAAGTCTTATAGCCTGTCCCTACTTCCTGTTGGCTCCTGCCCCACTTCTGGTTCTTACCCCACCTGACTACCTGGGTACCTTGCTGGCCTCTTGGCCTTCACATCATGACAGATTCTATCCCCCTCCAGAACTCCAGTTCCAAATAAATTCTTACTCTCCAAAGTTACTTCTTACCAAGGTACACTATCAAAGTAACAGAAAAATAACCAGTATGAGTTCCCAAATACTCTACAGCACAGGTTACTTTTCTCCGCTGTGTCCTCAAGCAAGGTAATAGTTTTACATTTATTGCAATAATGACTACTTTAGAAACCACATCTATTATATGCAGAACTCTTTATAACACACATATCATGTTCTATGAGTTTCATAGACAATCCATCATCTAGTCACCATCAGTTATTCTTCAGTGTCCTACATTATCATATCTTAGATTATACTACAGGGTACTATATTTTTATTAGCCTGTTTGATAGAAGGAGTAGGCACTGAGCTGCAGAGTTCAACCATGACCTCAGAATATAGAGCTTTAAAATTAATATCCTCACTCGAGCCTGAAAATGTACTATGCAAACAACCGAACTCTTAATTATGCTAATTTAAAAAATTTTACTAAAATATTTAATAATGAGCATAAAAAGGAAGGCCAGCGGATTATTAGAGTCTAAGTGGATTTCTGCTCACAGCATTAACTATGTCATCACTGAAAGTCAATTTGCGGTTCATTCTGTGACAACTGTTCAAACAATTTATTTAAACACCTGGGTGAAGCTCATACAAACACCTTAACAGTCTGGGCTATGTATGTATTTATAATTTGAAGGATTTAACTATTAACGAAAGAAAACCGTCACTGATCGTGATTCAGAGAGAAACATGGGAGAGGGGGGAGTGGAACTTGACAGTATTTTCCTTACTAGAAATGAAAAGACACAAGGCAAAGCATGTCAAGATGTTGCCATTAATTTTCATTTGATGAAATGTAGAAGCCTCATGATGATGCACAGATGTTGCCCCTGCCAAAATCACTTCCCACCTTTGAAAGTGAGTTAATAAAGATATACCCAGTCTACCACTCATATTTGCATTTACATTCTGGGGAAGAAACATCTGAATTACAGAAAACCACAATGGCAAAGCGTTTTCTAAACTATCCACCAATTACAGCTATGAAAATCTTGGTAAAATAGATTCCTTTCCTCACTATCACCTACCATTTTTCAACGATTTCTATCTGAGGTCTATCTCTTCCAAGTTTAAGGCCCAAATTTCTATTCAGGACCATGCACACATCCTCTTCAATATTTTACTTATGTCAACACCTGTCATATAATCCTAGAATATGGAATGAATTACAGATCACATGGATTTAACTTCTGAGATCAAAAGGCATTGCATAGAAATAATCCTTCTAATAATAGAGATGAAAGAGTGGAGAAATTTATGTGATCTGTGATACGTAATGCTGTGTATTTACACAGCAATGAGGTCTTGTGCTCAGCTTCTTGCTTTCAAGCAGATTTTCAATTTTATATAGTCATTGCTTTGAGGATACTTCTAATGTTTAATCGCAGAACTAAAAATGTATCTTATTATTATTCTTTTCTTCTGCTAAAAATGAACCTATCACAGAAGAAAGATTTTGTTAATGAGGATAAAATAGGATTAGAGGCAACTGCAACCTACCTTGTAATGAAGGTGTTTTGTTTTAGAATGAAATTTGTTTTGGAAAATGAATGTTATAATATTGCTGAAAAACACAGAAAATGACAACTACAAACACATGATATTTTAATCCCTGGTTCTCCTAGTAATGTTTTGTTAAATCTCCTTAGTGCCTTTGTCTTTGTAGTGTCATGCCAGCCTGCCTCCTGCCATGTTGCCTGCCATGATGGTCATGAATGTACTCATCCTCTTAAACTGTAAGCCCTTATTAAAAACACTTTCTTCTGTAAGTTGCATTCATCATATTTTTTTTTTTAATTTTGTTGTTTGTTTTGGTCATGGCAATAGAAAAATAACTAAGACACTCTATGACTTATTTGTCAGACATGCCCTGAAATCCTCTAAACAATACAGCCTATTGCCATTGCTGTAGTAGTCCATATGAACTTAACAGCAAGACCCTGGTGTTAAAGATACCACTAACTTTGTTCATAGGACATGAAAAATAAAGTTGGTATTGATGCAGAAGCTTCTTCTCTGCTGCCTAGCTTTCAGAATACAAGAAAGTACTAGTTAGGCTGCTGAGGGGAAAAATTGTCATCAACTGTCTTACCAAGGTATGTACTGTGAGCTACAATAAGGACTGGTATGGCAAGATGGGTGTAATACTGGTACAGATTTTAATAGGGATAAACATTTACTTTCAGTGAAAACCTGTGCCATGCACATTTGGCCACAAAACCATGAATGGTGAGCTCACAGGCTCCAGAAAGGAACCATTATTTTATTAAAGGAGCATAGTATCAAAGTGCCTTTTAAATTCATATATCTCTACCCAGAGATTCTTGCAGGTCTCAGAACTTACCTTATCAGAGAAGTTTCTAAGGACAGGGGATGATAATTAAGGCAGAAAGTCACAAATGGTCAAAGTGCAAATAATAAGGTGTCCATCAAGTTCTCAGCCATAAAAGGAGCCTTATTAGAAATATTACCACCCCTCCTGCTAATGATTAGGCACCATTGTGAAAGAGGAAGTAAACTTAGATTTTAAGATCCAATGGTCAGGGATAGCCAGACTGAAACAGTGTTTTCTGGTATGACAGGTCCTTTCCACTCATGAACTCTTAAAGCTGTGGTTGTTGGCACAAGACCTGCACAAGATTAAGTCAATCAACATTCCAACAGGAGATGGGGAGGTACCTATGAGGCCCCACCCCTAGCTGAGGAGCTATCCACAATTGATAGCTTTTGAGGGAAGGAAAATTAGTTTTCTTTATTGGTATTGCTTCTAGTAGGTCAATCAAGCTCTAATTACATGGTAAAACAGTCATAGGTAATGCAAAGCAAATATTGGAATTGATAGACTATAAAAAAAAACATATATTAAAGTGGGATAGGGATAAGGAGGATGGAAGGTGGGAGAAGTTAGGAGGAAGAATGCATGTTATATATGATTTAAAAATATTATATGCACATGTGAACTTCTCAAAGAGTTAATAAAAATATTATGTTTCAAAATTTTCATTCATTCATTTCCATTATTTACTCCCAGTAAAGTCAAAATTGTCTCTATGTAGGTTTTGCATATTGCTTATTAACTTTCTTTCAAAATAATTTTATTTTCATTTCATTATGTATGAGGTAAAATTGATATTCTCATCTACCTTTTTTGTATACACAAATATATTAATTTTGCTTATTTATTATATAACTTGGACCTGTGTTAAAATTATTATTAATTTGAACAGCTTTCAATTTATTTTTCTGGAATTTCCAAGTAAGCAAGTCATATTGAAATAATTTATTGCTTTCTTTTTTAGCCATTTTTTAGATTATTTATAAATGTGTTTGACTGTGTGGTTACGTGCATGTAATTGTACAGATTTCCAACAAGTCCTGAAGAGGGCATTGGATCCCTTGGAGCTGAAGTTACAGGGGCAGTTGTACTATCCCAACCATATCATACAAGCCAATTTAATAAAATTCCTTTTAATAGATATTAATCCTACTGATTCTGTTCCCCTAGAAAGGCATGACTAATATAGGCATCCTCACACTTGGTACTTCTAGAAATCCAGGTTAAAGTTTTCTATAAATGTATTAAGACAACTATTCAGCTTGATATTGAGCAACTTTTCACATTCTGATTGGTCATTTTTATGCTTTCATTAAGGAAAGATTTAACCAGGTCTTTGATCATTTTTTTTTAACTGAGGTATGTAGCTTGGTGGTATGATGAAAATTCTTGCATGTATTTGGGGGCTACACTCTACTATAACTATGATATGAATTATTATTTGGTTATAAAACTGAGGCACAGTTTTGGTATATCTAGATGTTTTTAGACATCATTTACCTAGCAGGTGTAGGGTCACAGAATTGTATATGTGGAGCTTATGGCTTGTCATCCAGACCTCTCTCTATGACCTGATGTGTGCCTTAGAGCAAAGAAAAACCATAAGCCAAAATAAATTATTTGTTTTTTGTGGCTTAAGTGAGAAATGTCCCAAATAGGCTCAGGTATTTAAACACTTAGAACCACTATTTAGAGAGGTGAGGAAGTTTTGGGACATGGATACTTGGTAGAAGAAATAAATCATTAGAGGAAACTTTACGAGTTTATAGCCTTGCTCTCAGTGTCTATGCTAATGGTGCATCCTTTTGCTTTTGTATTCTGAGCTTTGGAGAGGATGTGGAGCAAGGGGAACACTTCTCCACTGTTGGTGAGGGTGCAAACTTGTACAGTCAGTTTGGAAATCAGTGTGGCAACTTCTCAGAAAATTAGGAATTGATGTACCTCATCACCCAAGGATACCATTTTTGGGCATATACCCAAGGGATGCTCAATCATATCACAAGTGCACTTGCTCAACTATATTCATAGCAGAATTATTTGTAATAGCGAGAACACTGAAACAACCTACATAGCCCTTAATCAAAGAATGGATAAAGAAAATGTGGTTCATAAACACAATGGAGTATTACTCAGCAGTAATAAAACAATGACATCATGAAATTTGCAGGCAAATGGATGAAACTAGAAAATGTCATTCTGAGTGAGATAACTCATACTCAGAAAGACAAACATGGTATGTACTCACTCATAAGTAGGTACTAGATGTAAAGCAAAGGATAATCAGACTACAACCCCCAGCTCTAGAGAAGTTAAGAAACAAGGGGGACCCTAAGAGGGATACATAGATCACCTTGGGAAGGGGAAACGTAGATCTCCATAAGTAAACTGGGGGTGAGGGAGGAAAATAGAGGGCAGGATATGGGGGGTGAGAACATGAGGGAACAGTATGGTTGATCTGGGGGAGGGATGGAGTGGAAGAGAAATGAAAGAGATATCTTCATATATGGAGACATTTTGGGGTAAGGAAGAAACCTGGTGCTAGGGAAATTCCCAGGAATCCATAAGGATGACCCTAGCTTAGACTCCTAGCAATAGTGGGGAAGGTGCCTGAACTGGTCTACCGTGGTAATCAAATTGTGAATACCCTAACTGCCATCATAGAGTTTTTATCCAGTAACTGATGGAAGCAGATGCAGAGATCTACAACCAAGCACTAGGCTGAGCTCCAGGAGTCTAGTTGAAGAGAGATTATATGAGCAAGGAGGGTCAAGATCATGATGGGAAAATCAACAGAGACAACTGAACCACGCTCATAGGAACTCACAAACTTTAGACCAACAGCTGTGGAACCTGTATGAACAGGAGACAGTTGTGTAGCTGAGTCTGTTTGAGGGGCCTCTTGTAGTGTGACCAGGATCTATCCCAGGTGCATGAGCTGTCTTTCTGGGTCTCATTACCTATGGTTGGACACCTTGCTCACTCTTGATGCTGGAGAAAGGGGCTTGGTCCTGCCTCAACTGAATGTACCAGGCTTTGCTGTACCCCCTCCATGGGGGAACTTGCTCTTTTGGAGAATGGGATTGGGGGATGAGTTGTGGGCGAGTAAGGGGGTAAGTGGGAGGAGGGATGAGAGGGAGATCTGTGGTCGGTATGTAAAATGAATTAAAAAAAATTTAAATAAAAAAAATGTAAAAAAAAAAAAAGAGTGTAGTCTTATTCCACTTCAAGTTCCTCTCTATGCTTCCTATATGTGCTTAAAATGTTCTCTCTCAGCTTCCTCTTCCAGTTCCTTGCCAGCATCCCTCTACCATTATAGACTGTTTTCCTGAAGCCCTAAGCTAAAAGCAACATTTTCTTCCACAAATTGATTTTGTTATGGTATATTATCACAGCAAAAGAAAAGCAACTAAGAGACTACCTAATTTAAATCTTTCAGGTATTTTATCATGGTCATGAGATTAACTAATTTAATTTTCTGTGGAGTGCATGGTCTCTATACATGTCCTCCCTCTTAGGTTTTCACTGCATTTTGTTCTTTCTTTGTTTTAGAAGCATTCAGTTTTCAGGAACTCTATTTGCATACTTTTGCTTTTGTACTCTGAGCTTGGAGTACAACATCTAAAACAGTAACTTGTCCTTGCCAAGGCCAAGGTCAAAGGGCTTTTCTCTAGAATTGCTAACACACTATCTATGAAAGTAGCTTTGGGTTTTGAATCATGTCAAAGGGTCAGAGTTTCTGTTGTTCCAGAATCTCACTTTAAGAGAAAAGTATAAAAAAAACATACTACTTCTTCATATGAACTAATATAGACATGTTTATTCTATCCCTTCATTGTAAATAGCTGTGCATTAGTTCATGTATTCAGACTCAAGCTCTTTCCTGTGTAGAAATCTGTTTTCCCTTAGGGATCTGTATCATAAAAGCATTTTTTCAAACGCCACAGATTAAAACCTATTTCTGTAAAACTGAACAATTTTAAGCACTAATTAAATCATATTTGTCAATTTTGCATTTATCTTTATGGTTAACTCATAACTTTCCCCCCAAAATATGTGCTGCAGTTTAACCTGGAGGTTCTACTACTGTAGTAGTTCACCCTAAATTTCTCAGCTCTCTAGAGGTACTCTACTGCTGAGGCAAGGGCAACCTGCTAAAAACTCTGTGGAGTTCTTAGATGTTCTTTTTACTAGTTTTAAAAATTAAACAACTAGTATCACTTCATTGTCACATTTAAGAACTAAAACTTGAGATGGGAAGATAGCTCAGCAGAAAAACCATTTGTTCTCCAAGCAAGAGGATCCAAATTCAAATTCCCACTGTCCATGTAAAAATCAAACGAACAAAAAGGAAGAGTGAGAGCGAGAGCCTCTGAGTGCTAAGGATAATAATTCATATCCAACACGTAGTAGAGTGTAGTTCCCAAGTACACAAGAAAATTATACCATAGTACCAACTTACATGATTCAGTTAAATAAAATAGTCAAAGACCTGATTAAATCATCCCTCAATGAAGGCATACAAAAGTCCAATCAGAATGTAAAATGTTGCTCAACATCAAGCAGAATAGTTGTCCTAATACATATGGGCTTATTCACAGAAGATCACTGGGGCTACCAGTCAACCTTTATGTAATGATAGGAAGCCCCAGTTTCAGTGACATACACTGTCTCCACTGTCTCAAAGATATCAGGGAGAGAAACAAAGGAGAAATCCCATGTTATTTTTCTGTTCTGAGGATGCACATACAAACACATGCAGACATATAGATAGACAAACACTCCCTCTCCCCTACATACATACACACACACACACACACACACACACACACACACACACACACACACCACAAGGCTAAAACAAACTCAAGAAAGCATACTGGGAGGGGTAGTCAAATTCAATTATAGTAGTTAGAAATGTTCAGTGTATGAAAACGTGTAGATGTTTTGAATTTCTTCTGAGTCTTTAGAAATGTTTAGTGTGTCAGAACTTGTAGATGCTTTGAATTTCTTCTGAGTCTTTATGGAATGTTAATTCCAGATACTCAAGATGAAACAATGACACTAAAGGAAAGAGTTTCTTCTTCATTTATCATATTTCCTATACTCTCTTTTACCAAGTTTAAGAAATTCATCCATTGCTTCCTATTTTCATAATTGCATGGCCACTATACATTACAAATATATATTTACAGTCTCATTACCATAGTTATGATGTGTATATTAATTGTACCTTTACAGGAAAGGAAGCTATAATCAAGACAAACTGAGGATCTTTCTTTTTTTTTGGGGGGGGGGTGTTTCGAGACAGGGTTTCTCTGCGTAGCTTTGTGCCTTTCCTGGAACTCACTTGGTAGCCCAGGCTGGCCTCAAACTCACAGAGATCCGCCTGGCTCTGCCTCCTGAGTGCTGGGATTAAAGGCGTGCACCACCACCAACCAGCTGGATCTTTCAAATTTTAATTATCTGCATATATGTCTGAAAGTTATCCTTATCCTTTGCCATGTTGGTGAACAAGACTGTGTATTCATAATAGCTACTCTCTGCTTTAACATTTTCTATTTCTTAGTTCTCTTGGTCTGAATAAAATAATGTCTCCTCAAATCATTTATGTCTTCTACTATGTCAATAAAATAACTGTGTTTATATTTTCTTAATATAAACAAGGAATGTATAAATATTAATCAGTGAATCATTTGCATAAAATATATTCTTGTGATTTATTATAAGCATGCATTAATGTACAGCTTCTACAGCTTTTAGTTTTTATTTGCATTATTTGTATGGGTGTGTTTCTGCATGGGAGTATTTCAACATGAATGCTAGGACCTATAGAGACCAGAAACATTAGTTCCTCCAGAAGCTGAGTTCCAGGTGTTGTAAGCCCCCAATATGGGTTTAAAGGTAATAACTCCAGGCGCTTATAAAATTCACTATGCTTATGCAAATGATGCACAGGTTGGGTTTTGAAAGAAGCTCAGTCTTCTGTGCTGTGATATCTCCAGGTTACTTGAAGTGCTATTTCTCAGTTTGATAAACTGGTAATAAGCTGACTTAGAAAAAAGGATGTATATTTGTTTCCACATGAGACTATGTAGCTCACATGGGCTTCAAGAAGGGAGTTTTGTTTCTCCCTCTGGAGCTTAGATCTACTTCTCAATTTACATCAAACTTGAAGCTGAATCATGTTGTTTATAGTCTCATATTAATCCATACTGTGTTATAAAACACAGTCTAACAGCTCTTGGGAAAAAATAAACTGAATAGTTTTTCACACATACAGTGGAGCAAAGATCTTCTGGGCTCTTAAGAATTTCTTGTATACTGTAAATATACACCCTTCCTAGGCTCAGTAATTATTGCCAGAGAGAATGTACAAACTTGAGCAGGTAGATGACCTCAAGGAGATATTATCCTATGGACAAAGGAAGACAGATGCACATAAGAACTCACAGTACTCACAGTGTGTGCCTATGCCAAACCAAACCTCAGCTGGGAGAGGGAAGTGGGCATTATGTTACACCACTTGCTGGGGAGTTACTGGCAACTATTTGGTATTGGGAGAGGAAGAGACAGTTTTCTCTAAGAGTATAGTTCTGGTAAGTCACCCATGCTCCCTTGGAAGAACACATATCCAACCATGTTTGAGCAGCACAATTTGGTCTTGAATGGTTAAAATAAATCCAAAAACCAAAAACAACCCCACAAAATTGGGTCAGTAAGAAAAAGGGTAGACCTGGGAAGAATTGGGTGTATGAAAAAAAATCACATTGTATAAAATTCTCAAAGAATACAAAGTATTCCTTAGTATACAAAATTTAATTACCTGAACAGACTTTCAAAATGCCAAAAGTAGTAACTGCTTCCCAGCTCCTCTTGACATTAATATTGAAACTACAAAGTTAGTGTATAGCTTTGCCTCTTCCTCAACAGACAACCATGGTTAAGTACTTGGTGCAGTGCAAACTCACACCCATGCTCTTCTGGGCCTGTTATTCCTTTACAGCTGGCTGAAAGATTAAGCTTTATCCCTAAGGAAGAATCTCAAAACCACTGAATGTGAATGATCTCTCTCTCTCTCTCTCTCTCTCTCTCTCTCTCTCTCTCTCTCCCTTCCTCCCTCCCTCCCAACCATCTTCATACAAATAACAATAAAATAAAATTCTGCCATAACTCCAATGTTATTTTCCAAGCCCCAAGTCGTCTGACACTGATAACAAAATGAAAAATTAGTTTCACATAATTAAGTTTTGAGAAAACTTGTGCTCACGCTTCAAAATTATCACATGAAATTTATGCTGAATTGAACTTCTGTGATTATTTCTAAACAATCTGAAAACAAACAGGTAACAAAAGCAGCAGGAAAGAGGCTCATTTCTCAGGTCATCGGGTTCAACACTTCTCAAATCCTTACATTTAAGAGAAAAAGCCATTAGTGGTTCTGTTAATTTCATCTTTTATATTTGAAGATATGTGTATGGTTCAACAAATTTCACCTGAAAGGAAAAACAAAGCCAGCAAAAATCAACTTTTAGAATAATTAAATAGGACATTTATTTTTTAATGTTTTATTTAAAAATTGTTTTTAGATTTATTTTTAAGTATATTAACATTTTGCCTCTGTGTGTGTGTGTGTGTGTGTGTGTGTGTGTGTGTGTGTGTGTGTGTGTGTGTGTGCCTGATGCTCACAGGAGCTATTGGATCCCTTGGAACTCAGGATATGGATTCACAGAGTTGCGGGCCACTATGTGGGATCTGGGAACCAAAGTTCCGTCTTCTCCAAGAAACAGGGCATTGCATGCTGAACCATTTCTCCAGTTCTAAAACTGAATATTTAAATAACTCACATCATACACACATTAGGGAATACTTTCAAAACACCTGTATTCATAGCTCACAAATACAAGTGATTGGAGCACTTGCATGATTTTGATATTGAATAATAATAGATAAAGTAACCACATTTAGTGTCACATATCACTACTATGAGTGCTCTAAATTCTTGCCCAAATTCCATTATTTGTTCCAGAAAATAATGATTTATTGGAAGGTTAATAGATGGTGGGCTTTTTGTTTTTGTTTGTTTTGTTTTGTTTCTACAACTGTTTTGTTTTGTGGCATCAAGCTTCATAATTCTAATTATGCTCATTTCAACGTGTTTATTATTCTCTCTCTTCCTTCAGAGTATTTAACCTCATGGAGGGCAAGGCCCTTATGTTTCATCCCTTCATCACTGGACAGTGTTCTACTGGGAGAACTGGAACAGGACCAGTCTGTTTTGAATGAATTAGACAAAAAATAAATGGATAGGATAATGCTGAGAGCACACTATACTTTGGTGTGTCCTTTATGCACATGGTTCCTGTGGCCAGAGGTTTGCAAAACACCAGGAGTTATTGCTTCCTAGAGGGCAGGCAAGAGATGGCCAGCTGCATGCACTAGGAAAAACACTTTTTCTCTCCCTTTATTCTTCATGAAGATTTTTCTTGGGATTTCTTTCCTTCTCATCAGAATATAAAACAAGAAAACTGGCATGCTAATGATTTAAAGAGGACAGAGATGAAGTGAGGCATTTAGCAGCCTCCTCCCTCTGGATACCCTCATAGATCTTTGTTCATGAAGAGCTTGTGTTGTGGTGCCTATAGACTCCCCCATCTCTACTCAGTCTCATTGGGTTTCTTTAATAAATAGGTTGGACCTATCCTGACTTTTCCTTTGCACATAAGAAACAAGGTTGTCAGTTACAAACAGAAAACATGGTATTTGGGATTCTGGTTTCTCAGTTCTAACTAAATTTCTTTATTTTTGTTAACACTGTTACTCTAAAGTGAAGATAAAAAGTAAGGAAATCAAAGATGGGATATATTAACCAATCTAGAGAAAATAACTCATACATAAAGTATACTAAATCAGTCATTATGAGTATGTGATATAGCTCCATTTTCTAAGTGTGGGTAAGACTGAGGCTTTTCAAATTTAATTTTATCTCATAATTCCTACATAATCAGCAACTAGGCAAGCTGATCTCAGTGCTTGGAGACATACCCTTACAAACATTAGTTTATTGTCAACATCTGTTAAGATAGTGCAAAAACTGTGTCCAGATGTGCTTCTGCCTACATTAATACATGCATTTAGAAAATCAAAATGGATACCATTACTCCAGGACAAACTTAATTCTTATTATAAACACAGTACAGAGTGTTTATATCAAGAAAAGTACAGGGGCATTTATCCAAAATACAAGGGAGGAAGACAGTTTTGGATTTTCGCTCTTGCACACTAACCTTTGTTCTCTGACAGTCTATCCTTACCCTTAACATAATACAGACACCGTGTTTGACAAGGTCAGTCATCTGGGGAACATCATATTTCTGCAAATTTGAATAAAGTCTCTTTGTTCCTGGGGACTCTGCTTAGCCTGTGAAGGCAATACAAAATATAAGAATACTTGTTCCAGAGGGCAATTTCCACAAACATTGTAAAAGGCAATTTTTGAAAGTATCATGTGCAATTAAGATAGTGCTCCAGTGTACCTGTAGAGATATTAATGAACTCCCAGTGGGGCATTATTAAGTTCACAGTCAGCAGTAATTTTGCTCTTATTTCTTATTAAGCTTTATTGATATGGACCCCCCCCCCAAAAAAAAAAAAAAGGGAAAATGGTTGAATAATCCTTTCAGGCTTATTCCTTGAAGCATCACTCCTTTCAATTTGTAATTATATCCTCCTCAGATACCATCTCTTCTCATATTAGGATAGCCAAGCAACCATTCTGAGTTTTAGCAGTATTGATGCCCAAGTACTGCAAGATGACTGCAGCTTTTCATTTAGTTTGAACTCTAATTTTATACAACTTTACTCATGATGGAGATCATTGCAAGTTTTTCTGACTCCATTTCCACATAATGTTTACTCCTTCAATTATAAATCAGTTATGACCTTCAACATATGCTTAACTTGAGGCCCAAGAAGTTTTGTTGGGGGTGCTGCACATCATGCTTATCCACAGAACTTATTGAGAAATATGATAGTATTATTTCTGTGATTTTTTCTGTGAGTTAGAACATTAGTAAAATATTCATTCTATGTCCACACAGCACACATTTCCCTTCTTAGATAGCTCTCTAACTTACATGAAGGACCACATCCCACCCACCCCCATCCTGCTACATACCCATTTCTAGCCATATTCAGATTTTTCAGAATTCTATTGCTGACTTGGCTGACTCAGTCAGCCTACAAAACAGGAGGAGCCATCTAACCTAATCTGGACCTTGTGAAACAAGAGAGAAGGGGCACTGTGTAATCAGAATACCTAAACAAATGCAAATTGTGTGTTTTCCTGAAATGACTGGAAGAACTGGAACAAGCCTATGGTGACTGATGAAGAAGGTGTAATAGAAGGATTTTGCCAGAGTAAGGAAGACAAACATCGGTGGCAGCTCAGAACTGGGGAGACACAAGACCAGAAATAAAATACCATCCAGATGTGGGACTGGACACATAGCTCAGCTCTTCAGATGCTTCCAACTTTTCTAGAAGACCCAATTTAGGTTTCCGGCTCCCATGCTGGGTGTCTTACAATCATGTGTAGCTCTGGATCTATCCTCTGTCCCCTGAAGGCACTCTACCCATGTTGCATATATGCAGAGGCAGACAGACATACCAAACACACACACACACACACACACACACACACACACACACACACACACATTTAAAAGCAGAGTAAAGATTGTTTGGGCAAGATGTGCATGTGATAATCCTTCCTTCTACAGCTGAACAGTATAGTATTTTGTCTTGTGAGTCTTTAGATTGGCAAATAGCTCAGATAGGATATACTGGCACATTTTCATATGAACTACCTGACCATTATCTGTTAAAATTCATATGCTTGCATTCTTTAATTTTTCCTTATAGAGCTAAATCAGATCCATTGCCCCCTCCAACAGCATTGGTATTTACTGATGGCTATGCTTCAGGCCAAGCTGCACTGATTATTGATGGTTTTAAAGAGTCCCTTCCTACACAGAAAACCCCTGCTCAGAGAGTAAAATTAATAGCAATAATTACTGCCTTTGAGAGACTTAAAGACAGAACTTTTAACTTGTGTACTGATTCACAATTTTAAACTTGCTTTCAAAATTTCAGGAGTTAATTCAATCTAGAATTCATTTTTTTCTTTATTGGTCATGTTCAAATACATACAATGCTTCCAGGTCCCATTCATGAAGGGAATCATGGCTGATTTTCTAACATGAGTCACAGCCTACTCCATGGAAGCAGTTCAGAAGAGCCATGCTTTGCACCATTAAAATGATAACAGCACTTTGTTTTCAATTTCATATTCCTCACAAAAATGCCAGATCCATTGTGCACAATTGTAATGTCTGTCCAACAAATTGTCTCCCTATGGGAGTTAATCCACGAGGCCTACATCCTTATGATTTATGGCTAGTGGATGTAACTCATGTTCCCTTCCTTGAAAAATCAGCTTTGTTCACGTATATATGGATACCTATTTTCATGTCATCAGTGCTACAGCCCGATCTGGAGAGACCTTTAAAGATACGGTACAGCATTTTATTTTCACTGTTTTTCAATATTTAGGAATGCCCAGAGCTCGAATCCACAGGTATTCTTTATAACCCCCAAGGCAAGCTATGGTGGAAAATGCTCACCATACTTTAAAAACTCAAATATCCAAATTACAAAGTTGAGATCTTAAGTACTCATCTTCCCTTCATAGTTTAAATCATGCTCTGTTTTAATCATACAAATATTCACAAAGATAATATGAGTTATTTCCTCAGACACTTCTCCACAAAAGTTATACATAAGCCTCTAAGACCTCCTCACTGGTAATTGGAAAGTTCCTCATGTTCTAATGTCAGGAAGAGGATATGATTGCATGTTTCCACGGAACGCTGACTCATCTTTATGGTTCCTGGATCACTTGATCACACAATATGGCCAGGCCGGAGGCACTCCAAAGCTGCCAGTCTAAGTACAGGCTGTCATTTATCTCCAGATTCTTAATAATTGGACCTTGGCTTTATGAATAAGTAGATACAAAGAAAAAGTTTTCTCTTCAGAACTCCTTGACTACATGTTCTATCATTAATAAAAATAAAATTGTTCTAGCAGAAATTCTAATAATTTAAAGAGTTATAGGTTGTCATCCTCTTGAACACAGATGAGCTGTTTAGCTGCATCCCTGCACCCTGTCCTCCTGCCCACACCAGCAAGTTCTGCTACACTTTGCTTGTTGCCTCTCAGCACAGACTGATTCAAATTGCTGCCTGCATGGACAACACATGAAAAAGCCTTTTCTTCCCAGGTTTCCACTATGTTCCAGCTTTCTATACCCTCAACTTCATCCCATATCAACATGAAGCAACCATGAGTGAATTCTACACCCCTATGTCACCACCCCTAGAGACTGGACTGCCTTTTAACAAATGTTCAATTATTAGTTGTATAATTTCTGCCCATGATTCTAAATGTATATGCTATCAGACATTCTCCATATGTATTTCTGACAATTGGTCTATATGTAAATCTTGCTAGGTATAACTTGATATTGTCCTCTCATAGCTAAAGGCTTCATATTTCCTTGATAACAAATTCTAATTTAGGTCAACTTCAACTGCAGCCTTGGTCCCACAGATGCTTATCACTAATTCAGGTAACTCTTTATCTAACAATGCTTAATTAAGATACAGACTAACCAAATTAATACCATTAACCAAACATTATTAGATACAATTATATTCTAAACCAATCATCTGCTTTTGATGATTCAAAATCATAATATTTAGATATACTTGACCATATTATGCCATACTAGCTAATGATAGATTTTTTTTTGTTGCTCCTTTGCTCCCTTTTTGGGACAGAGATAGTTTAATTATATACAATTATACCTATTAGATGGTTATCCTAATTCCCAGTCTACCATCTATATAGATTATTGATTATAGATATATTTATTGATTATAAATATATATTATTGATACAAATATTGATTAAATATCACTTCCAATTAGCCATTACTCGCCTTTTTTCCAGTCATCTCCAAACTTAATATTTATCCACATTATTTGCTGCTCTAGAGAGAATTAAACATTCTTTTTTTTTTTTTTCAAAACTAAACAAAAAAACTGGAACTGCTGTGAGCCATAGAAATATGAAGTAGAAATTCAGCTGACTTTGGCAAAAGCTAGTACCTGGAAGGAGCCAAGGGACTTTCCAGAGGATAAAGCCAAGTCTTAAGAAGTCTTGGTGATACTGGCTTTTGAATATTATCCATTTCCTGCTATGAATTTATTCTTCTATTGTAGCTTTTCCATTCCTAGAACAGTGCATTTGATCATTCACTGGGCACTATTTCCCCTATACAATTAAGGTATTTGAATACTTCCCCCAACTGTGACACAGGCAAAACTCCTTTTTTCCAGGCTTTTGTTTTGACTTACTAGCATTAGACTCAGATGTCTGCCTTCTGTAGTTATCTCCATTAACAAGTATCCAGAGCCAGGGCCATCTCCTGACAAAAGCATTTTATCTGAGATATTTCTTAATTCCAAGGACAGACTGCAGACAGATAAACATTCCAGATCACCCACTAGTCTCCTGAAATAAGGTAAATATCCATATGGAGACAACTGCCAAGGTTACCTGGATATTAGGTACAAGGTTTTGTTTCTTGTGCAAATTAAGCTTAACCCTCCTTTCTCTCATAGCCTTAATGGTATCACTATACTTCCCCTTTTGTAATTAACTCGGAACAAAAGGGCTTTCACATACCACTGCATTAAACTATGATGCAGGCTTTCTAGCTATGGAGCAGAGTTGCCCTGCTCTACCAGAAAGAGGTGGAGCCAGAGAATTGCAGATTACAGGATTGTATGTATATTTAAACTGGACTTGGGGGAGAGCAGGGGAACAAAAATAAAAGGAACTTATGTAGAACAATGAGAAGACAGGAGAGGGTAGGACAGAGAGAAGCTAAGTATGAGAACAGATTTGAAGCTTGGTGTATGTAGATTTATTCAAGAATCAAATTAATTAATCTGCTGCTGGTAGTAACTCTTCTGAAACTCTGGCAGAAGACTATAGAAAGGCCAGACCCCAATAGTTTTTGATAGAAATTGTCCTCAGACAACCATAATACAAAGAAAGAAAACCTATTCAAAGCAAGGGTTTATTTTTGTGCTCCTAATTTCATTAGATATGACTATACTCTAGATCCCATTCAGGTTTCAAGACTAAAGTCCCATGAGAAGAAATTTAGTATAATAGGTACTGAAGACTGAATTTTCAGGCTGTCATTAGCAATGTAAGTGTCAAGTAATCAAGATTTCTCAGTCTCAGTTCCACTCTCATGTGTGGGGAACAGAGGAGCTCCCCACTATAAAGAAGGGCATCCCCTAACCTGCATATTCTAGATGCTAGTAGCATGTGCTGTTCTCTTATGCTGAATGGGGAAGATAAAATATAACATTAAAAGTAATATTTGACTGAATATTTTCTCCCCACCGCCTATTTATGTTCATTTTATGGTTAATGCTCTTCAGAAGCCCCTCAGTAGGAAGCACTGTCCTAAACAGAATACAAAGAGTCACTGAGACTGGATTAACTAGTGAAGGTTGAGAGCTTGCAAAAGATCCAAGAGAAAATAATTACTCAAACTGATCTTGAGAAAGAAGGTAGATTTCTACCAGCCACATAGGAAAGGACATGTGCTTCTCAGTGAAGAGAAAAGGGGAAATGGATGTGTAGAATAATGAATACCCAGGATTTGTTTGAAAAAAATTAGACAAACTTGTCTGGCTTAAGAGTGGAATCTATGATTCCACTTGATTAACATCTAGAGGAGAGGATGTAGCAACACAATACAATAAATACATTTCTCATCTAAATTCATTTGGATCCTTATGATAACTGTTCTTCCTAATAAATGAACATAATCTATCAAAACATACATTATTACACTCTTGGAAGAAAACTCAAAAGCTATGAAATCCCAAATACTTCTGGTGTCATAGCTCCCTAAGAAGCACCTTCATTAGTTACAGACTTCACTCAGCAAGGATTCCATTAGAGGGATAATCACTGTTTGGTCTACCAGGGTCTGCAGGAAAGGGTTCTCATTGTTTCCTTGCAGGCCTGAAGTAGGCCACCCCCTGCTGCTCCTGGCAATAGAGAATTCTCTCACTTTGATGAGAAGATCTTTGTTACCTGCAGATCACAGGTATTGGTGAATAAAACAAAATTTATCATGTGTCCATCTATTTTTTTTCTCTTTGCCTTCCTTCTTAGCTCCTGGGAGAGAAAATAAGCATAGAAAGGGAATGAAGAGAACAAGATACAAATGGTAAAACTTTCGGCAAAGCAAAGTCTGAGCCAAAGAGAAACACAATAATAGCCAACAGATTCTGATCATATTAGTATGTGTGTGTGTGTGTGTGTGTGTGTGTGTGTGTGTGTGTGTGCATGTGTGAGAAGGAGAGAGAGAGAGAGAGGGAGAGACAGATATACAGAGAAGCAGAGACAGAGATAGAAGACTGAGGGACAGATGGAGACAGAAAAAAGAGAAAGAGATTACAAAATGGGAGGGAGAGAGACAGAGACAGAGGTAGAAGAAAACAAAGTTCCACTGTAAATTTCCAAGCTGGAGTAGCCCAGTAGGTTCTTTGTTTCACAAATGTTGATTTGTTCTAGAATCTCTCACTTTCAACACTCTTTCCCTGGATCTTGCAGTCTCAACTTTTGCTATAGTATCTCCTGCCACCACATCATCTTCCAATTACTTTGATTGTTACTTTTTTTCATATGTAATTGCATTTCTGCTTGACTGCTCACCCTAGAGAGTGAGGGAGACAGGGAATATTCTCCATGGTGGCTAGGCTGGTTGTGTTTATAACAAGTTTGGAAAAGAGCTACAAACCTCCTCTATGATGCACAGCTTCTTATTAAAGGGAAGTCTTGGCTGGACTTGGGTATTTTGTCCTCTTTCTGACCTTGTCTTTTATGCCTGAGGTTACAAGGGGAATGCTAACATATTAAGGCATTCCAAATGGTTAAGGACGAGATGCTCCTGCTAATGGATTCAGATCTTTACCTTTGTAGAAATAAATGAGCCTTAAAAGAGAAAAACAATTTATCTAAACTCACAATGTCATATAGTTACAAAAACAGTTAACTCTCATTGTTTGTATTATCTACACTTAACTCCTCAAACCACATCCTGTTCTGTCAAGCTATTAGCCCCTTCATGTATTAGTTTCTACCATTTTAATGTCTCTTTCAGAATATTTAAGCAGTATTACAAACTAGTTTTGTTGAAGAAATAGAAAATCCCAAAGATCGCCTGTCTCTTTGCTTTTATGTAATAGATAAACTAGCAGTCCATAGATGGCTTGGCAATTCTGGCTCTCAAGAACCCATGTTTTGTATTTCTGCTGTCACCCTGGCTCATCCATTTTGCCCTCAGTATCATTCAAAGTTCTTGACATCTGCTGAAACACCAGCAAATGTAGATATCACTGGCAATGAAACTGGGGATGTTGGGAGGAAACAAGTGTACCCTTGTAGAGCTGTGATTCCCAGACACTGTCCTATCTCTTGCACAGTGTTTGACCTATGTGTCATTCCTAGTATAGCCTCTTGAGTCATATCTAGTTGCAAAGACTTTTGAAATGTCTAACTTTTTGTCATGCATTTTGTTAATCTCTCAAGAATTAAAAGTATCCAATAAAGAAGTATCAGAAAGAAAAAGATAATTTATACCTGTGCACATATAGTCAGTACTAATTGTGCTTAGTGGGTTCTAACAATACTACTAATGAAAAGAAAAGAGAACATAGATTTTTAGAGTGGGACTTATTGGGCAGAGGAATTTTGGGGGAGATGGAAGTAAGAAATGAGGTGGGTAGACAGGATCATACTTCATTGTATACATGTAGAAATTTTTCAAGGAATATGTTTCAAAAGTAAAGAAAGAAAATAATTTTTTTAAAAATACTTAAAAAGAGAAAGTAGCCATCTTTTGACACTCAAGAGTGCCAGAAGGCAGCAAAGGGACAGAAAAAAAAATTGCAAGTTCTCATTGTTGGAAGATATCCAGAGTTCTGCTAAGCCTGTGCAATTAGGAGCTACACACTGGCTTTGGGCAAATGCTGAGGAATCCTGATATTTCCACCGGGAAAGCAGACTGATAATAGCTACCCAAAAAAAGGCTACCAACTTCCCATGTCCACACTAGAGCTACTAGCATCTATAGAACTAGAGATTTGCCACCTAAGGCCTACATGGAAGATGAGATGTTAGACCTGAAACCCATGACAATCCTTCTGAGTGCTAAAAACTATCATTTTAGAGAATCTAGAGGACCCTGAGTTAGAAGTGCCTTAAAGGCCTTCTACCTGAGGACTAGATTTTATGGTACTAGAAGTTGTCATGCAAGCTTCCAAAGGAGGGAAGTAATAGCAGTCCTACCCAGCTATGATGCAGATGAACCATAACAATGACCATCATGGCATGCTAACCATGATGCATAATAACAATGAATTGGTATCAGATATATCTTGGCAGTAACCAACAGGTCTTGAATTGGATTTAAGATGACATCAATAACAGGGAAAGCATGCCTTGCACGAGAAACTTAGCCAATGAGCCAAGGCTAATAAGTTATGGATCTTGGAGGAGAACCGGGAACCACCAATTTTCTAAAATAGCACAATGGGCCAGGCGGCGGTGGCGAACACCTTTAATACTTGCACTTGGAAGGAAGAGTCAGGTGGGACTCTGTGAGTTTGAGGCTGGCCTGGTCTACAGAGTGAGATCTAGGGCAGGCACCATTACTACATGGAGAAACCCTGTCTCAAAAAAACAAAAAAACCAACAAACAAAAAAATAGCACAAAGCCCAATGACACTCTAAACATTTTTCCTTATACCCACAGATAAATTTAATCCTCACCTAAATGCATTTATTAACAAACTTAGTTTATTTGCCATGATGAAAGAATATGTGTGTGGAGGAATGAGTGAGTAGTGACATTTAGAGAGTAATAGACTATGGTAGAAAATGCAGATATCAACAGTGGAGTAAGAAAAAGAAAACAAGTGTAGATGGAAAGAAACAGAAAGGGCAGTCAGAAGTAAGACCACCCCAAAGAGTTTTCTGGTGTAATCATGTCTGTGTGAATCATGGATAATTTAAAGTTTCCTATGATGTTAATGCTACCAAAGTCATTCTCTCTTCCTCTCCCCTAGTCTAAGTGCTAGTGAAACAGTATATTTAAAAGAAAACATTGACAAACAAGATGGCATGGCGACTTCTAGGTGTGTCAAAAGACTCAGCATTCTTTCAGTAACCTGACCACCCTCCAATCAAAGTCAACAAACCCCAGAGTTTCCCATGTAATCAGTGGTCCCTAATTTTCAGTTCACCCTGTCTCAGCGTTCTGTGTCTGACTTCTATTAAATACTCATAGTGGGGATTTTGTGTGGCTATGATAAGAGGCAACATCTTTAGAGAACCCCTTTCAAATTTGAAAGTACCAGAACACCAGTCTAACACCAGCCTTACTGGATTCATCATTACTCAAGTTCAGTTAAGGTTGAAGGCACATGGGTTCAAATGGCTCATCTTCACAAGGGGCTGGTTGGGTTTTCTTTTGTTGTTGTTGTTTGTTGTTTGTTTGTTTGTTTTTTTACTATTCTTAGGCCAGTTTTCCTATGTTCCCAGGATATGCTGATCCTCTTTGCTTCACAGAAGTACAAGAGAGTGATGTTTTTATTCTTCCATTTCCTCACACTGCACAGAACAAATTATAATTAGAAAAACACACAAGGGGAAGGTGACAATTCAGTTGTCCGTTTTTATAGATAAACCCCATTTCTACCAGCACAAGTCATTCACTCTCAGAATAGATACTGAGGAGATGCTGTAGTTAGCTGGTTCACTGCCCTGAGAAGAATTGAATTGCTAAGATGACAGGGACCACAGTAGCAGAAAATGTGAGCCCTGTAAATATCATCATGGCCAACAAGTCTCTAATACAGGTATGGAGTGATATGATACATAAATAGCCATTTTGCAGAATATCCCCCCAAAGGCCAACTAAAGCAGCAATGTCAGCAGATCAAATGTAGCTCAACAGGGTTCTCAGTGCTAAATGAGAATAAGTGTTCCAGAAGCAGAAAATAAGCAAATAGGCAGCTTGTGATAGGAATATTTATAAAGCCCAGCCTGGCTTGAGAGTTCAGCTCAGTGTGGATCAAGAGCATGTTATAACCTTCTTATCTTTAGTCATTTGGAGAAAAGCTCTAAAAATCTGTTACCCAAGAAGATATTTTTAAATCTCAGATTAATTTTTCCCACCACAGGCAATCTTTATTCTCTGTGCGCACTACAGCAAGTATAGAAAAGAACCACAATGAAGAAAATATATTGAAAATGGTAAAGTTCGAAAAATATTAAACTTACCCTAATACATGTGGGTTTCAGATACAAAAGGCAATAATTACCTAAGTCTCCTTGGCTTATATTGTGTATATCCATATATATTTCCATTGTATAATCCATATCCATTACATACATATATTTTATTACTGTTTGAATATTATGATTTCACTCTTCCATCCATTTTCTTTCCCTTCACACAACTTTGTTCAGTTTTAGAGAGAAGATCTCACAAATAAATGGATCTATTTATCAGTAGCTGAGGCCTTCTTCATTATTAACAAAATGTGTAGTTGTTATTAATATGGGAAAATAAAATGGGCTAGATGTTTTTATATCTATCCCAACAAACACAAAAGTATTTTCTATTAATAAATTATTAGAGAGCCTTAATCAAAGGAATTATGAGATAAACTGGCTTCAAATTTGCCTGTGAGAGTGTGTATTTGGTCCATGTATGTGCATATATGTATAGAGCTGTATACCTGAATGTGAAGGTCAAAATTAGACATTGGGTGGTTTCCATTATCATTCTCCACCTTACTAATTTTTAGTTATGTCCATACAGTTTTATTGAAAAACTATGCCAAACATTGAAAAGGAATAAACATTTCAAAAACTCTGTCAGAATTTTGAAGACATAATTATTGTCATAAGGTTAAAATAAAGACAATGTACATGTGTCTTTTGAGACAGCCTTTCATTGATCTTAGAGCTCTGTAATTAGACAGACTACTTCTTAGAGAGCTAGAGGTATTCTTCTGCCTCTGTTCTTAGCACTAGGGTTATGGAGGTGAGCAACAATAGGCAATGTTTTTAATTTGGGTGCTAGGTTCTGGGGATTTGAACTCAGGTTCTCACATACAGCAGGAGCTTTAGTGACTTATCTGTCTTCCTAGCCCCTCAATTTTGATTCAGAACATACTCATCCTCTATACTTTACTGTATTCCCTAAGTTTTGTGTTATCTGTAATTCTCCCTTTTTCAAAAGAGCTGGCTCTGCCTCTTTAGATATAATGATTCTTGGTTTCAGTTTTAATTTCCCTTAAACTGAAATGCTTCATCAACAAAACTGGTGTTAGAATTAGGGAATGCTGCTATTGGTCAACACCTTAGCCTCTTATTTAGCACTGTGTTTTGCCTTGAACAACCACCAAAGTAATTGTATTTATGACAGCTATATCATAGAAGGCTACTTTTACACCAGTGCACTAGCAGTGTGATGAGCACAGAGAGAAGATTCCCAAACACGAAACTGGTTAATGGAACAGGTCAAGACATAGGTAGAAGAGGATTATAAGGAGAGTAGGCCTGGGATGCAAGGCTGGAGATCTATCTCAGTGGTTTAGAGAGCTTTGTTCTCTGCCAGAGAACCTTAGTTCAGTTCCAAATTTCCAAAACTCACATTGGCTCTTCACAACAACCTACAATGTAACTCTTGCTCCAAGGTATCTGACACCATTTTCTCTTTTTCACAGATGTACACACACACACACACACACACACACACACACACACACACACACACACACACACACACCACATGTGCATGTATGCATGTGAAAAAAGAGGTAATTACATCTTAAAAAAAATAAAAATCCCTGGATGTAATGCATTAAGAAAGGATCAGATTATATGTAAAGTATAACTGAGCACAAAGGGGACTGAAAACTCAAGGTTGGAGGCAGAGCAGACAATCCTTCTGCAGGAAATGATGACTAACCTAAATATCAGCAGACAACTGTCAAGATGGATGTGTCAGTGGGCCAGAGCATCAACAAAAGGGAAAGTATACTGCTTTTGTAGAAGCACTGAGATTTAAGAGGTGTTGACCACCAGGTCTAATGATAGAAACTGCAGAGAAGCTCCAGTTGGACTAAGTTGTGGTGACAACAGAGATGATCATTGAGTAGAGATAGGAAAGAATACAAAGAAAGGGAGTCTTGGTTGTATAGGTAACTGGGTCACTAAATCTCATTAAAGTGTCATAGAGATGATCTCTGACAGTATATAGCAGTATCTACCTTAAGGCAAACACACAACAGCAACAGTCAGTCAGTTGTGAGCTAACATCCCAATATACCATCCTCACCAGTCTCAGCAAAGGTTCTGATGATGATGGACTGAAGTAAATTTAAATATGGGCAGGGGGAGGGAAAAGAAGTAGAAAACAGAGAAATCCTTTCTGCCTACCTATAAATTGTTCATTTACCAAGTTCAGAGATAGTTCCACTCACAGTAATTCTGAGGTAAAGGATCTCCTACTGCATCCCAAGAGAAAATGGTGCTTTTACAAAATTTCTAGGCAAGTAAAATTTTCCATGGCTCCCATGCTGACCTCATGCTTACATTTAAGGTTAAACATATCCTTCCCTCCACAGGAGTGTTTGCAAAGGGCTTGTTAACAGCTCCTTTGTCTGATATATCCTGTACTGAAAAGCTAATGATCACTTTCAGAAAACAATTCATATCTAGTGGCAGGTACCTGCCCTGACAGATGTTTACTAAATAATATATGCTAGGTGCAGAAAATGTTCTCTTTCTGTTTTCCACAAATTAGAATGATGTTAGCACCAAAATATCTTTTGCTAATAATGACTTTCACAGTAGAATAAGAGTTAGGTAATTACTGTAAAGGTAAGCCAACCACATTTGATAGTGTACTTTATCATCATTTTCTGCAAAATATGCTTTTTGCTAACAATATATGATGGGTAGCTTAAAATGTTTAGTGTTATCTGTGTTGTCAGGGCTGAAAATATATGTGGAGACTGAATATCAATTTTGGGTGTCCTCTTCAATCTCTATCAATCCTGCTTTTTAAAATTTAATTTATTTTCAGAATAAAATAAAATTACATGGTTTTCTTTTCTCTTTCCTCCTCCAAATTCTCCCATGTCCCCAACCCTCGTACTCCCTGGCCTCTTTTTCTTTAGTTCTTATTACACATGCATGTACATACACACAAACACACACACACACACACAGACACACACACACAGACACACACACACAAACACACACACACGTGGTGGGTATTGTGTTCCCTGAAATATTGTGTGTTCCCCAAAATAAACATATCTGGGGTCAGAGAACAGACAGCCACTAGAACAAAGCCAAAAATGGTGGCTAGAAATTGGGAAGAGTAAGCCATAACAGAAGTTGGGAGGTCGTGATACACACCTTTAATCCCAGCACTTGGGAGGCAGAGCTAGCCAGATCTCTGAGTTCAAGGCCACTTTAGAAACAGCTAAGCATGGTGACCCATGCCTTTAATCCCAAGGAGTGGGGGCAGAAAGAGAAAGGTATATAAGGCGTGAGGACCAGGAACTAAGTGAGAAAAAGCGTGTAGTTACTTAAGCATTTGGTTGGTTAAGCTTTCAGGCTTTGGAGCAACACAGTTCAGCTGAGATTCATGTGGAGGAGGACTCAGAAGCTTCCAGCCTGAGGAAACAGGATCACCTGAGGAACTAGCAAGGTGAGATAGCCGTGGTTTGTTCTGTATCTCTGATCTTCCAGCATTCATCCCAATAACTGGCCTCGGGTTTGTTCTTACTAATAAGACTCCTTAGATTCATACTACACACACACACACACACACACACACACACACACACACACACACACACACACATTTGTATGTGCAAGACATGCATTCAGGGTCTCAAAAGACCAGAAGCGGGCATCAAATTCCCTGAGCCAGGGGTTTAGTATGGTGGTGAGATGCCACGTGAGTTCTGGGAATCAAACCTAGATCTTCTGGAAGAACAGCCAGTGTTCTTAAACACTGAACATATTAACTTAACCACTGAGTGTATAATATATATTTTCTTAAATACATAATAATAACCTTCTGAGCGTATTTGGTGTTGTATATGTATGATTTCAGGACTGATCAGGTGATGTTGGATAACCAATTAGGGAGCTCACTAAATTTTTCAGTGAATCTGGAGTTCTGATTCAGCTAAGGAGGATGGGAAGTAAGCCCTAGAGATCTATCTGTCAATGTTCCCTAGTGTCTGGTAGCAAGGGTACACAATGGACCCAGGTGTTTTTATGTGGGTTCCAAGGACAAAACTCAGATATGCATGCTTGCACAGTAAACATTTTACCAACAAAGTATATATATATTTATCCCCTAAAAATCTTAGTTTCTGGAACTTGAACAGATAATCTTATCAAAGTAAATAAGGGGTGGTGAGATGGCACAGTGGATAAATAGATTGTTATGCAATACTGAAGACCTGAGTTTGAGTTCTATTCCTACAATTGATGGAAACATAGAATGAGAAAACCTACTCCAATAAGTTGTCCATGTACCAAGGTGTGTGTGCAAAATCAGAGAGAGAGAGAGAGAGAGAGAGAGAGAGAGAGAGAGAGAGAGAAGCTTGCACAAATAATAAAAACAAAAAATAATGTTATAATTTAAAAATAAAAAGTAAATAATTCACTGAATTAAAATATGTTTTATTTTGAGTTCCTAAGGATTGATTCCAGGCCTGCAGGCATGCTAGAGAAGCAATCTACCACAGAGTCGTTTCTCCAGCCCCTCATCAAAAAAGTAATAATAAATAATAAACAGAGCTTAAGAGATAACTCAGTAGTTAAGGTCACTGGTTACTCTTCCAGAACCCTGGTTTTGATACCCAGCACCCAAATAGCATGATACAACCATCTGTAACCCCAATTTCTGGGGGCTCTGATGCCCTTCCCTGGCTTCCTGGGGGCTCTACATGCGCATTGTACATATATACATGCAGTGAAAACACTCATTCACTTTAAATAAAACTAAAATTTGTCTTTAAATAAATAAGTTAATTAAACTGTAATTTATGACAGCCTAATGTGCACTTCAAGTATATAGTAATCCATGCAGTTTGACTGTATTCTGTTAATCACACTTACCACTATAGTCAACACAAAGAACTTTTTTATGCACTGACTTTCCTTGAATGTATCATTCAGTCCACCTTTCATCCCAGTCACTCTGTTCTAACAGCTACCTGTCTAGATTATTCTACTTTAGAATTGCCTTTTATAGCTTCATGTAAACAAAATTTGACAATATGAACCCCTATCTATGTCTTTCTTCACTCAGTATTACATCAGTAAGATTAATCCATGTTCTTCCTTTACATTGTCGAGTATTATTCCATTATATGGACATATGGAAAATTGCTTACTCATTTGCCTTTTGATGGATAACTGGATTGCTTCTTTTTGTTCCTTTTATGAATTGAGATAATAAGAACAATCCTAAATAAGCCTGTCTGTGCACAACAAAATTAATGATTAATTATCCATTTACATACTTGTAGTCATTTTATCTTTCAGAATTGAGGATTTATTTATAATCTATGCCATGCAAACCCACACATTTATTATATATACTTTTTAATCACATTTTAATTTATTAATTTTTAAATATTAGTTCTTTTTTTTTCATTATTTTTCTCTCTTTAGTCATGACAGAGGAATATGACACAGACAAACTACAGTAAACACAAAGGAAGAACTGAAGAGATGCAGAGACATCTGAAAATTGAATGTTATACATTGCTTTTACAGCTAAGGATGCTTGCTGCCACTTGTGAACCAGTTTCTTCCAAGCTTAGGTTTGGCCTCCAGGCATTGCTGCCATCCTTACTTTTACCTTAAGTGCCCCACTGACTATATTAGTTTTCTAGGGGCGGCAGAATACCAGACAAAAACAACTTAAGGAAAAAGGAATCTCTTTCAGCTCACAGGCACTGTCCATCATGGCAAGGAAGGGATGAGGCAGCTGTTTATGTTGCATCGATCGTCAGGAAGCAGAAAGAGATGAATTGTGGTGTTCAGCTCCCTTTCTCCTTTGTATATCGTTGGATGGGGCTATGCACATAAAGGACTATTCTTCCCTTAGTTAAATTTTCTGGAAACATCTTCCTGGATGTGTGTTCCCAATCAAGTTAAACTGGAGAGATAGCTCAATGATTCAGAGCACTAGTTGCTCTTGTAGAGAACTTAGTTTCAATGGATCTGATGCCCTCTTCTGGCTTCTACTGGCATTGTATGCACATGGTGCTTATAAAAACATATAGGCAAATACTCATACACAAAAAAATACATCTTTAAATCCAATCAAGTTGACCATAAGATTATCTTTCACACTGAGCTTTGCATTATGATACTTGTAAGGGTCTTCATGTCTACATATTAGTAATACACATTCAGTCATTCTTTGTCTATGAGTTAATTCAGCAAGTTAGATTTTGAGTGAGAAATGGGAAAGAAGCCACAGGAGAGTTAAACATGGTTGAGTTGTAACTGTAAGGGTCTTTAGGTAACTGAATTCAGATTTGACTTTGGTAATGAAATACTTTGGCCTGGTTTGGGGTACAGAAGAAGCAATTCAGAGGGATTCCACAGATGCTTTTATATATAATTTATTGGACATGCCATATGGCAGAAAAAAGAGCATCATAAATGCAATTTTTTACAATGAATGGACAGATAAAAGTAAAGCAGATTATAAAATTCCAGCAAGGGTAAATTGTACTATTTTCTAAAAGGGTAGCTGACACCCACAGTCAGTTAGTCACTTGTTTTAATTATAATCAGCCTTAGGAGGACACTGAGTTCTTGAACCAAGTCCTAGCAACAGCTATTAACAGTAACAGAATGATATTTTTACCTACAGTTCAACTCATTATTTATTTACATTTATGTATATGGGTAATCCTGGCAGAGTTTGAGGCACTGTGAGGGATAAAGGGCTTAATCTATGAGTTTGGAAGAGAAGGAAAAGTGGGTCAAAGTCACACTAGTGATATGTATGAGTCTTTGTCATCTAGATAATTCAGGATGCTAATGGCAGCAGAATGGAAAGCATATGAATTATGGCAGGGCTTGGTGATAATTTAAAATTTCCCTTTTCTTGGTCTTTTACAATTTGAACTGCTCCAGTAAATAAATACTATTTTCCAGGGATTTATATGCATAACATGATGCTGACATGCATTATAATAGCTGCAGATATGTACACCATTAATAATGTTGTATAGTTCTATATTGAATACTTTTGACAAGGAGGTTATGCCTTGAGATTTTGGTTGCATTTTAGAAATGCAAACTAGTCTTTTGTCCACATGTTCAAAATCATTGTACATTTAATGTGGAATATATATTTTTAGAACATATGAAAATAAATGCAGTAGAATCTTGGTATAATCTGGTTTCAGTTGTTTGATGATTTAATTATTATGTAGCTCTCCTCATGTTCACAACACTATTAATTTCCAGATAGAAAGTATTACCAAAGGCTATTCACTACTTCTGTAAGGCCATTGCAGTGTTTAATTTTCTAGGAAACACTAAAATTAATATTGCTATAATTTTCAGAGAAAATGGGCATTCTATATCTTCCAGTCTTCTAATTTCCTAAAATATTACACAGATTAGATTCTTCCACAACTGTAAGTGGTTCAAATGTGGATTTAGAGGCTTTGTATATAAGGGATTTTAGTTCTATACAAAACCTCAAATTTTAAATATATTATTTATAGAGCTGTCATTTTGATTTTGGCTTTCTGATACACACATTTCAATTCTCATTGAATCAGCTTTTTATACCACTAATGGTAACTTTTTCATTATTATTGGGGACCTTTTGTACTTGTTTATTTTATCAATTGGTCTCTCAAGAATTAATTGTTGGACTGTGGGGGGAAAAGTCATCATCATGGTAACCTGATGAAAGATTATCACTAGAAATCCTTACAATGAAAAGTCATATTAAATCAAAGCCATGTAAACATAGATTAAGTATAGAAGAAAATGAGCTACGGAAATCTGAAGTACCTGTCCCCTTGAAATGTGCTCTCCAGTCATCTCCTAAGGCACTAACCTGATTTTTCTAGACTTTGAATATGCCTACTGTGAGTTCATCTACAAAATAAGAAAACTGGGCTTGCATTGCTTGCTTAGTAGTCAAAAGTACTTGCTGCTCTTGCTGCTCTTGCAGAAGACCAGGTTTCATTCTCAGCACCCACACAGTGGCTCAAAACCACCTGTAACTCCAGGCCCAGGTGTATCCGATGCCCTCTTCTGTCTGGAATCTGAGAGTATTGCATGCATGGGATACACACACACACACACACACACATATATATATATATGTGTGTGTGTGTGTGTGTGTGTGTGTGTGTGTACACACACACACATATATATATATATATATATATGTATGTGTGTGTATGTGTGTGTGTACACATATATATGTGTGTGTGTGTATATATATATATATATATATATATATATATATGTAAAACAGCCACACACAAACGTTAAAAAAGTAAACCTTTAAAAACTAAGAAAAATTAGCTTTAATGAGGCACCTAAATCCCAATTCTTACCAGGATAGAGGAGAAGCTCAGAGAAACTATTAGGTTAATCCTTTAATACACAGGATTTGCTGAGGCTTGATTGACAGCTACTGCAACTACCCAGCCTCTGATTACCAGATTTTAGAATACATTTAAGTAACCCATTCAAAAATGCTCCCTTTGTATCTGGACTATCTACTTGACAGTGTTTTCTATGGCATATGCATTTAAAAACTTTCTTGTTTTACATTCAGGAATCACTACCATAGCAGGCTTTCCATGGTAAATGGATTGCCAATCTAGTCTTTATATGAAATCTCAAGATGTGGACTGCAACCACCAGGCAAAGCCATTTAAAGAAACCTAGAAAATATACACTTCAATAAAGCATCAGCAAGATCACCAAGTACTTTTCCTTTAAAGAGATCTGCTTAGCAAAGCTGAAGAGTAATAAAATCAACTGGGAATCAAACCCTGCCTCATGAAAATGTGTGTCTATAACACACAAAAGCAATACTGGACAAATGTAAGAACAACGTGTATATTATGCAAAAGAAAGCATGGCCTTGGCCATACTAGAATTATGGGAGTGGTTCCAAAATTTCTAAATTCAGATTAAAAGGCATAAAAAGTAAAAAACAAAACAAAACAAAAAAACTATGTAGCTATCATAGTTTGAATACAATTGGTCCCCATAAGCTCATTGGGAGTGGCATTACTAGGAGGTGTGTCTTTTTTGGAGGAAGTGTGTCACTGCAGGGGTGGGCTTTGAGGTTTCCTATGCTCAAGATACAACCGTTGTCTCAGCTGTAAGCTACCCAGTTAAATGTTTTCCTTTATAAGAATTGCTGTGGTCATGGTGTCTCTTCATGTCATAGTGTCTTTTCATAGGAATAGAAACCCTAAAGAAAACAGTAGCTGATTTACAAAAAAAAAAAAAAAAAAAAATTATTGTTAGATTTCAAATCCATGTAAAAGATAGAAAGGGAGACTAATTGTTTTTAGTCAAGCCAAGGTAATACACCACATATTCCACTTACATAAAACAACTGTAACTAGAAGGATACATTAATGAGGAGAGACTTGTGGAGAAAGAGATATTCATGGTCTCCTGACTTTAAGAAAAGAAACTCATTTAGATCTTTGTTAACTATGTTTTCAGGTATAAAAAGGAAAAACTATCTGTGGAAAATATATGAGAGGCTATTTTATCACCTATTAGAAAGAGGAGTCTACTTTAAAAATCAATCCCTATAGTTTTTCAGATATTAGAAGAATGGAATTAGTCCACTCCCCAAATTAATTACATATAATGCTATTTCATATTATATCAAAAACAAACCAGTGTTTCCTGTAATATTTTGTCAGGAGGAAGCTAATGAATATAACAGATTAAATTTCATTACTAATCTCAAATGGTTGAATATTATTAACAGCATTATTTATACATTTTTCCGAATAATTGTGCTTAAAGAAAATAATTTCTCTTTCACTTACTGTTTTCAATTTTGTGTGTATATAGTATATTCGTGTGTTGTGTCTTCATGTGGATACACAATCATGCATTTATGGATAGGAGCCAGAGGGAAACCTTAGTTACCATTCTTCAATAACCACCCAACTTGTTTTATGAGACAAGTTTTCCCAGTGGCCCAGAGCTCTTGGAGTTGGCCATGATGATTGGTCATGTGTGTCTACCTCCCCTCAATGGAATTACAAGTGCATATCACCACCTGGTTTTTTTTATGTTTGCTATGAGTGTCAAATTCTGGCCCATAGGCTTGTACAGCAAGTACCCGAGTGACTGGTATCTCCTTAGGCATCCCACCCTGATTTTTTTCTTTAAACATTTATAATCCTTAATGATGATGTTTTGTCTATTAAACTCATAAATTACTTTTACAACACCCTCCAACTTAAGACATGACTCAGGATGAAAGTAAAATTATCTTTCCTGTCTTTAGATAAAAAATAAATAAATAAAACAAAAGAGGAAAAAATCTGGAGCTTTAGTTTTGTGTAGGAGAATAAGGGAAAAGATTTATATTCAGGGTTTCAATACAAACGACCCGATATTTTGAGAAACTTTACTCTACAATTTAATAACCATGTTAGCCATTAACTAAGGATGTCTTGAACAAAGACATCCTTGAAGCCCACACTAAAAATATGCTTGACTTCACACACTGTTGGGGTGTGAAATTCTCATTGATAAGCTAGAAATTTTAGCTGAACTACAAGGTGTTTTGTCTTTGTCAGGGGGAGACTGAAGAACTGATGGAGTAAGTGCCTCTGTGGGTATTTGGTAGTAAGTGCTGGACTCTATTTCAAGCCTTCCAATACCTCAGAGGATGACAGGGTTAGAAGACAGCTTAACCCACCCAAAGATGGGATCATAAGTCACTTTCCCGCTGAGGCAATTGTTGAAAGGAAAGGCTGTTTCCGTGAGTTCCCCATAGCATCCAGGTTATGAGTGGGTTATTACATAGTTGCAGAGAGGAGAACAGAAGGCCTAAGTATTGAGACCTTTATGGAGCCCAAGGGTTTACAGAAGCAGGACCTCCATTGTTGTTTCCTATTTTAGGGTATTCTATGAAATCAAAGGGAAAGGAAGCTGAGGAAGTGCTCTCACCTGCGCATGCTCTTTGAGTATCCTGATGGTGGAACCTCCATTGGCCATGCCCAACTTAGGAGCAAGCTGAGTGCTTTGGTTCTTTTTCCTGCACTGCTGCTATGTCTTTTCTCCTCAGCCCTGAGAGGTCAGAACTTAGTGCTGGTTGTTGCTCCTGAGCAGGCAGGCTCACCTGCAGGTGGTGATGTTAGTGGTCAGTCCCCATGTTCTCCAGTTTCTTCCCAGTTCCTCCATGACATTCACCACAGCAGCAAACACTTGAACTACCTGATACCTGAGTCCAGGCTGTGATTTTGTTTAATGCAGTTTATGTTAAAATCCTATTTTGTGCATTAATTAACTAAGTACTGATGGATAGAAAACATGACCTATTCCCATAGTAACCCAAAATTTGACAATAAGAGGTAACTTAGGTTGTAACTGATTCCATTATCAAAAGATAATGACATTGGATTATTAAATTTTTGTGGTGAGAAGAAGGAGGAGGGACTGCAAGAGTGTGAATTGTTGAATCCGAGATTGCAAAAAGCACAGGGACAAATAGCCAATCGAATGGAAGCACATGAATTATGAACCAAAGGCTGTGGAGCCCCCAGCTGGATCAGGCCCTCTGGATAAGTGAGACAATTGAATAGCTTGAACTGTTTGGGAAGCATCCAGGCTGTGGGACCAGGACCTGTCCTTAGTGCATGAGCTGGCTGTTTGGAACCTTGGGCTTACACAGGGACACATACTCAGCCTGGAAGGAGGGGACTGGACCTGCCTGTACTGAATCCACCAGGCTTAAATGAGTCCCCAGGGGTGTCTTGGTCCTGGAGGACATGGGAATGGAGGGGAGGGGCTGGGGGGAAGGTGGGGGTGGAGGCAGGAGGGGGGAGGACATGGGAACCCATGGCTGATGTATAAAATTAAAACACATAATAGTAAAAATAATTGTGGTGAACTTATTTTACAGCAAAATAAACTCTGCCTTTGTTTAAAAGTAAGAAATAAAATAGAGAATCCCCAAATAAAGAAGGCTTAGATGTTATCTCCAATGACCAAAATTTACAATGTAAAACAACTGGGAGAATTATCTTTCCTTGGTATTGGTCCAAGTAATTTCTTTTCTATTTATTCCCAAAGCTACTATCTTTTTGTAATAGGAATGTAAATATCAATATTTCTTCTTTAAGAATACAGTGACAGTGCACCTTAAGAATAGGGGAATAAATAAAGATAGAAAGCAAGGTGTATGGATGAGAAATTTTTTCCTCCAGAACCACACATGCAGGCTTTTCCATTTTCAACATCACTCACACTGAGCCTCAGTTTTCCTGTCTGCATAAGACAGGAAGTCAGGTTGTGATACATTCATTTGTCACATACAAGTCAGATACCCATGATAGTCTCTCAGTTATGGTTTCCATCCATGTTGCCTGCCAGGTATTTTTGTCATTCCTGGTCTTCAACTTATATTAAAACTGGAGGAGATGGGAATGGAGGTGAGGGGATGGGGGGAAGTGGGGGTAGGGGCAGGAGCGGGGAGGACAGGGAAACCCATGGCTGATGTGTAAAATTAAAACACAAATATAATAAAAAAAAATAATAAAAACCTTGTAACCTTTACAGAGAAGTAGCCAATCACATAATTGCCCCCATAGTCACCAAGGAAACACCTTATGTTTTCAAAGGGGAAGTTACTTTTGACAATGTTTCCACATTTATCTGGAATTGTTTTGGAGTCCCTTAACCAAATGCAACAGGCATTCATTCTTGGAACTTCCTGGTCATAAATACAGGAGAGCAACCTTTATAGCAGATTTATTGCCAAAAGCTTTACATAATAGTCTCCTAGAAGAATCTAAGTACTCAGAAGATCTATAACATGATGTTTAAATAAAATTATTGCCAGGTGGCAGTGGCACATGCCTTTAATCCCAGCACTCCAGAGGCAGAGCCAGGCAGATCTCTGTGAGTTCAAGGCCAGTCTAGTCTACAGAGTGAGATCCAGCACAGGTATCAAAACAACACAGAGAAGCCCTGTCTAAAATAAAATAGTTTATATTCTCCATTATATTCTTTTTTGTATCTAAATGAAAAAATATCAAATTATTAA